>NC_056743.1:1283979573-1284292073 GCF_019279795.1 Protopterus annectens
ATATTAAGTGCCATTCTAATCTGTTCATCACTTACATTCACATAAGTCTCAATAGTAGAATGTTTTTGGTATAAAAGTACTTGATTTAGCAAACACCCTAGATGCTTCATGTGTATCATGAAAAATTGCTGCTAAAGTTAAATTACATGAAAATACTCTTAAATCAGTCAGAACCTGTGAGAGATTCAATCTCTGTGCAGGTACAAAGGACAAACCTCTATTCAATACCTGAAGTTGTGCAGAAGTAAGATGTACAGAGGAAATGTCCACCACCAAATTATTCAATTCCTGTTCCATGTTCCCATGTGAGTAAACCTCTCCATGGACTTCTGCTTGTGCTGCACTCTGACTGTTTTCTTCCGACTGCGTGATCTCCCTTGTCTCTGCAACATAGTTATTGGAAATGGTTCCGGTAAGTAAAAAAGGGGGTTGTTTTAGGCACTACTTAGCATCCCCCAACCATATCAGTGGCCATATGTGTATCGGAGGTCGTAGAAGTTGAGGTCATAGCCACTGGTGGATTACTATTGATGGTATCCACAGGACCCATATTTAGTTGTTCAACCAACCTATTAGCTGCAAGTAATTCTACGTCTTGTTGAGCCACATGTCCATTTAATGAATGACTTGTGTCTCTAGTAGGAGATAGTCTAGCAGTACTCTTGGGACATGAAAAAACATGACCCAGTTTAAAGTCGGTTATACCTCTCTGTAATTTTTTTATACTTAGCAGCCTGCAGTCTGTTATCATAGTCGCCGATCTGTTTAGATAAGTCATTAATCCTGGTCGTGACCACTTCTGCTGGAAACTTAGTGCATACTTCACCTTGTAGTACATTGATCTCTTCCAACAGCTCAGCCTCTAACGGAAGAAAAAAAAATCAATCAATAGCCATATATAGTCCAAACCTATCTGAATATTCAGCGATTGCCATCTTTTCAGTAAATCAGGATAGGTCGAGCCATAGGTAGGCATCTGTAATGCACGTAGTCCCCTCGGGACAATTTTATGATGCAAACAAGCCTCTAAATGTATGCGTTGCCACTGCATACACTTATACCTATATAGTTTATCCTCCAAAGTATGAAACCATTCAGAAAAGTTCAATTCAACTTCTTGCACAACATCAGTAGAGGCCTCAGACAAAGTCAGAATATGTCCCAAAAATTGATTATCAACAACCCTCAGTATATGCTGCAGTCTGTCCATCCTGCCAGGGTTAAGCCAAAATCATTACTAAAGCCTTCTGCCATTCCCCAAACAGGTATATAATGGAATAATACAGTGGAAACAAGGATATAACCTGTTGGGTACAGTCGCAAGTAAAAAGCAGAAAATCAAAAACATAAAACTTACTGCAACCTGCACGGCAACTAGAGATAAAACAAACTTTAAAAAACTTTAAAAAAAATACATTTATTCAATAAAACTACACAGGTAAGAGCTTTCACATTAAATTAACTAATGCTTCATCAGACAAAAGAAAAACTTTAAAGAATCTCTTAAATACAAAAACATCACTTCCCAGCTCATTAATACATATTCAAACTGACAAATAAGAACAGAGAAACAATAAATCACCAAGCATATTCACCATCTCATCAGCAAGCACTAATACAGAGTAGTCTCTTAACAATGACATTGCAGAAAACTACATTACTGTAGTTTAAAACAGCAGCACTATAAAACACATATTATGCGCTTATTTATACAGTACATAAAATTCATGCAAACAGCGCAGAACAAAAACTATTCTAAAACTATTACACTACCCTCCATGAACTCTATAATAATAATAAAAAAATATATACATATATTTTTATCTCTATAAATTTTTCTAAACCATGAAACAAATCAGTTTGGGAGAGGGCGCATTTTAAGGACAGGTTTCAGGGACATGGAATCATTCAAACCTGGTGGTTTAAAAGATTGTAACTCAAGTATCCACCTTTGTTCTTTAGCTTCAGTAATATTTTGTGTGTGTGTGTGTGTGTGTGTATATATATATATATATATATATATATATATATATATATATATATATATATATATATACACACACATGGGTTTACTACCGGAGATCGAAATTACACTATTTCGAAATCTAGTAGTAGATGCCCACTAACGCGAAAGTGCACTTCACTGAAAGTGCATTTTTGCGAACACCACTAGAACGACTGGGCAATGTCCTCCACTGTGGTGCAGTAGTCACAGACCTTAGGGTTAGGGCTTGGGTTAAGGATAGTGGATAGCCCTACTAGGTATCCACTATCCTTAACCCAAGCCCTAACCCTAAGGTCCATGACTACCGCACCACAGTAGAGGATATAGGTCCATGATTACTGCACCGTGGAGGACATACAATTTCCTCCACTGTGGTATGGTAGTCATGGACCTTAGGGTTAGGGCTTGGGTTAAGGATAGTGGATAGCCTTACTAGCTATCCACTATCCTTAACCCAAGTCCTAACCATAAGGTCCGTAACCATTCGCTCAAGTGCACTTTCGGTGAAGTGCACTTTCGCGTTAGTGGGCATCTACTACTGGATTTTGAAATAGTGTAATTTCGATCTCCGGTAGTAGAGTCATATATATATATATATATATATATATATATATATATATATATATATATATATATATATATATATATATATATGTGTGTGTGTGTGTGTGTGTGTGTGTGTGTGTGTGTGTGTGTGTGTGTGTAAATATATATATCTATATATATATATATATATATATATATATGTATGTATACATATATATGCTGCATTGCTGTGGCAGTGAGCTTGTTAAGAGTTTTTTGTACTTGTCATCATTGCCTGGGATTGATCGTGGAGGCGTCACCAGCATTTAAAACAAATTACTCATTGTATAACATGCATGTATATACACTGACTATCTTTAGACAGAGCTGTATTGATGAACAAATTAAGGCAACAATATAACTAATTAGAATAACAGTTTATAATGGAAACAGGATAAATAATAGGTCTGATTAATCCTCTCTGTATTCTAGAAGTGGGAGATTTTCTGGCCCTGGACCTTGGAGGCACAAACTTTCGTGTAATGTTAGCAAAAGTGGGTGAAGATGATCATGGACGCTGGAAAGTGGATACAAATCACCAAATGTACTCTATCCATGAAGACATCATGACTGGTACTGCAGAAATGGTAACCCTTTATGGTCTCTTGAGCAACCAGCCTTGAAAATGGAAGTCATTGTGCAATGTGGCCATTTTCTCTACTTTCTGAACAGCAGGACTACAGTTTTCGTTTTCCTTTTCCAGAGCTTGTACAAACATAGATTATCCAAGCCCTGGTGTAATGCTCTGAACCCCCCCCCCACACACACACACACATACACACAGACACACACATGCAGACACTCAAAATGTCTTTATTGTCTTTGTTGCCTGTCTAGTCAAATAATGTCAGTAAGTTAATTCTAAAGCAGGTATGTGCTGATCATCCTGCAGTTTTCCTTTTCCTTTTTCTTCTGTAAAACATGGCCTGCTCTTCCTCTCGCATTCATTTAGACTACCACACACAGAAATGCTACTATGACTATTGTCACAATTCCATAATAGCAGACTACACCAGGTCTCCTAATGAACAGGACTGTAAAAACAAAACTGCATTAAGACTGAAATATGAACACAGTTCAACACTTTGAGAGATGTTTTTCAGATGATAGCTAACCATGATATTTGTTTCCTTTACAGCTGTTTGACTACATCGCTGAATGTATTTCAGACTTCCTGGATCGACACAGTATGAAGCACAAGAAGTTGCCACTGGGGTTCACGTTCTCCTTTCCTGTCAGACATGAGGACATTGACAAGGTCGGTAGAAGATGGGAAGCTGACCTTTAATCAGCTAGTCCAGTTAGTTCATTGGTGAACAAACATTGCAGAATTCATGAAACTGTGTTCTGTTTAGAGCCTTTAGAACAGCCATTTAAAGTAAAGAGACTGTCTGAAAAGAGCATTTAACAGCTATTTAGCTATTTTCTTTTATGTCTGAGGATAGTTTTCTTAGAAAATATTTATTTGCTGATAATAGGTTTAATCTCTGAATCTGTGCTCTATTTTGCATTTGAATTGTTTGTTGTTTACTATTTAGCATACTTTTTAATGGATGATGATATGCCTCTTTCTTTCTCTCTCTCTCTCTCTCTCTGTTTCTCCTTAAGAGAAATTACCCTATCCATCTCACACTATTGTTTGAGCTCATTGTCTTATAAGGCAGCTCCTTGGAGTTGTGGAGAGTCTCTGGTGAAATGGATGTATACCAAACTGTTGGATAAAGAGTTTATCACCATTACTAAGATTGTCCTGCACAGATCCCAGGTTTGTTTTTCGGCTTTCTGAACTGCACTGGGATTGTTTGAATTCCATTCTGATCACTGAAACAGTGACATGTTTCTAGTTAACCTGTTAACGCAAGGAGTACTGTCACAACATGCTCAGTACTTTCTGTGTTCTGACCAGTCATCTAATAATACAGATATACCCCCAAAATAAGACTGCTGTCTTTGCAGCTGACAGTCCTATGACCAAACTGTCTAGCCAGTTGATATAGTTAGCTCTGGTTTCATTGCTTTACTAACATTTGACCGTACTATGACATAATAGCTATTCATGATGTATTATAGGGCATCTGTCAAATCAGTCATCTGTGCTGTCACACTCAACGAGGATACAATGTTAAAATTCTGAAGCAATACATCTAGATATGTGGCTACATTTCCTGACCTTCAAGATGGTGGCAGCATTATCCAGTAGCTTTCCTTTAATAATTCATTTTTGTGAAGAAGGCTTTGAAGAATTTTGTCATATATTGTCAACCATGGAAACAGAAGGAAAAAGTAGACTTAAAAATTGTAAGAGAATCTTCTCAGTATGATAAGCTTATCATTCTTGTTAGAAAACTGTTAGATGTAGAAACAGATGTGACAGAGTACAAAAAATATTCAATAAGGCAGTCAGGGCCAGTGTTAACATTCAGAGGGTCTCCAGCAAGTGTTAAGTTAGGGGAACCCTGGATACTTCTTGTCTAAGCTACCTGTTAGCCCATGCTGCAGAGTTTTAGGAGTAGCATGCAGCTACGATGCTCTTACATAATGACAGGACTGTGTACCACACCATGTTGGTCCATCTCATAGACAGACATTCACAGTGACTGGCATTAAATTGCAAGAGTGATACATTACCAGCCTGGACTACTGTTTAAGCCCCCTCCCACATCCCACAGTGGTCCCCTCTGTTTACCCCCATCCCAAGCATCCCACACCAGGCACATTCCTTCTTTCTTCTTTTTCTTACATTTTACAATAATCCTTGGCATTTTCAAAAGCCATGGCTTTCTATATGTTCTGATGTGCACTTTAAAGCATTTTTTTCTTCTTATACAACCTTTTCATCTAATCGTGGCTTGAACAGAAATTATGATTAAAGGACAACGACAAGATTCTGTTATTAAATAATTAACTTCTCTGTCCTTTTTCTCCCCATTTACTGTCCCTGCTATGAAGAAACAACAATACAGCATGTAAAATATTTTAAATTGATTGTTTCTCTCTACAAGAACAGTACCTTACTGTAGTGTGGTGGTTTTACTTTCAAAAAACTTTTATCCCACCCTGGAAAATCTTGCTGCAGTCTCCAATTCACTGATATCATCAAGGCCACTGAATACAGGTAGTTTTCTGCCAGTTCTTTCCCCAAACTAACATCACCGTGACTGTCCTAAAAACCAACCCATGCTGTGATGTCACAGCTCCCTGGTCTTTCCCCTACCCATACAGAAAGTAAAGGCTACAACAAGGAAACAGTACATGAGTCAAGTCTCCTACAGGTAACAGACAGCAGGTAACAGGCAGCCCAAATTATCTTTAGCACTTTGACAGCTAGGGAAGTTAGGTGTGAATGGGGATGAGAGAGGAGCAAAGTAATACAATTCAGGCTTCACAAAACACTGCAGTTTAGCCATTCTAAAAAGAAGCAGCAGTTAAAAGCACTTTGAATGTCTATTCTGTGGCATTTGCACAGTTTGTGTTTTAAGTAGTCATTCAATGGTGTGAAACTTTACTTAAAACTTACTGACTTAAAGACAGCAGTGTATGCATGTAAAATCAATGCAATGACAGGAGCTTTAGGAAAAAAGAAGCCTGCATGATGTAATTTTCTGCAGAAAATGCTGCATTGTGGGATACTTAGAGGCAGACTAAACAATCAGAATTACTTCAACATGCCAGGCCCCATGTGGTCAGACTCAGAAATTATGTATAAAAATATTTAAAAAATTGTAAATAGTCCCTGAGTGGTGTTAAATGTAGGAAACACCAAACCATGATGAAATAAATATGTTTTTTGAGTCTGTGGGTGTGGTGCTCCTTTAAGAAAAAGAAATTCACTGTTGTTGTTTAGTGTTAGTTTTCCTTGCATCCTTTCAACACATCTTATCTGGTCAAGATAGAACAGCAATAATCATAAAGAAATAACTCAGTTAAGTCAAGACCCCTGAAGCCATAGGGTTAAGGATGCTACACAGTGTGTTTTAGAGCATTTTCCCAAACTTTTAATACAGTGATAACTTGAACAAAAATCATGAGTAAGAAAAGGATTTTCAGTATATTTTTTTTATTTCCAGGAAGGCATAAGCTGTACTCGAGGCTTAATGTTCAAAACTAGGGTTATAAGACCTGTTCCTGTTTACACAGGACAATCCCTATTTGAGCATTTGTATTCTGCAAAAAAAAAAAAAAAAGAAATAGTGAATGTCCTGGGAGTTTAGGGCTGCAACTATTTCATAAGTTTCATTTAATAGTTGCATGAAAAAATTACTTTGTATCTGTAACACCTAAATATTATAAGAAACAACACAAAGAGGAGTCATTCTCCAGACACAGACAAATAAAACTGTACAAGAATGAGCTTTTATTTTGGGGGTAAAAAAAAGTATATATATATATATATATATATATATATATATATATATATATATATATATAGTTTCCCTTTGGAATCTCAAATTGCTGAAAGCTTGAAATTCATAAGCTCAAGCCCAGAATCTTGAGTTTTCAGCAACTCGAAATTCTAAAGTGTATGTAAAAGACATTAAAAAATGTCTTTACGATGTTTTTGCAGGGAGGCAAGCCCCCCTGCACCCCCCCACGCACCCCTACTTTAAATATACCAACTATGTGATCGCACTACAATGGGGATGAGGGAAATCTTCCATTCCGCACTGTATGCAGAAGTGCACAATGGGAGAATTTCCATTTCTCCACTATAGTGCAGTCACAGAGCTGATATATTTAAGCAGGGAGAGTGCAGAGGGACTTGGCCCCCTGCATACATGTAATTAAACTTCTTTTTTTTTTGGTTCTCTCCCCTTCACAATTTCGAGTTACTGAAGCTCCGGATTCTGGGCTCGAGCTTATGAATTTCGAGCTTTCAGTAACTCGATCTTGTGAAAGGGAACCATATATATGTTGTTGGTCTTTTTGTCTTTTCCTGGTTAGGGTTTGCCACAGTGGAACTCCAGTCTGCTAATGATTGGCGGTAGATTTTTTATGGTGCCGAGTTGCCAGCCTGACGCCCAACCTTCAGCGAAGGCATGCCCATTCATGCATGTCTTTTGGAGGCTATTCGACCACGGGGAGGATATGCAGACTCCACACAGAAGACACTCCAGCTGTGAATCAAATGGGAGAACCTCTTGCTGTGAGGTAACAACTCTACCGCTGTACCACCACGGCTTGGGAACCATATATATATATATATATATATATATATATATATATATATATATATATATATATATATATATATATATATATATATTCAAAGATTAATCCTTTGAATTGGTTGTGAGTATGGTTTATCCTGCAAAAGTTTATGTTTTGGTAAAAAAATGTCCCACTTTGGACAATTAAAAAGGTGCCTCCTCACTCTTCAACCCTTAATCCAAGGCAACCACCTTTATGTGTGGCTGATGTGTCATTGTGAGGATACTGAAAAAATAATGATCACAGTAATGTGTTACACTTTGTTGCTCCATGGTCCTAGACAGTACACTGACCCTACCAAGCTATAGTAACTTTCTTTGTACACCTCTGAGGTTTGCGAGCAGAACTAGATTATGATCAGAGTCTTAGACAGTGTAATGGACCATAGCCCCTCCCCCACAATCATTCTAGTGTCCTAATACTTGGTTGTCTCTGCCCAGTTACCATAAACAATGTTCAGACCTGTCAATGTGCAATCCTATTTTCTTTACTTTTACAATGCTTGCAGAGATTTGATTTCAAACCTGTATTTCAGATTGTACAACACAAACCCTGGTGACTTTTTGCCAAAGAAAACAAAACAAAACATCTCACATTGAAAACAGACTTAGAATGAGCAACAGTAAACTTATCTTCCCTTGAAACTCAAATTCATTGAAAATGCATCTGGCCAGTAGTGAATTATGTGTACATTTATATCCACAGACAACCACCAAACCCATCAATTATAGTTATATTACTAACTACATTCCTGTCAGATGTCTATGTCAAAAAATTAACAAGAATAATAATGACCAAAGTCACGCATTTCAAATTTGTTTCACACAGGCACAAAGTAGCCAAAGTATTCCAGCTTAAATTCTCTCTCTCTCTCACACACACACACACACACACACACACACACACACACACACACACACACACACACACACACACTAGTCCTGCAAAAGCAGGTTATTGACTGTTTACAATTGACTAGATGATAAGCGCATAAGGTACTATCATACACAGAGAGCCCTCCCTCACAATTTTATACCCACTTTGTTGACTGTATACACCCATTATTGTTATGAGGGAATAAATTACATGTACTTTATTGGTAGTTTTAGATAAACTACATTAAACTGTATAACGGTCATTAGAATGATACCATAAAATCCAGCCATGTATAATGCATTTTAAACAGAAGACTATTTATAAGAGCATATCAACCACCTGATAACATATGCTAAGTTAGTATACACAATCGCTGCAGAAATAAAAGTCATCTAAATAATTCCAAATCAAAGAGAACTATTTATAATGCAGAGGCTGCTGCTGGCAAACAACTTTGTAGTTAAGTGCTTCATCTACAAATGCAGTGCCTGCTACCCTTGAAGAATAAACTGCCTGTGTTGCATTAAAAATAGTGTGCCAGTGATTTTGCCTAAAAGTTTCCAGAAGTAGATCGGCTAAGCAATAGGAAATCTCTGGCAAACAATGACAACAGGTTCATGGTTACTAGCCATGCAATCTTGGAGGTCATTAAGGAGCCTAGCACAAATTCACAATAGTTCCAAATGTCACATGGGAGATAAATGAAGGTGGAAAGATTCAAACCCTGCACCCTTGCCACAGGAAGCAGCTCATTAACAAGTTGGAGCTTTAGTCATCTATGGTAAGTACCAGACATTCTTTAACTAAATGCAGAAATGCTTTACAAACCGATCTGGTAGAGTCGACTGTACCAGAATGACTACATAAGAGATTCTGAAAGTCAGATGGTTCTGATCATCATTCTGAATAATGGAGACTATATGACCCCATGACTGTTAAATCCTTTGCATTTACTGGAGACTCTAAAGAAGCTACTGCAAAAATATATTTCTAAAATGCAACATGTTTTGACTATATTACACAAACCAGGCCTATTAATGAATTAATCCATTCTTTAGTACAATAAATAAAGCAAAACAATTACTGACAATATAAATATTGTGGCAGTAGATTTTGTTCAACAGCCCACAAGTTATGCATGTATCAAAAACATTTTTGCATACAGCATAGTTTTTTTGGGGGGTGAGGGGTACATGGATATCTGCATCTCATTTTTGACCTCCCTACATCTTCTGTCAGACTACTCTAAATCACTTAAAAAGTTAGGAGAACAACAGATTTTGCTTCAACATGTATTTTGTGTGCTAGATGAAATTGGGTCTAGTAGTTGGATTATGGCTCTTACCCCTGTACCTAAGCAACAGGGTTTGACTCTGACAAGCCCCATAATAAAGTGGGGCATTACAAACATCAGTTTCATACTTCTTATTGTCTAAAAATGGATGTTTATGCAAAATGTGTCATTCTCTTAAAATTTTAAATGAAACAGAGTAATGTTCAAAAGTGTTCCTGATTTTAAACTGTTATTCTGCCACTATTTTTGGCTTTGCCTAGAACTGTTGAACAAAGAGGTTGAGAATTATAGTATCTGCTATTCTGCTAGTACTTATAAAACTCCCTTAAAGAGAAAATCATCCCTGAAGATCGGAGCATCAGCTCTTCTTAAAGTTGAAGGTAAGTAGTGAGATCAGTTGGGCTTCTGACCTCTAACACTTACCTTATTCAGTCACTGATTATTGGCCTTATCCTAGCAGGGGCATATCAGAACACTGTTTTGTATAAAGGAAGTTATTAGAAAATTAAGCGTCTTGTGTTTTTCTTTGTATTTCCCCCCTAAGAAGCAGAAACTATTGTGGGGCCTCCCACACAGTTAAGGATGATTGAGGGGCCCCCTGCAGCCATGGGTACTGCAAGTGCCTAAAACTGGGTATGATTTTACTTTTAGAAGAGGGAATGTCAACCAGTAGGATTTAACAAAATTAAGAGCACTATATCAATCGTAAAACACTGAGCTAATCGGAGGAAGGGCACTGAGCAAACTCGGATCTCTGATATATATAACATTAAGTATCCTGTTTTTTGCTTATTTTTAAGAGTAATTTATAGCACTTTTATTGTTTGCTGCATACTTTTCTAGCTATATTCACTGTGTGTGAGGTATTAACTGGATATTGTCTACATTTATTAAGCATCTGTTTGGGTTTTTTGTTCTGATTTCCTGCCAAGGAGCGTATCATATAACTTGTTTTCAGTTAAAAGCTTTCTCTAGAGTCTCCTTGCTCCTTTACCTGTTTAAAATTTTCATTTAAAGGCTCACTGCTGCTTTTCTGCTGTGATAGACATTTGTACAGTTTGTTTCGGGAACACTTTATAATCTTGAAATTCTGAAATACTGAATTTTAGAATCCTGAGATCATAAAGCCGAAAGTTCTAAATACGAAAACCCCAGAAGCGCGAATTTCAAAATCCCGACATTTGGAGATGTTGAAGTAACGCTTCTGGTGTTGCGGTGTTTGAATGGAAGTTCAAGTAAGTATGTATCTTTAAGGGTGTTGGTTAGGGGCTTTAGTGTGTGTCAGTGTGTGTTGTGACTGTGATGTGTGTGTGCAAGGGTAATGTAGGTGTGTGGTGGTGTTTTCGTGTGTTTGTCTGTGTTGTGCGACCCTGGAGTTAGTATATTTAAGTAGGGGCATGTGGGGGATGCAGGGGGGGTTTGCCCCCTACTTGTATGTAGTGTAGGTTTGTGTGTGGGAGGAAGGTGTGTGTTTGTGTATGTGTGTGGTGCCTGGTTAGTGTAGGATTCGCAATTTCAAAATTCGCTCTTTTGGGATTTCGGTATTTAGAGCTTTCAGCTTTATAATCTCGAAATTCGAGATTCGGTATATCAGGATTTTGGGATTATAAAGTGAATCTGTTTGTTTCTACCTAAGTAGTGTGGGTATTTGTAGCATTGTCCATATTCAGGCTTGTGTTATGGGCCTAGTTATTGTGGAGGCTGTGTGTCTGAGTACATGTTCAAGACTATCTTAGTTTAGCCAAAGCCATACCGCATTTCAGTGAGAGGGGATTGTTTATGGTCATTGGCTGATTGGGGTTACCTGGACTATGGCTTGGAGTAAGCACCTCATTGGTTCTTTCGAGCTTTTTTTAAAGTTGTTTCAGGTTTCAACTTTCTGTTACCTAAGAAGTTAACTTGTGAGTGTTTCTGCCATTTCACACTGAGCTAATCGGAGGAAGGGCACTGAGCAAACTCAGATCTGTGCTATATAACATTAAGTATCCTGTTTTTTGCTTATTTTTATGAGTTATTTATAGCAATTTTATTGTCTGCTGCATACTTTTCTAGCTAGTTTCACTGTGTGTGAAGTATTAAATGGATATTTTCTCCATTTATTAAGCATCTGTTTGGGTTTTTTGTTTTGATTTTCTGCCAAGGAGTGCATTATATTATTTCCCACCCTTCCTCCCTATTGGTATCGTGTTCTTATACTTAGTGGCTTTGCAGTTGCCCTGTAAATTGTACTGGGACACTCCTCCCAGTCTAGTATCATTACATCATTCTACCTAATCCAGGGAGAACATTTGAGAAGGCCAACCCACTTAGTTTCTGCACCTCCTTCCTCCTTTCCCCTTTATAAACAAACAAACAAAAAAAATTCTAAGCTTGTTTCCTGCCTTTCCTGTAAGTCATCTAGTCCAGATACAGATTTGCTGTATCCAGGACTGTTTGTAAGTTTCTGAGCCCCCAAGCCTTTCTGTGTTGGAGGGAAGCCTTCTAGCTTAATTTTATTTTTCAGAACTAGACAGTTTTTTAGTTTCAGCACTCAAATCTGTTTCTTTGAGCTCATCACTTGTTCAGAATTTATTGTAAGCACTAAATAAGCTAGAAATTACTACAGCACTCAACTTTCCTCACTTGTCTAGAGGAAAACAATTTTTAGTACTTAATAAATAAGCACCTATCCAGGCATGTCTAAGGGTCAGCTCTTGGTGTTTTCTCCTGTCTACCTGATAAACCTGGGCATCTTGGGGCAATACAGCAATTGCCTCATGTACACAGACAACCCTCTCCTACAACCTGTGAGAGAGATGCACTTACATAGCCAAACTGGAAAAAGCTCTTCTCACCCAAGACTGGACTAGACAGTCAAGAGAAGAAGGTAAACACATGCACCACACCACAATCATCACATTGTCCCGCAAAACATACACCACCAAAACACACACATATAAACGCAAAACACACACCTACATTCACAGAGGCTCTCAATAAAAATCTACCCAACCAACAGGGACATCCAAAGCAGAAACACAAGCAACCTCCACCCCCCAACACAACCCAAATGACACATAGCCCACAAACTCAGTGTGCCACTTAACCACAGCCCATAAGGCATAACAACGTACCCAACACTCTAATCATAGGTGACTCTATAGTCAGGCACACTGATGTTCCACTCACCAGGCTACACAAGGAGAAAGTTACTGTCAGCTGCTTGTCGGGTGCAAGGATCCACCACATAATGCACACACTCAGTTCACTCCACAACTAGTACAAATATGACTCTGTCATTGTCCATGTTGGTGTGAATGACCTGAGACGTACCTCACTGGACTACATGAAAAGAGACATGGAGGAGCTGTCTGATCTTGTAGCCCAGGCAGGTATGACCCTAGTCCTGAGTAGCATCCTGCCATCACCCAGAATGATACCACAGTACAAGGACAAAATGATTGACTTCAACAATTTGCTAAGTTTCTAGTGTCATTCTAAGGGGATCCAGTATCTGTCTGCCTGGGATGACATGATCGACAAACCATGATGCTTTGCCAGAGATGGCCTGCACCTGTCGCCTTTGGGATTACTGGCTAAGGCTCTTGCCACCCCTATAGTGCCTTTTTTTAGGCAAGGTTCAAATGACAAATTCACCACAGTAACAGGTACAAGCAAGCAAATCTGAGGGTAATGCTACTCAATGCTAGAAGTCTAAACCTCAAAATGCACTCACTGAAGGTGCTCCTTAAAATGGAGAACATCGACATCTATGCAGTGAGAGAGATCTGGTTCAAGACTCCAGAGAGCATCCCTGCATTACCGGGCTATAATTCATACCACACCTTTCAGCCACCTAACCTGGACCGAAACACTAAAGGCGGAGGAGTGTCCGTATTCATTAAGGATATCCACACCTCCAGGCTAGTTGTTCAGCATAATGCATCCGAGATTATCCAAGTACAGCTAACTCTGGGCAAGACTGCATCCAAATTGTATTTTGCTACAGATCCCTCACCATGCCCCAGGATTCCCACTCCTCATTTCTTGATACACTGGAAAATATTAGGGTGCAACCCAACACCCTAATAATGGGTGATTTCAACTACCCCACCATTAACTGGGAAAACTACTCATGTACCAACTCTTGTGCTCAGTGTTTTCTGGAATTCATAAATTCCAATGCCTTGGATCAACTTATTCACACCCTCACCAGGAGCGGCAATATCCTAGACCTGGTCATTACCAACATGGGCAACCGGTGTTCCATAGCAGAGATCAATTCCTCGTTGGACAGATCCGACCAGAAGCTAATCACCCTAGACATCCACATCCCACCCCACCCCCCATTAGGGAAACTGCCATAAAATATTTCTCCAAAGCCAACTTCACGCTTCTTAAGACAGAAGTGGCAAACTTCATGACACCCATGCTGACAGACAATAGAGGTACACAATTGCACTTTTAAGCACTTACATGAGTGCATGTATCGTGCAATCCCTAACAGAACCAAGATGTTATCCTCCAAAAAAAGGAAGCCAGTCTGGTGGTGCCCTGCCATAAACAAATTCTGCAACAGAAGAAAGAAACTGTTGCAAAAAAGAGTAAAATCCCATGATTGGAGGAACTCCCTGATCAGCTTCAGTAAGAAGCTGAGATCCCTCATAAAATCCTCCAAAGTTAGTTATGAAAACAAAATCGCCACTGATTCTAAAGACAACCACAAAGCATTATATAGCTATGTCAAGAATCTCACTGGCAACACATATCTGGTCTGCGTTACAGCACAATGGCACTAAATATACAGAGTCAACTGATATTGCCAACATCCTGGCAGATAGGTTCAGTGCTAACTTTACCCCCCCTCTCATCCCCTAAAGAGCCCATCTCTATACTGGAAGAATGCAAAGCTCCTGTAATCACGACTGCACAGGTAAAAAACACACACTCCAAAGCCAAGAGCACAGCATTCATGGGACCTGACAACATTTCAGGCTGCATTCTACACGAACTACAGAACAAACTGGCACCTCACCTAAGTACCATGTTCAATCATAGCCTCACATCAGGCTTTGTGCCCACTGAATGGTGCACAGCAAAATTTATCCCACTCCACAAAGGGGGAGCCACCACGGACACTGAGAACTACCGCCCCATTAGCCTGACGAGCCTGGTCTGCAAGGCTATGGAATGTATCATCATAGAACTTATAAACAATGACACTGATAATCTCCAAACTCTGGTCCCTACCCAGTTCGGGTTTGTAAAAGGCAGACCATGTCTCCTAAACCTGATAGACTTCTTTGAATCAGTCACCAAAGCTGTAGACAAGGGTAAGGTGGTTCACACAGCCTATCTAGATCTCGCCAAGGCTTTCGACACCATCCGCCACTCTGGAATTATAGATAAACTCACTAAACTAGGTATAAATCGCTATGTCACAAGATGGGTTGCCAAATGGCTCACTGACAGAACCCACACTGTGAAAGTAGCAGACTCCAAATCCAACTTCAGACCAGTGACAAGTGGAGTACCACAGGGTTCAGTCCCTGGGTCCTGTCCTGTTTGGTATCTACTTCTCTGAAGTACAGGATAACACAGAAGGCCTTTGGCTAATGAAGTTCGCAGATGACTGCAAACTAGGAGCCATAATCAAAACTCCTAACAATGTGGACATCCTACAAAAGGGCCTCACTGAGACAGATGCCTGGTGTCAAGGCCATGGCCTCAAGCTCAATGCCAAAAAGTGCATTGTCATCCCTTTTGGTAAAAACTCTGTACCCATGAACTACCACATAGGTGGTAGTTTACTTAACACCGAAAGTGTGATAAGAGACCTTGGGACACAGGTGGACAGTAGTCTCTCCTTTGATAATCACATTGCCACAGTAGTCAGGAAATCCTTCTACATGGCACACCTCATCACAAAAGGTTTCTCATCCAGGAAAAAAGAGGTCATTGTTCCCCTCTACTCGTCACTCATTAGACCCATTATAGAGTACAACGCCTCTTTTGGTATGTACCTCACAAGACATGTACAACAACTGGAAAGGCCGCAGAAATACCTCACAAAGAGGATTACCATCCTCAAACAGATGCTCTACGCAGACCGTCTCAAAAAACTCCAGCTTTACTCCGTTGCATATCACCTACTCAGAGGCAATATCTGCCTAACATACAATGCTATGTCAAACCCAGAGCTGTTGGACATGCTCCACTAAAAGAAATCCCAATCCCGCCGAGCTACACGCTCTAGGGACCTAAACCTTGTCACCACAATAAACAGAACATGCTGGAGGGATAGATTCCTGTCCCACAGACTTCCCATACTCTGGAACAAACTACCTATCTATATCAAACAAAGCTCCTCATTAGCACTCTTCAAGAAAAATTTTGATGATTGGATGGGAGATAGGAAATTCACCCCAGGGATCACTTCTGTGGCTCTGCTCGACAGGGGCACAGGAAAATAATTTTCTTGGGTGGTGAAAGCCAGGGTACCATTTGGCTAGGCTTATATAGGCCCTAGGGCCAATAGCCTAGTACCTACCTATGAATCTATGAACCTCTGAAATTGTGAAGCCTGTCACTTGATGAAATACTGCTGCTATAACCATAGATGGTTTTGAATTCTAAAGGAGATATAAATAAGAGTTATTATTGCCCACCTGGTTTATAAAGTACAGAAAATTGCTATACTTTTGCTGGTTTGAGAAATATGTAACAAAATATGGAAATAAAATAACTTTGTTGTGGTTGGGGCCCCTAGTGACTACAGGCTTCTCTGATGCCTAAAGTCGGCTGTGAAGACAGTACGATCAAATAAATGAGATAAACTCTGAGCTTATAGGATTTAAATAAAGACACAGAAATCTTGAAAGAAGAACTTAAAGAAGTAAAGACAGAGCAATGGACAATGACAATTGCATGAAGAAATTATTAAACAGAATAATAAAATAGATAATCATGCTATACCATGGTTATTGGCTGCATGATCCATTTATTTGATCCAAAATTTGCCTCAGTCATCAACCAAAGTTCAAGTTTCTGTAGTCTATGCTTCTATACCAACTTATTCACAGGTAGCAGTAGAACCTTCTACTAACACTTTCTTAAATGGAGCTGTATTTTATGTTGGTTTGTCAGGTTAGTAGACTGTGCCGCAGGGACCTATTCAGGTGTAGCCCATGAGCACTTCCTTGAGGAGCATGTCTGATTAATTAACATTCTTAGAGTCACCCAGTACACAAATAGTGGCGGAAGAAATCCAACCCTGGGCTACAGGATGAAGCTTGATAACAGTTCATAGCTTTAATCCTCTGGGCTGCTAGACAGCTAAGGCCACCAAATGTCATGCTGTCACTTCAGGCAAAAGGATTTCAGAGTTATAAGCCTCTGTAAACTACCTACCTACGTAGATAGTTCATAATGGAAAGATGTCAGTGAAAACAAATCCAATTACCAGTCTTGTGCCTAACTCACTAGAATTTACTAGAATCACTTAGAGAACCCATGAATTCTGAAATCAGCTTTCTGGTTCATTCAGATATGGAAAATAAGGTGTACTGTCAATATATACACCCTGTCTTAATTGTTCGCCCACTGTTTTGCCTATGACAAGCATATAAAACATTTACAAGACACAATAAAAATACATTCTATGAGAACAGAAGTACACCAACAGTTTAGTTCAAAATGTTTCTGCTCAAGATATTTTAGAATATGTAACATACCAACTGAAAATACATTCCAGATACAGAACACATTTTTGGCACAGCTGTGGTACAGGGCTTCCTCTGCCTGTCCAGCTCCCTTGGGTATGCTAACAATGCCCAAGAAACTACTCAAATGGTATGATTTCTGTTACAGTGAAAATACCCAGAGAAGGTACTGCAACTGTGGAAGGTGCTTACCATAACAGTAAATCAGTGAGAAGAGGTAACTGTTAAGGTAGTGGCTGCCTCCCAACTTCTCCCAAGGAATATTACTTTCATTATAGCTATTTGATTAGGATGCTATGGTGTTTCATTTTTGTATACCCGCGGTGGTGGTGATGCGGTAGCATTGTCGCCTCACAGTAAGACGCTGTCCGGTTCGATTCTCAGCTAGAGCGTCTTCTGCGTGGAGACATGCATGAATGGGCATACCTTCGTTGAAGGTTGTGCATCAGGGCTGGTAACTCGGCATGTAAAAATCAACTACCAATCATTAGCGGACCGGAGTTCCGCTGTGGCGACCCCTAACTGGGAAAAGCCGAAAGGCACAACACATTAATTTAAGTTTCACATACAAAGGGCAATGGTTGCCACAAAAAAAAGTTTTCTATAAGGGACAGAAAAGGCTCAACAAACAGAAGGAACAACTATCAGTGCTAGGTACATATCAGTGCTTCACAAACCAACCCAGGTTCCATTGCATTCTGATATCAGACCAGCCCTAGCCTTCAAATGATAAAAGTGCAACTGGTAAAACTGGCTGGGAAAAGAATGGTTCATAAGGTGGGTAAACCCAAAAGTTATGTTTTATTGCTACATTGACCTCTCCTAAAAGACCTGGTGTTATGGTAAGTATCACACATGCAACTGTCATTTATTAAAGCACTTCAAAGGATTGCTATCAAAACCTAATCATCTGAAATTTTCAGCTGACGGAAATTGGTCCACACTGTCAAAGGCCCTTTTAATATTAACAGATGCAGCACCAGTTAACAATCCCTTTTCTACACATATAATCTGTCATTCTATTAACAACCATCAGGGTATTATTATCTTTCCTGACGTCAGGCTATATTTGTTAATGTGAATCACACACCTGAGGGTAGACTACTTTATCACGTGACCTTTCTGGAGATCAGGTCAGTGCAGTAGGGTGATAATCTTCAAGTGAACATGGTCCGAAATGTTAGGCAAAAGCAGGTTCATGGTTCATTTAATAGCTAGAGCGGCTAGCCCATGGTCATTTTCTGTGTTTTATGTCCTAAATGCAAAATTAGGGATGAAGCTTATGTAGTAAATCTGTTACATTATAAGTCTGTAATTGCATGGGTAGTAATATAAAAGAATACATGGATCTTGGCACAGTGCTTGCCTTTGCTTCCTCACTTATACCCTTTTAAACCTATTTATATATTTGAAGATTCTTGCAGGATTTGGTGTCCTTATACTGTGTAAAATGCTGTCCCCCCTTAAAAATTAATTTGTGCACTATAACTTATGTGGTATATATCTGCCTTCACCTATGATTACATCCCATTATACTGTCCTTCAGCAGCAAACCAGTTTCTCCTTTCCCTAGCACCTCTGTCTTTCCTTTTATACTGCAATATACTGACCAGCTCCTTCATTATTTTATGCATCCTGGTCCAGTGATAGTATTTCAGTCTGTGCATTGTTTCTTCATCACTGTACCCATCCATTCTATTTACTCAGTTTACATTACATTTGTCTGATGGATGGTCAATTAAATTAAACTGCTATACTCATGTAATAGCAGCTTTAAATGCACATGCTATGTCTCAAATCTGCATTTGATATCTGCTGGTTGATGTTCTTGGCAGTTGATGAGCTGGACTATTAACAAGTTGAATTTAATGAAACATATTTCAGTAATGTGACATGATGTGATTCCCATACATGTTTATCTCTAGACTTGCTTCTTCTTCATCACCACTGACTGGCCCGTCTCTCCACCAAGGATTTATCTTTCATGTTTTCTCTTTCCCGGCTATCTCACTCACTTTTTTCTCCTTCCTTATTTTCTGGCTATCTCATGCCCCCATGTTCTGTAGACAACTTTGTGCCTTTTGTCCCAATTGCCTGTATTTCTCTACTTGTACCCATTTTCTCCTGTAATATCATTAATATATTTTTCTACCTTAACCTTGTTCTTGTATCCTTTTTATCCCTTTGCTCTGGTTCTTCCCTGAGCATTCTTACCTGAGTAGACAATCCACTCCAATCTCTAGCCACTATTTTCTCCCACAAAGCTGTCATATTCTTCTGCATATATACTCCAAGTCCTCTTACATTCCAGAGTTCCATGAATCAGATTCTTGCTCCACATCCTAATCACCCCACTCAAATGTATTCCTCTTCAGTTATACAGCTGCAAAGCTTCCTTCTTCCTGCTGCACCTTTCTCTTTTCTCACATGTATTTTTATTAGCAATACGTTAAGCTTTTCTTTCTTAAGTGCTTTCACTAACCTAATTTAGCAAATACCAGACAAGCCAACAGGTACTTGAGTTGAAGTAAACAGTTGATGCCTAACCTACTTTAACAATATCTAGTTCTGCATTCTGAGTGGCATACCTTGCATACAATGCTCTCAAGATCTGCACAAGCAATTGACACTTAATCCTACCTTATCAAATAGCAGAGTGAAAAAAAAGAAAAAAAATAACTACTGTACTGCTGGTATGTGATGTTGATTCTTACCTTAGTTACTTCAAAAATTAAAGAAATAAAAGATTAACAGGCCTAATTCATATCAAACTAAACAAGGAACACCAAAGTAATAGGCCAAAAACAAACTACCTTATAATATATTTTTGAATGTTGCACACTAACTATAAAACACAAATTAAATCAGCACAGCCTATAAATGTAAACCATTGTACAGTCTTTGAGAGACCAGAACATAAATTGCAAAGCAATAACTGCTACCAATTATAAACAGGGCCAGATTCATTAAGGCCTACACTAAGTGCACACAAACCGTATTCAAGAACATCCCTACCACATTTTTGTGCCTTCTAGTCACTAAGAAAGATTACACTAAATGTACATGTAGTCTACACTTTGCGGTAACCTTTATGAATCTCCCTCAATATTTAAGGATGTAAAAAAATCAGCATGAAAGCTAAAATTAAGAGGAAGAAGGTGTGAGTTATCCTTGTGTTGTCTATTTACTCAGAATGGTGTACACTTAGTTTAGCTGTTAATAAATCCCATAAAATGTAAGTCAGCAAGTTCTTAGTAATTAATTGATTTAATATTTAAAGAAACAAAGTCAAAATAAAAAAAGTGCTGCAATAATATGCCTTAAAGAGCATTTCCAAATATTCCGCACTAAGTATATATCAAATATGAAATCTGCAAAGTCTGTAAGTATGATGAACTGGTATCTTGCTATCCATACCAACAGTTATAGATGAAATCTAAACTGTAGACCACCAAGTTCATAACAGGTAATTAAGTCTAAAGTTAACAAACATAATAGGTTGGTTATTAATTAAAAATCAGAAGGACTTCTTTACCTCAGCAGGATGCATAGAACAACCAAGCTCATAGTGCCTTCTCTTGAAGTCCTTCCTTGAGTTTTCCTTGAGGCTATATCATTTTTTACTTTTCCCTGAGGCCATATAATTTTCCTCCTCAGTGCCTCTTCAAACTTCCTGACCTATGTCACTCTGTGAATTACACACAGCATTTCATGTGAGGTCTTATTGTGGTCCTATACATTGGAACTATGGAGATATTGCCTCCTACAACCTTACATTTCAGCCTTATTCACTACATGTGCATACAACCTAAGATGATTCATCTTAGGAGTGATCCAGAAACCCAAATCTTTCTCCTCTATAACTTTTTTTGCGCCCCACCCCCAACACATATATCATTTCCACCCCTCTCAGAATGTATTATCTTTCATTTCTTTGCATTGAAATCAAAATTGTTACTTGTTTGCCAACCCTTCTGACTTCCTTAGATCCCTCAACAAGTTTATCCTAAGAATGTGTACTAAACCTGTTTTAACATGTTATACACTCAAGTTGATCTTATTCTGAAAACATTGCATGTATTCAGTACAAATATCTTGAACTCATTATGGGAACTAATAGCAAGCCATGAAGGACCCCATTAATTACTTTACTTACATATTAGTGCTTGGATTTGACTTGCTCTCTTAGTTTCCTCCTTAAAGCCATACACTGATTCATTTAGAACAGAGCTTTAAATCCCTTAGGTTTCCAACCAGCCTTATGTGAAAAAAAGTCTTGCTAAATCTTGAAATAAATGTAAAGTAGAGCTTTCTGAACCAAGGTCTTTGTAACCCAGTCCTAGCAACTAATGTGGATTGAATGGCATGATCTACCCAGGTGACCCACACTGCAGATTATACAATCTGATCAGCTACAAATGCACTAGTATGTGCTTGTGACTTTAAAAAGCGTTGTGCTCTTTCTTGTTCATTTTATTGAAATATTTGGCAGTTATTAGAATGTTATTGGTGCTTTCAAAATTAATACAGCTATTAAAGATCTTTACATTGAATGGTTTCTTATTCTTAGAAGACTGGTCTGTGCTGGGAGTGCTGAAGCAATTGAATAAAGAAATACTGTCAGGGTATTTTGTGGCGTCTTCATTCATCTGCTATAACTGAAGGTATTAGATTTGCTTAAAGGAGAACCACACCCACAGACTCAAAAACATGTTTATTTCATCATGGTTTGGTGTTTCCTACATTTTAACACCACCAGGTTTGTAAATAGTTTTATATGTAATTTCTCAGTTTGACCATATGGAGTCTGGCATCTTGAAGAAATTCTGATTGTTTAGTCTACCTCTAGGTATCCTACAATGCAGTGCTTGTCTATAAAAAATGACATCACACAGGATTCTTTCTTCCTAAAGTTCCTGTCACTGCATTGATTTTACATGCATAGACTGCTGTCTTTCAGTCAGTTTTAAGTAAAATGTCATGCCATTCATTGACTACTTAAAACACAAACAGTGCAAATGGCACAGAACAGACTATCAAAGTGCTTTTTACTGCTGCTTCTTTTTAGAATGGCTAAACTGCAGTCTTTTATGAAGCCTGAATTGTACTAGTTTGACTCCTCTCCCATTCCCCTTCACACCTAACTTCCCTAGCTGTCAAAGTGCTAAGGGTAATTTGAGTTGTTACCTGCTGTGATTGACAGCTCACAACAAGAGACTTGATTCATGTACTGTTTCCTTGTTCTAGCCTTTACTTTCTGTATGGGTAGGGGAAGGGCCAAGGAGCTGTGACATCACAGCATGGGTAGGTTTTTAGGATGGTAAAGGTGATGTCAGTTTGGGGAGGGAAATGGCCAGAAAACTACCTGTAGTATGACACCGGTGAATTGGAGTCTGCAGCAAGGGTGGGACAAAAGTTTTTTGAAAATGAAAGTAACAGTCAATTTAAAATATTTTAAATGCTGAGTTTTTGTTTATTCATAGCAGTAAATAGGGAAAAAAGGCAGAGAAGTTGAGCATTAAATAATAGAATCCCATTATTGTCCTTTAACATAATTCTCCACTGTGAATGCTTTACCTGGTCAGTTTCTGTCTGCTAGATGCCTCAAAGTCCATTGGCAGCTGCTCACTGATAAATATAACTTACACCAAGGTTTAGAAATCTCTGGATAAGTTACAATCTTTAGGATGATACATAAACCCCTGCATGGATCTGGGCCAGGAGGATGCAGCCCTACATAAAAATTTACATGAACTGCTCAGTTGGTCTTATGGCTATGAGTCAACTGTCTTCACTGTGATAGGCCACAATAAGGTACACATATTCTGTGAATGAATTCTGCTGAGGATATTGTCTCCTCTTGATATCACATACTGAGTAATTATATTCTTATTATCTACAAATAGTGTGTGCTTCCAAGCTACTCTCCAGTTTCTTTTATACCAAGCCCCAATGACCAGACCAATGATTTGTAATGTAAAATTTTAAGTGAGACATTTTGCTGAATACATCGTGTTAATATGTCCATAATGCTGAGTCTGCACCTGATTCATCACAGTAGTTCTAAGGGATAATCAGCTGCTGTCTGAGCCTGCTGTTTGATGCCATGTGGCAAAAACATTCTCTTATTCAAGTGAGGAAGGGTGTCTACCCATGGATAAGAATTCCTATCTAAAATATTCCTCTTGTCAGTGGTGAGCTGCTGCAATTAGGGTGCTCATTTCTTTCAGGGTTACCACTTCTCCACCAGGATGCAGTTACTCAAGCCCATTTTTGAATGTAGCTTGCTGGCTAAGTAAATGGCAGCCCCCGGTACTTCATCACAGAGTAACTGCTGGGTCATGTTCATACTGTTAATATCTGTCCAGTATTGATCAGTAAAATTGCAGCCTGCCTGTCTAACCACTGACTTTTGCTATCATGCAGGGTATCCTTCTGAACTGGACAAAAGGATTCAAAGCCTCAGGAGCAGAAGGAAACAACATTGTTGGACTGCTTCGAGATGCCATCAAGAGAAGAGGAGTAAGTAAAGAAGGATGTTATAATGAGTTATAGAAAAGTCAGTATGTGTGCAAAATGATGACATTTGTAATACAAGTTCTTGTGTGTAAAATGATACTGTTAGCAGCATAAGTTGCCATAGTTTTTCAATGTGCATTTCTCTCTAGAGAAATTGAAAAACAATGTTATTTATTACTGGGTAAAATCTTCTAAGCCCATTAACAGGGTATAGTGCAAGAGGTCTGGTGTATTAAATATTTCATTCCCATTAAACAGTATGTGAGTGGAAAATAAGGAACATAAACCACATTGAAAATAAAATATCTTCTCTGTTGCACAGGTGGAATAAATAAATCATACAAATGAAGTAGCTGACTAGTAGTTGATGTAAAAAGGTCAATCTTTTAGCAGTTACAGATGGTGAAAATGACAAGAAAAGAACATTTCTTGTTATAAACTAGACTGCAATATTTAACTATCTTGACACTGTCCCACACAAGAATTTAGCTGCAAATGTGGAAGGGAATTGACAAAAATGGTTTAGATAGATTTAGAGTTGGGTAGAGGGAAAGAAGAATTAGGTGAAGTACATGGGTGAAATTGTGAGAGTAGAATGAGTTTACTACTGGAGTACCACAAGGGTCAGTCCTAGATGTTCTGCTTTCCAGCAGCATTCTGATAGATATCACTAAAGTATATAAAAAAAAAAAAAGCTTCTCTATGGTTGTCACTAAAACTGGGAAATGGTGGAAGATGGAGGCAGAATGGAAGAGCTAGCATCATAAAGGAAATCAAAAAGTTGTTGTGCTGATCAGAAGCGGAGCAGTAGAGGTTTAGTGCCAAGAGGTGCAAGGTGATACACTCAGCTAGACTGACCATACATCATATACAGCAGGTGAATGACCAGTAGTGATCATAATGGCAGTACCAACTAAATGTGAGATCCAGCTACCAAAGTGAACAGGATGCCCAGGTGTACTATAGGAGAAGCAATATGTGTGGCTGAGGGGTACTGGTACTACTCTATAAGGCACTGATAAGGCTCCATCTGGGGTACTACAGTCTGTTCTGCAGACCATATAGGGAAAGTAACACTGAACTACTCATGGGGCCACGAGGAAGCTAAAAGGTTTGTAAGAGAGGTGGATGAATGCTTTCATACTTCTAGAATGTGTCCTTCCAGTTTTCTTCCTGACAACATTTACAGAATATAAAATGTGATATAACATTTCCAAACAGCTCATCTGTCACTCCTTAGTGTTTATATTAGTGCATTAAATGTATGACCTAAGTTATCTCTTCTCTAGCAGAAAAGGTCAGAGAATTTGTGTGCCTTCAAGTAATTCAGTTTTGCATATCTTTTTATTTTTAATGAAAAAAAAATTACATCTTTAAGAAGAATGTTAAATATTTTATATTATTAAATTAGATGTACTAATCAGACAATTACCCCCACAGTTTTCCATTAAATTAATGGAAATTAGAACCTGAGAAAGCAAAGTCATGCTATTCATTAGCATGTGTTCTCCCCCCCCCACAATCACATTGTCACAGAACACATAGCTAGTGAACCAGTCAATCCAAGTCATGTTACTGTAAGGTAAACACTTGAGATCAGTTGCTTTGAGTAGCCAATTTCAGCTCATACCCAACTCCAGTCATTTGTCAACAGGAGTCAGAAGGAACAAACATTCCAGTCATAAGTATTTTTCCCTCTTGTAGGAATGTTTATTTTTATTAACACTGGTAGGACAATAAATATATCTGTGGGCAATGTTAAAGAAACTGCCCACAGGAGCAATCTATTCATTTTGGGATTATTTATTTATTTATTTTTATTACAACCCTTCCAATGTGGGTAGCTGTAATAGCAGCAAGTTGAAATAAATTACTCTGGCAATTATTTTTTTACTGTCTTTATCACACATCAGACATGATAGTAATAAGTGGCCATCATTTTTGGGCATTATCTGTATGTTAAATGAAAGGGCAGACACATAATTGCAGTTGAGCAATGATCACGCATATGGCTTACCATGGGTAGAAACAGTATGTGTGTGTATATAAATATATATGTACACATTAATATGACTTGTTGGCAGGATAGATCTGTGTCCCAAAGACTCCCTCAACTGTGGAATAGACTCCCTCTAAATGTCAAATAGAGTACCTTATTTAGCCCTGTTTAAGAAGAACCTAAAAGACTGGGTGGGAAACAGAAAATACACACCTGGGATCCCACCTGTGTCCCTGCTGGACAGGGAAAACAGGTGTTGACCTTTTGGGAACATGGGCAAATTTCTTGACTAGGCTTATAAGGGCTTCTGGGCCTATAGCCTAGTATCATCCTATGAACCTATGAGCCTATGACATATGAATGCATATGCTTATATAAATAAATATATATATATATATATATATATATATATATATATATATATATATATATATATATATATATACACACACACACACATAGAGAAAGAGATGTGCACGTGTGTGTGTGTGTGTGTGTGTGTGTGTGTGTGTGTGTGTGTGTGTGTGTGTGTGCATGTGTGTGTGTGTGTGTGTGTGTGTGTGTGTGTGTGCGTGTATGTCTGTATATCAGAGCAGTAAGTTAAAATACATTACTATGCCTATTACTTCTTTCAGTTTCTTCTCAATCTAATGTCAGACAGGTACAGAGAAGATGGTTATAATCTGTGAGGTAGTGAGGTAGCCTGTGTGTGAAAGCACAAACATGTTACATGATCGCTGTTGAGTGATCATTTGTTATGGCTTGTTGGGGGCATTGTATGTATTCAAGAACAATGAGTTGAATATATTTCTGTAGTCATTATAACTTTTTTTCCCTCATAATCAGACATCACAACTGCACACAGAGAGTGGTTATCTTCTTTTCCACAGAGGACAATCTGTGTGTGAAAACAAAGGACAATTACATTATTACTGTGAAGCAGACATCAATATGTCTTGTTATGAGCTGCAGAACATCTCTCATACCAACAAGTTGGAAAACATTACTGTGTTCATTATTTGTTTCACTTTCATCACACTCAGTCACTGGAATTATATACACAAGGTGGCTATCTTTTGGAAGTAGATAAAAAGAAGCATTCTGTGTGAGAAAGCACAAATGATAATTGATATGTCTTGTCACTGGACAGTGTATGTGTCTGAAACAAGTTTAAATACATTACTGTGGCTAATATCTGTTTCAGTTTCTTTCCAATGAGCCACCCACAGTGTGCATAGAAAATGGCTATGAACAATGAATCATTGAATGTGTATACAGAAAGTCATTTTTAGGGGTTGGCTATGTGTGAAACTAAAAGGCAGTTACATGATCACTATCAAATGATCTGTAAGATGGGGCAATATAAGGTTCAGGTTGAAATATATTACTGTGGCCACTATATTTATTTTACTTCTTCACAGTCAGAGGTGGTGAGGCAAAGAAACATGTTTTTGCTTTCAAGATGCTACATTATTAATATTGCTGTTGTTGTTATTACTTTACAGCATCCCTACTGCAAATGTGTTCATCATTACATCACTGTTGGAATAGTCTAAACTATTTGGGATACATCCTGCCAAGGATAAGACATCTATCTAGATTACAAAGCTTCAGGGCAACTTTTATGTGCCTGTATGTCTATTAGAGCTTGAGAGCAAGCCAGCATCAAAGTAGACATAATGGCACTAAAAATCAGAACTTTCTTGCCATTGAAGTTACCAGTAAGACACTTTCTCCTCTGTATCTTCACAGGTTCAACAGTCAACTAGTTTCATCAAGTGGGCAGAAAAGTATTGCACTAGGGACTTCCTTCCCATATTTTATGAAAAAAGTGTATATGTTTTTGAATTTATACCTAAGAGAAAGTGGTAGTGTCTGTGTGGGTGACAAATTCCCTATAAAGATCAACACATGGCTTGTATTTTTTACCTAGAGGAGGAATATGACTTTCAGTCATGCTCTATTTGTCAGTTCTTTACTCCCAAAACACTTAGAAGAAATCTAGAAGCTTAAAGCTTTATCCAATAGTGTCATGGAACTGGGTTTCAGTCCGCTGGATGTCTTCCATTAGGTCCATAAGAAAAGAAATGTTGTTAGACTGGCATCTGTACTCCTTCCTTCTGACATTCTGTCTGCCTCTGTCTTCAGTAGATGACTCCACTGTGAGCATCAAAACCAAAGAAAATAAGGCTCACATAGTGTCATACTGCCAAGGAAGCTTAGTCCAAACGAGTGTAGCAATTAACTTAAAGAAACTCAAGAATGCGTGCTATGTAAGCAGTCTATAAATATAAAAATCACTGAACCACCAGGGTGAACATATAACAGTTGTTTCATATCTGGCAGATACATGCCAAAGGGGGCATTATATTCAAAGACTGGCATAATGAGGTCTGAATAAATGGGGACAATGATATCCCTACCTCTAGACACAATCCCTTTGTTTATAAACTGTGCAGTACAGAAGGACTTTCTTACAACAATGGACACATGTTGATCAAATGTTAGATCACCGTCCACAAAAGTTTCCAAATCCCAAACAAATGGGTCCAGCACAGGTACAAATCCCCGATCCTCTGGGATTGAAGAATGCCTACTGAGACTATTTATTTGGGACATGCCTTCCTGTAGGATGTCAAGGTCTTTTGGGGAGTCAATGACTACTCCTAGCTTGCAGTTATTTGGAAACTTAATCAACCAGATTCTTTTGGTATTTGCTTTTACTTCAGAAAAGTAGAAGCTAGACAGGAGATGTCCCAACACAGAACCCTGAGGGGCTTCACTGGTGAATGTTTTCTTTGTGGAGGTAACATCTCCTGCTTTAATTCCCTGCATCCCATCTGTGATCCATTTGGCAATCCAACCGGTGAAATATAAGTTTATTCCCAGTTTTTTTAGCTTTTCTACTATGCCTGAGTGGAGAATTGTGTCAAAACTTTAAATCTACTTTTATATTGGCTTATTCTTATTCTCCAATGGATGTATGGGTATGTGGAAGGTGCTCTGAAGTTTGGAAAATTGGCCAGATGTCCAATCCTTGGCAGGAAGCATCACGTATTACTTAGGGGTTTGCAACAGTGATGTATCTGAACATCTACTATTATGGTAAGTTTACTTACACAATGGTACCATCTTTAGATTTATTTCAGAAGCAAGAAATTTTAGCTTTTCTCATAGGTGGAAATATATAATAGATAAAATCATAAATATAGTTTGCTTTTATAAAACTAAAACTAAAAGCAATACTTATTTATCCCTGGAAGTGATGCTTCCAAAGTATGAAATGTTAACCTTTAAAAAGAGGGGAAGCATTGCTAGGAATTGTGACATGGCACACAGAAATCCTGTGTGCATCTGTCCTCTGCACCTAAAAGCACAATGGAACTACAGTTTATAACTGAATATGCAGACTTGTTGTCCAAATCATTAATATAAAATTCCAAACTGTTTTAGAGATATAATCCTGTATTGATAGTCTCTATCAATAGGCCTACAAGGCAGCCACTAGGAACTACAGACTGTCAATTTGCATTATACATGGTTTCCATAAAGTGTGAAATTATGACTTGTTTTCATGGTGTTGAAATGCATCTGATATCAGATATATATATTATGTTGCTATCACATCAGAAACAAAGACATACATATATTTCTAGAAAAAAAGATATTTTTTCATTTGAAATGTGCCATGCTTAAACTACATAGTCTAACACATTAAAATCGGTGTGGTCAAATTTAAGTTTGAGTTGTATTTAAATAAGCTAAAGGGTTGAATTGCCGTAATAGTGGCATTTTGTACCTGAATGTCCTATTACAATTTCCTGTTAATCATATTATACTCTCTCAAAGTGTAATTGAAATATTGGCTTTTATATATAGGTACCAAATACTTGGATTTATACTTCTTTCTCTGTCAGAATTTGACATTGTACATTATACTTATTCAATTTTCACTGGGTATATATATTCGTTGATATATATATATATATATATATATATATATATATATATATATATATATATGGATCTACTTTATTTTGGCAAATTCTATTTCACCTAAATGGGAGATTCGCGAGTTGATTTATGAGAAAGTGAGTTTTATCGAAAAAGCACTTTCACGTAAATCACTAGTTTAAAAAAAAAATTAGTTAAAGAGAGAAAAACATGCGGTTTGCATGTAAACTTAGTTGTACATCAATGTTCAGTGCTGATGTACAACTAAGCGGACTGTTGTTGAGATCGTAGTACAGTGGGGATGAGGGAACATTCCCTTTTCCCCACTGTAGTGCGATTTCGGAGTGAGAATATTAAAGTAGGGTGTGTGTGGGGGGCACAGCCCCCCACATGAGGGGTGCAGGGGGGCTTGCCCCCCTGCATAACAGTGTTTTAAGTGTTTAGCTTTTTTTGTTTTTTGTCATGGATTTACATGAAAGTGCGTTTTCATTGAAATGCACTTTCGTGTAAATGCATTCGCGGATTTACGTTTTGGTGAAATGCAAATTTGTTAGAATGCAGTAGATCCATATATATATATATATATATATATATATATATATATATATATATATATATCCACATCTGACCATTGGTTGCCACCAGAACCACTTCTCATCCACCAGGTCTACCAGGTACTCCTTATCTCCCCTGGATTTACTTTGAACCCATGCTTGAAGTGGATAAGAAGATTCTGACTCCTGGAGTAATGTCATAGGCATCTTCTTTATTACTGCAGATAGAATGAGGTCTAAATTCCATGTACTGATAAAGGTAATGTGCTATTGCATAAATAAGAGTTGAGATGCAATGAAATCCCTGAGGGTAGAATGACAGTCTAGAGTGAGTTTTGTACCTAAGTATCCTATTATAATTCCCTGAAACCTTTATTATGAACTATTGTAGGGAAACTGATATGTGACCTCAAATGATAGCTTTATTTCCTTTTTACGTCCCTACCTGATGATCATCACCAATCCAATTACTCTTGATCTGCAATCATTAACACCCTCCACTCTTGAAGGGTTACAGCCAAAAAAGAGGGAGAATCATCCAAGAAGTCAGAGAGGTTCTCTGTGACCTATCTTGAATTACTGTCTTGGCCTAGCTAGAATGGCTTGGGAGCACTCATATTCTGGCACCCTGAGTGTATGACTTCTTCCCAGACTGACATTTAAAGGAGGACACTAACAGTAATTGTACTCAAGCAGGGAAACTGCACTACACACCCACTACCCTACCCTACCTTTGATCATTCTATTAAGCAGGGCTGTGGGGTGATTTTGAAGACCTAACCCCAGCTACTGTATCTAACATGCACTCCCATGTCATCACAGAGATCTTTTCATCATGCACACACACATTCTGGAATGCAAGGTTAAGGCATACATTCATCATACTGGCAATGGCAATTGCATGTCCCCAAGCTGGTTCTGTGCACCAGTAGTCTGCACATGCTAGGTCCTAATAATGAAGTGATTGACCACCCCCTTCCCCTAACTGGGCAGGCTAGTGTTGGCAGCCCATTTCCATCCAGCTTCCCCAATGCCAAAGCCGCTATTTAAGTTTGGGTATTATATGTCATAGTTGGGGTGTTATTGTTTTATGTAATAGAGCTGAGTGTGTTTCTAAAGGGCTTTTGATGTTGCACTCTGTATTACATCCAATTTCTACTGAAAAGATATATGAAATCTGATCCAGTGACAGGTTAAAATAATGTCCAACCTATTTGTATGCTGTATTTCTTAGATTAAGATAGAATTCATATATTTTTTGCAAAAAAGTTTTTATTTTTAATTTGTAGTATGTCATATTTCAAATGCCATATTCTGAAGCACCTAGAATGATGTGGTCAAATTCAGAGTTGAGTTAAGCTGAAATCTGTAAGGTATAATAGCAGTTTTATGCGCATTTAGTTGCTGAATATCTTATTATTACTGTCTGAACGTTTTATAATGAAATACTGAAAAGGGAAAGACATACACAGGAGTTTATAAGCCTTTTCTGTTACAGTCTAACGTTTTGCATTATGCTTTCTTTCCACTGGGGGGTTGTATATGACTTCTCAATTTCCTAAGTCATCATTGCAGTAGAAGGAAAATCCTTTATATTTTGTAAAATGGGATTTTTATAATTGCAAAGTATCATGTCGGAAATGTTATTAATTGAAGCAGATAAACTGTGGGATCAAATTTAGACTTGATTTACAGTAAAATCCCTAAATCTAAAAACATAATATTTGGTGCAACTTGTGCCTAAATATTCAGTCTTTAAGTCCTGAAATTACAAAGTGGGCTCATATATTGTCTTTTATACACTGTTACCAAATGTAGTGGTTCATAGGTCTTCACTATGAGAGTCAGATGTTTTGTAATGTACTTGGTTTTCACTGGAGGTATTGCATATGAATTTTACTCAGGGCACTGAATACAGCACTCTACAAGTACATCTTTAGTGAGATGACAATGGACCACAAGAACATAATACATATTTTATCAATGGAATATTAGTAGTGGCATGTTATAGATTAATTGCAATGGTTTGAAGTAGCTAATATGGTGTCATCATATCAGCACTGAGCTGCAGTGAAATCCCTAAGTGTAGCATAGCATTCATATGTGCATTTTGTATCTGAACATTCTGATGTTGTGTTACTACATAAAAGTTTTGTAAAATCTTTAGGGGGGGGCTTACCCATGCATTTTATGCAGATATTTCAGAAACAAAGACTCACAAGCCTGTCACTGTCAAAGCCTGATATTTTATATTACACTCTATTTCCATGGGGGCTACAATATATGACTCCTGCTCAGTATGCACAATACAGTGCTGTTTTAGAAAACATCTTTCCTAGGTTGCCATAATACAAAATGATAGATCTTGTATATTTTACCAGAAAATTATTTTTTTAATATGTACACATTAGGACTTAAATACTACAGTTTGAAACAGCTAAATGATGCAGTCAGATTCAGCACTGAGCTGCAATGAAATTCCTGTTTTATAGCTGAACAGACTTTTGTTACATTGGACATTATTTTTAACCTGCCACATGATCAGAGGTCATATATCTTTTCAGTTTGAAGGATTTTTAATGAAATGTTGAAGAAGAACCAACATATTACATTTTATACATAGTTACCAAATGCAGCAGTTCAATTACATTTATCATTATATTTGGTTTCTGTTGAGGGCTTTGAGTATGACTTCTCCTCTAGGTGCAGAATACAGCAATGGTTTAGAATACATCTATAATGAATTGTCATTACTTTAGATGTAACAACCATATCTAGTTCAGCAGAAAAAATATTTCATTTAAAACATGTCATGGCTCAAACACCATGGTCTAAAGCAGCTACTGTGTAGAGCTCAAACTTGGCAATGAGTTGCTTTGAAATCCCTAACTGTAGACTATCAGTCTTTGATGTATTTTACAGAGTAATATTTAAGTAATCTGTTATCATAATATTGTCTTAAATGGGAGAAATATACTATGTTTTACACATAACATTAAAATGCAGTGGTTCATAGTCATTTCAGTGTCACAGTATGACATTTCATTGTGAAATCTTAAAAGGGAGTGTCATATGGTGTTTTATCCATACCTACCAAATGCAGATATTTGTAGGCCTTTCATTGTCACATCCTGACATTTTGTGTTATACTTGTATTCCAATGCATGCTGTATATGAGTTCTGCTCAGTATGGCTATATATTTGCTGAGTTTTCATTACATCATAAACAACATCTTACATAATTCATCTGATTTGTTTTTCATAACTAAACGAAGAATGCTTAAATATCATGGTTTAAGTAGCAAAGCTGTGGGATGAAATTCAGCACTGAGTTGCACTAAAATCCCTAAGGGTGAAATAACAGTTACAACTCAAAAGTTTCGTAATGATTTTGAAAAGTGTCTGAGATATAGCCCTTTTTACATAGGTACCAAATGAAGGAGTTTGTAGGTCTTCCCTGTCAGATTCTTACATTTCACCTTGCAGTCAGTCATTTTCCATTTGAGGTGTATGGGTCTTCTGCTCATGGTGCATAGTGCAGTACTGGTATAGAGGCAACATCTTTGCTGAGTTGTCACTGCAATAAAAATAGATATTGCATATATTTCAGCAGAAAATGGATTTGTTTAATGATAACATATCATGGTTAAATTTATGATCTGAAGCATCCAAAGTGGTAGGGTGAAATTCAGCACTGAGTCACACTGAAATCCCTAAGGGTAGTACAGCAATCTAAGGTTACTTTTGTAACTGAACACCATGCTGTTATTGTCTCTTTAAGGGTGTCCTATATGTCTTCTGATCAGTATGCAAAATAATGTAGTGGTCTAGAATGCATCTTTACTAAGTTGTCATTGCAATAGAAGGAAACCACCTATATATTTCATCTGAAGAAAAAAAAATAATTTTCTTTCATAACATGTTGTGGCTTAAATGCCATGGTTTGAAGCTGCTAAAGAACTGTACAATGTAAGATTTTGTCTCTGAGTTTTTTTTTACATAAATAAAAAAAACACCTTGTGGTTTTCATTTGCTGATATAGCAATTTTTAGTTTATATTTAGTTCTTCAGTATTTCTTTTGCTCCTGATATTTTTCTTAACCCTTGTTATTATAACACTGTTGAGCTTTTTAATTTATTTTTTTTATTTAGGGTAATACACTTTTCCCTTTTGTTGTTAAGTTTGTTTATAGTTAGGTTTCACCAGAAGGGTTTGGTTCTAAACTTGTCATTTTATTTGTGCTAAATAGGAACGTGAGCTTCTGAGCAAGACTTGAAATGGAAGTATAGATGTTGGGTATCTGAGGCTGTATTTGTAATGGCATCAGCTTTTCTTCTGCATCACTTTTCTTTTTGTCTACTTGATCCATATAGTGCTCTGCATATTTTATTAACTTGTCAACCTTCTCTTCTTGCCACGTTATCAGGTGTTGTTTTATCAATGCTTAAACATTTTATAACAGTCTGTGCACAAAGTCAGAGTTTAAAGCTACCTTAGCATTTACAATTGGATCAGCAATACCAGAATTAGCATAAAACACTTCCCAAAGTCTCCCAAAGTAATTACCTGGTATTTCTCACTTACTTTGTTTACATGCAGTGATTTTCTCATAGTTTGGTTTAACTGGACATATTTCTAGAATTTTTTAAGAGCTTATCCTGCAGCTCGGCTAATGCATTTCTCCTTCTAGTAGGTGAGTAATCTGGGTCCTGTTCTGGGGTCAGTCCAGCCTTTTCCTTTAATTTTTCATATACAACAGGAGGAACTACAGATTCCAACAGATGCCTTAAATATGCCAAGTTTGGTTCATATATTTGAATAACAATACTCAGTTCTTCTTTGAACTTTAGTGGGCATTGCCTAATTTTTGGAAAGGTTTTGACTGCAGCATGACGTGCTGCTATTAGGATGTGGTACCTGTTTTATGGGATATAATGATTCTGTCTTCTCCCCTTCTTCTTCTGCTGCCTGTCTTGCCTTTAAATGAGTATGGTTTTACTTTTTACCTTGCTGCTCTATTCTGTCCTGCTTTCCTGGGCTCTCCTCACTGTCTGAGTCAGGAGGTAACTCAGGATAAAGGGGCTAGAAAGTAAAGATTTAGGTATGGGTGATGCTGTGTGTGGAGGTGCAGAAAGTGCAATATTTAAAGATACTGCTTGTCATGTAGGTGTGTGGATCACAGACTGGGACCTGTCTGGTCAAGAGGTGCAAAGAGGTAAGAAACAAAGCTGATTATCTTCCCTTGAAGATTCCTCCCCTTCACCTACCATCTCACGAACCACTGTCTGATCCTTTAAAATCACTGGGTATAAAGGAGCAATGTTACTTGCTTTTACTGTACTTTTAAGTTCCTTAACTTGTTGTAACAATTTTTCATTTGTATCTTTCAACCCCTTTGCCATGGATTCCTTTTCCCTCTTGAAAGTTTCTATGTACCAGTCATTTTAATGATTTCATTGATTAGATTTCATCTTTTTACTACTTTCCTCCAGTTGTGTTCTCAGGTTCAGTATTTTAGTTCTGTCAAAGGTGTCTTTTTCAAGGAAACATAAGTCTGGGTTTGGTTTAGTTATTTTATGCCAATCTTTTATATACTGACAGGAATTTACCCCATATTTACAATACATATATGAGCTGGATAACAAGCTGATGATTCAATAGTTTTACTGTCTGTTGTACCCATTTTATTTCACTTCTTTGTTTTGCATTTTGTTTCTGTTTTTTTTTTTTTTTTTGGTTATAGTACTATTAGCACAGAACTTACAGTCATAAATATCACACACATCCACTTAATGCAGGGCACCTCCCTGCTATTTATTTCAGACTGAAACCCAGTTTAGTCTTGTTGCCGGGCCCCTCCTGGCCAATTTACACTGCATATGCTGTACTCAAACCTCACAACTGTGAATACTAACCTGACCACAGAATGTATTGACTAATACAATAAATGATGTTCATGCAATCCAAAGCTGCATTTACATCACTGAATTTAAATTTCACAGGAACTCAAAGATAAAATGTAAGTTAAAAGCACTGATGGGCGTCTGATATTTGCTGAAGAGATCCCTGCCACGGGCTTCAGTGACATCAACTAAATAGCTATAAAAACATGGTTAGAAATCCAAATCATGGCACCAGCTGAAAATGAAATTTATTATTTTCTAATTTATGCTGCTGTAAAGTTCAATATAAAAACTGTCAAAGTTCCATACTTTTAAAATAGTGGTATTTTCCCAGTTCAGAGGGGTTACGCTGTTTCTTTTTTTTTTTTTTTTTTTTTTTTAAGCAGTTTACATGGATGTCCTACATTATGAGCTCAGTAGGTCAAATCGTAAACACATGCATGCACAGTTGACAGCTGCTGCTTAATTTTCTTCTGCAGTTTCAACAGGTGCTGTGAAAATTATTTCATTTTTAAGGTTAATATATATAATTTTACTAATATTTATAGTAGGCAGATTCATCATAATTTACTTATTATGGGGTTTACAGTCATCCCAGCTAGTCATGCGGATGTTGCTACTACACCGGTAGATTTGAAACTATTTACAAAGAGATTAAATCTAAGGATGTACTTTGCAATAAACAGCAGGACCTTAACTATAACTGTATTTTTAAATGTTGTAGCACCTTTAATCCACCATCTCATCCAGTGATTCAGACACTTGAATGTTTATGTGAAGTGGATCTCAGAAAGGTACTAAAAGATTCCAGAAGCAGAAAAAGTTACAATTTGACACACAAAGAAAGTACAGTATTGAATGAAATGTCTATGAACAAAAAGTTAGATACATGAAACCATAGAAGGGAGGTGGTCTTGTGATGGAGCTCTGTGATTATGTCAATAGAATGATGTGTTTACTCAGTAACAATGATGATTATCAATTTGTTTTTAAAAATGAGTTATTGATTGCATATCATAAGACTGACATGTTTTAGATGAAATTTTGTTAAATAATTATATCATGCCAATGATATATGAGTACTTGAAGGCTGAGCATCCTATTATATGAAGATTTTTGAGCCCTTGGCAAAATATGTAGATGTCAAACTTAACATTTTTTAAATGATGGATATATTTTAAATGATTCATGAGATTTCATAGATCAAATTAGTTAAATAGACATCACTCGAGAATCATTTTTATATCCTGATGGATGTCAAAAGATTATTTACTTTTATTCCCCAAGAGCCGTGTCTTGAGTGCTTGCATGAAGTTATCCTTACAGATAATACACTTGCAGCAACAGATGTTAAGCTTGTTAATGAATTTATGGAAATACATTTCAAAGGTGAATATTTCAAACAATGAAATGGCATTACTATGGATGCAGCATGTGCCCCATTTTTGATAATGCCTGTTTATGTTGGTGGGAAACAAACACTGTGTTTAAGGTGGATTTATTCACTTTGTGTATGGTATATTACCATTATTTGATTATATTTTGTTTGGTTGGTAGGGGGAATATTAAGCAATTTTATGAATTTGTAAAGGTAGTGGACAGACTTTTTGCAATTTACATACAATGTTGGTATGTATATGATGATTTTTTTAGATGTCAGGATATGTAAGAACAAAGAAAGAGACATCACTACAAGTGTAAATAGGAAAAAGACATTTTGCAATTCTTTTTTACATTATACAATTTATCTGATACATCAGAAGAAAAGCAATAGTTAAAAGTCAGTTTATAAGAATATCGAGACTAATGTCTGATAACACCTTATTTTTAAATGAGGCTGACAAGTTGTTTAATATATTTATAAATTGGGGGTACCCAATTCATTTGGCTAAAGACATTTTGGTAACAGTAAAGATAGGCAGCACATCAAATTATTGGCTGATATTAAAAATTGGCTTGAGTCAATTTAAAAAAAACAAACAGTTGGCGACATGTCTAATTTACCATCTTAGGACAGTGTTACTATGTTTGTTTTTGGATTATTCCATAGACTCTAATGTTATCAGGAATATTATGTACAAAAATTGGACATTGTTTGATAACTATACAACACCTGGATTTGATGTAGGTGAAAAACCTAATTTTGTATTCAGAAATAAATCTAATATTATAATATATTAAAATCACATACTATGAACAGCTACCTTTGCTCATTCAACCAATATTATCTAAATTAAAACTGATCCAACTCAAGGATGAGGGGTAGGGCACCTAGGGTTTACCTACCATTGAACTGGAATGAAGTTCCACACTAACTTTGAGCTATACCTCAGTTTGCATTTAAATATTCTGTAAAATAAAACTTCCTAAATTCCAGCCCCTGTACATCTTGTAAATTACACAAGGGAAGTATCTCATAAGATGCCATACTCCCATTCCTTCCCATACTAACAGGAAGCAATCTCCCTTAAAATATGAATGCATGGCTTTCTCTCAATCACCTATGAACTTAATCAAGCTACTTTCTTCCTCTGTTATTAATTAATTTCTGTGTGCATGTCAATCTGCTCCTTCATCTCCCCATGACGCTGATTCCTCCCTTTTTACCATTTCTTTGGTTTATAATTCTATTCACTGTGCATATATGTATGCAGCTATTAAAGAAGAACCTCTTTACCTTATGATCACTTTTCTCTCTGGTATCCAACTTCTTTCTTTATGTATACACATAAGTAAGAAAGGTCTGTCAGTTCAAATAGAGTATTAGTCAAGAGTAATCAAATCAGCTATACTATATCTTATATCTACATTCACTTGGTGTTGCCTGGTCTACAGCTTGTGCATCAATGCAGTTCTCTGTTTGCTATGATGTAACCACATACATTGGTTTGCTGCTTTGTGATGATGGTAACCACTGAAAAATTTAAACTATTTTATCATTCTGCAGTTCTGCTATGACTAACCATATTGTTCTCTACTACTTTGATTTCTGGATTTTACATTATTAGATTCATTGTAATTTGGTGGCTTTTTCCACTCAGTTCTACTCAGGAAATGACACTGTCCACCAGGGTTAACCAAGATACATTGTTAGCAACCAATAAATACATACATATATACAAAATTAAATAAATCCAACAATTACATAAATGAGACTGGGGTATCTACATATTATAACCTGCAGAATTAGACAAAGCATCTTTCAGGGCACAATTGTCTGGTCTGCTAAGCTAGATGGCTCAAGTGTCACAGGCAGCAGCATGTCAGTCATGAAATGTGAGTTCCAAAGACGACAACAATTGTGCATCAAATCTTGTAGATGATAAACTCCCTTTAAGAATGCATCAAGACACCTGTGTCGAACCATCTTATTACTTTCTGTTAAGCCATAATATATTGAGATGGCTTGCAGAAAGATTTTTCAAACAGTTGTTAAGTTTGCCAGAAATATCTATCATGACAGTGCAATAACTGTGGTCAAAACCAGTTGCCTAGCATTCATCAGGTAAGCCTTAATAGTTGCTTTTTAAAGAAGAAGGTGTTACTTCTCATCCCAGATGTATATTCATTTCCAGAAGGACTTCAAGTAACCACAAGGATCTCTGCATTTTTTCCTGGAAGTTCTGCCAGAAGTACAGGTATTGCTGCAGTAACCATGCATTGAGATGAAGGCAATCAATATGTCAAATGACAGGACCTTCTAGAGCCAGGATGTGAATTGTCTTGGCAAAGGCTAGTATGTGACAGTCCTGGAACTAGACTTTTAGAAGAGCAAGACACAAATATACGTTTTGGCCTTTCCATGAGAAATATTACCAATAGGCAGTAGTCTGGACAGCATACATACTCTGTGAAGAACATTTTAGCTGCCCATTCCCTCTGCCCTAATGAAGTGAGCAGAACCTGAAAAGGACTACATTCTCACTGACTGTGGCAAGTCAGTCTCTATAGAGCCTCTGTCCTGTAAGACAGGAAGATTCTTGGGAAAGATTGCTGCTTTAGATATGTCACCAGATGACTAAATTCCTTGTGTTATGGATTGCCACCAAGAAAGTGCCTTTATGAGTGTTTCATTCACATAAGTAAATCACTTTCTTATAGAGGCATTAGGACTGCAAGGCTTCTACTTGTCTAGATACCACACTACTGTTTGATTGCCTGACTTAATCAGGAAAGCTTTCCTTCAGAAGGGTTCTATGTCCTGCAGGATTACCCATATTTCCCAAAGGCTGAAACTGTGTTATTTAATGAGACAACTGCAGAGACACTGGCCAGAGGTGACCTGAAATTGACTGCCCCTTATGAATAACTGTGCTGGATCTTTGGGTACAACAGGGAAACCAATCTTCAGACTGGAAATGGAGTGTTATCTATTCAGAGAGTGCCATAAAGGGTCTGAAATAAGCAGTGGTTTCAGGAGTGACTAGCTTTACAACCACTGGCAGTAAAACGTTTACAACAATACACTGATGCATAGGTGAAGTACACAATGACAAGCACAATTGTTATCATTAAACCAATCCAGCAGTCCAGTGTCTGTGCAATTACACTCCTCAGTATATTCGCCCAGGAAGCTAACTATTGAGTTTATAAGCCCCTCACTGATGGGTGAAGGTTCTGACTTTGCATCGTGTTTAGAACTGCCTAATCCAAAATAATTCAATGCATTGGTAGCAAAGCAGACTTCTCCTACTTTTTAAAAAATCTACAACTGTAATCAGGGTAGGATTCAATTATACAAGATCAAGAGAAAATTTCCCAGAAGTAAATTTGTTCTTCTTAAGTTATTGAGCTTTACTCTCCCACCAAAAAAAAAACATAAAAATGTTACTTTTTTGCAGGAGGCAAGCCCCTATAGGCTCCTCATACCCAGTTACTTAAATAAACGAACTCCACAGTCATATTATTGCAGGGGAAGGCTATAACAGGCAGAGTACTCACATGGAATTGCAGAGGTGGGAATAGGAAACAGCCTAAGAAAGTAGCATACTGCAATATGCCATTGTATGTTTGATGAACACTATTCTGTGATAACTGTTGGGACAGTAAAGCAAAATGTAGAGGCTATATTAAGTGTGCTGTTCTAGTATATCCATTAAAAAATCTCATTGGGAAGCAACTTTTAGCAATGTGATCTTCACTGCCAGGGAAGTACTATTCTGTGATACCTAACAATAAGAAGTAGCAGTCATATATGAGCAAGAGAAATGTTTTACTTTGTTTTACAGATTTGCATACATCATTTGGTGTAATGTTTAGTGGGGAAGCATCACATAGTTCATGGTTTTGATTCTTTGACAAATGCTGTTCTGTTATGCCCGATAGCAACAAGTTATAGCCATATAGAAGCAAGAGGAATATTCCATTTTACTGTATCTGCTTGTATATGTCATTTAATACACTGTTTACAACCAACATATGACAGTATGGTGTTGATTGTTTAATATAAGCTATTCTGTTTTAGCCACTATTGACAAGGTATAGCCATATATAAGTAAGAGGGATGTTAACTTTAGTTTTGCATTTTTGCAGATATCATCTAGTACACTTTTTAGACCCAACATATAGAATTTTGGTCTTGATTCTTTAAAATCACTATTCTGTGATACACCAGCATAGTCTTCAGTATTTGTCAAATGCTGTTCTCTGATATTTGAATAGGGAGGAAGTAAAACACAGCATGTACAGGATATAATAATTTTATAACCATAATGATCTAATAAGAAAGTTCATCGAGAAACAGCATTCAGCAAGTTGGTCTTTATTGCTTGACATTAATTATTCTGTGATAGCCAATGGTGAGAAGTAATACTGAAATGTAAGCAAGTGGAATACTTTACTTTACTTGTTTGCAGATGTTATTTAATTTACATTGTTTTGGAGAAGCATTATACAACAGCATGATCTTGATTATTTGACAGGTTTTATTTTGTGATACACAATACTGAAACCTTACTAAATATAATGAGAAATATGTCGGTTTACTTTACATGTTTGCATATATCCATTAATGCATTGTTTAGAAGCAGCATATAGCATTTTGGTCTTGATTCTTCTAGAAGTACTAGTCATTAATAACCTTATAATAAGTTACAGTCAACAATACAGAAGAGAAATATTTCACTTTTATTTGCATGCTTGCAAATATTATTTGGTACATTGTTTAGAAGCAATATACACAATATGATCCTGATTATTTAACAAATACTATTTGTTGATACCTAAATGTGGGGGATGGGGGCAGTAAAATGTAGTAGTAGGTAGATGCTTTTTAATTGAATCATTTTAATGCATACGTAAAAGATGATATTCATGGAGAAGTAATGGATGACAATGTGGTTTTGAAGAGTGGTACCTCATCCTAATATAGCTAAATCAAAGCAATATGAATATTTTATTTTGTTGTTTTACATTTGTAAATATCAGTTTTTCTGCTTAATGGGGAAGCAACATGTCTGTGCTGTGCGCCACAGAATTAATACAAGTGCTACTATACCTATGTGCAACTAAATTAAAACAGTTGGGACTCCCAGAATGGCCAATGCTGGATAAGCATCACAACTGTCATACAGACAAAGCATTAAAACAACATAAAAGAAGAGCTAAGAAAAAAAGCTCATCCCAGATCTCAGTTAAAGAGTAGGCAGCAAATTATGGATATTAAGAAAGCTCAAAAAATATAAAAAAATATACCAAATAAGGAAGGGAAGGAAAAACATAAAGGAGCAGATGGCAGATGGAGAGCGACGCAGAAGACCCTGTGATGCTGATAACTTGGAAGAAACTGAAAGATATGATGTAAACCCTGTTAGAAAATTTAAGAACACAACATGAGAGACTGGATTTAATGCAACAAGGGCTCAATGAATATGCCATAGAAGAAAATGGAGAATACCAGAGCAGATACAGAGGAGGTTCGACTGGATTGCCTAGAGATGAAGGCAATCAACATAGAGGACATCGCTGGTGAGAATAACAGAAAAATATGAGGTTCCAGAATGTAAAGGTTGAATTATAAAGCTACTAGCTCAATGGACAGGAATGGAAGAAGCAGACGTAAAATTAGAGAGATCTCATAACATGGCCTGGAGACCAGAGCCAGAAATAAAGGCAAAAGCAAGACTGGTAATATTTCACTTCCAGACTTTTGAGCTCAGAGAAGAGATTTTAAAAGCCTCTGGGATCCAGGGAAAACTGCAAGCAGGACTGGAGAAGGTATATGCTCAATAAAACTTTTCCTATTTAACATGAGGGATGAGGGGAGCATTTGGACTAGCCATAAGAATATGCAAATAAAAGGGTGTGATGGCATTTGATCTACCCAGTGACTTTCAAAGAATATGAAGAAAGGACAGAGACTTGTGACTCTCTACAGAAGCCTGTGAATCACTGAGTGACTGAAGGAGAGGGAGAAGCACAGGCCAAACCAGAACTGCAAAAACAAATGGGAATGGAAGACAGCGAGAGACAGAGAGAGGCACAGTAGAGCAAATAAGATTTTCTTTTGTTTAAGAAACAGCAGAGACTGAGGGAGAAAATGGAAATAATAAGAGAAGCAAGAAAGAAAGAAGTGAGACATACAGAAGGTGTCTGTGGAAGCGAGGACTGAAACAGGTAAGAGCAGTAGTGCTAGAAGGAAAGAGACTGTGATATAAGGATGAAATAGACAAACCTACAGCAAAGACTATAAAAATCCTGATAGGGGATTGGATCTAAAAATGTTGACCGAATAATACTTGGTTATCAAAGTTTGGGCATATAAAATATGAAGACGAGTAGTAACTAAAATTACATGAAAGAATGCCAGTTAGTAACTCTAGGTTTTAAATTGGAGTTTGATTTCACCCCGATGGGTAAAAAAGGGCTGCCACTTTGCATTATTAAAACTATAAAAATATTTTACAGAATTGTTTTTGTTTTATATTTTTATTTTAATGTTTCAATTTCAAGTTTCATCATGCTATTCAGTCGCAAGATTTTTTTAAATTAATTATTTTTAGAAAATTTTTAATTTTTAATTTTAATAAGAATGTATTTTAGAATTTCTTCCTTATGTTATTTCCTGTTGGGAAAAGGGAGGTTCACAAAGGATGTGATGATTCTGGAAGTATTGATGTGAATGAACTTCCATGTTGATTTATTGTGGTTGAAAAGCTTGATTTTAATCGAAGAAAAAATTGGGATGATTCCTGGATTTTTTTTGATTTCTTTTTACATGGAAGGATCTTTTTTTTGAGACCCAGCTGTTTGATTTTTTCTGATTTTTTTGAAACCTTCCTTTTTTGTTTTGTATGTGGTGTGGTGCCTAAAATTACATGAAAACAATCCCATTAAAGGGACAATAGAACTGTTCAAAAACAATATTTAAAAAACATGTTATTGATATCTTAAATATCAAATATGGTACAATAATCAAAAGGAGAAGTAAAATGATAATTCTGCTTAAATTTATTGCCACTGAGGGATAATATATGGGGGGTGAAGAACACATGGGAAAATGCTAATACTGGTACATAATTGGCATTAAGATGAACATACCGTTTGAAAAGGTGGAGGATGTTATGCTAATAGCAGGCATTCTGTCATACTGAAAACATAGGTGAGAAGACCAGGAAAAATGAGAGAAAGCCAGTAAAAATGTACAGATGGGGTGGGGTAAAAAAAGGTATGCAGTAATAGAAATGCATAAAAAATAAAGGGTTGTAGTAAAGCACTGACAAAAAATGTTCAGAATAGAAAGGAGAGGTGCCCTCTTGTAAATAAAATGCAAATAACATAGTAAGGGCTGTGATAAATATGTAAGATGATAATGCAAAAGGAAATGGTACATACAGCCAATACTGAGGTAAGCAAAAACATAGGAGAGGGGCATGAGAAAAAAAAAATAATAGCAAGATGGACAAAAAAAAATGTTGGAAAAAGAAAAAAAGACAAGAATGAGCAGGTGGAGCATGGGAAATGATATGCAGTAAACATGAAGGCAGAGCGTGAGGAGAGGCATGTATTTTCATTGGAAAGTTAGGAAAAAAAAGGGAAGAATAAAGAGAAAAGTGGTAGGGGAAGTTCAAGTAAAGTAACAGTGACCACCAGATGGCTCAATTGGAAGAAGAGCTAAAATAAAATAAAATGGAGAAAAAAGGAAGAGTCTTTGGGATGGACAGATGATCTTTTGGATAAAGATAATCTTTGCCATAGTAATGGCAAGAAGGGAAGGAGTTATAAGGGAGGCCATGTATAAATGAGTAAGAGAAACTCCAAAGATGGAAGAGACAGTTGCAATTATGTACATAGTTGAATCAAAAGTTAAATACAGGGGTGAAAAAAATGTTGGGGGAAGCAATGCTTAAATAAGATGAAAAAGAAAGAGCATGGGGGACAGAAAATATAAAGAAAAAGCCTGGGGGGGGAGTACGGACCAATGAAGGAAATAAAGATGGAGATAATGTCATGGAATGTAAATGATCTTGTGAACAGAAACAAAAGTAAAAGAATTCTAGGGCATCTATTGAAGACACGTGCTCATGAGGTTGTACAGGAGGCCCTCCTACCCTCGGGAGATGATAAAAAGGTGAGAGGAGGGGAATATATTTTAGGGGAGAGCTCATCATGGGAAAAGAAGATACAAAGATGAGTCGCACTTTTGTTTAAAAAGAATTGGCCATTTAAAATTGAAGTCAGGATAGGAGACAGGAAAGGAAGAGTTGCTGGAATTAAAGGTGCATTGAGGGGGAGAAATATTCAGTGTACATACCACCAAAATAAAGTTAAAAGAGATGAAGGGGATAGTATCAGAAGTAATAAGATTCCTGAAAGAGTGAGTATATGCTTAACAGACCTGAATATTACCACAAGTGTTGGGAGGGTAGATAAAAGTCAAAGAACTAGACAGGTTGCACAGCAGGGAAGATTCTTAAATAATTTCAGAAGATTGGCAAGTTAGATGGACACCTAGAAAATATCAGGAAGGAAACTAATTAAAGATGTGCATATTATTCCAGTGGCTATAGGAATTGGTCAGGGATAGATAGGAAATACATTTCCAAAGAATATCAGGAGTTAGTAAATCAGGCTACTGTACCACCAATAATCTTAATAGAGCATGCCTTGACAGGAATACAACTGAAGACTGGTCTGGAGAAACACTGAAGGTTATTAAATCATCTGATTGAAAACAGGGAAGAAAAGGTATGGATACTGAGTTTAATGGAGATGCAGGGACAGTCATGAGATGAAAAGTAACTTGAAAAAAAAACAAATACAGGAATCCTTAAAGGAAAAAGAATGATATAAAGAGAGAAATGTTGAAGAAATTAAGTGAAATACCAAAAGGAAAGAGGAAAGGCAATTAAAGCAGGAGAGAAAGGAAGATAGAGAAATAAAAAATAATACAAGGATGGGAAGATGAAAGGATTTGGAACAACAGGATAGAGGAAGAGAAGTTATACTTTAGCAGTAACCCAAAAGCAACAAGAGTGTCAGGGAGTGACAGGTTTCCTACCAAGCTGTTGGAGATACAGAAAGAGGGAATAGTAGATAAATGGGAGAACCTGTTCAATAAAAGGAGAAACCTAATTACAATAATGGAAAGAAGTAATAACATCTGTGATATATAAGAAAGGAAAGGATCCAGAAAGCTCAGCATTTTACAGATCAATCTACATTTTAATCCATGATTGTAAATGCTTTATGTAGATTAAAGCAAATGGACTGGGGAAGATTAGACAAAAAATAATTCACTATGGCCAAAAAAGGATTTGTGGAAGGGAGCAAAACAGTCGGCAACTTAATTAGAACATTACTGTTATAGAATACTGAGAGGGAACTTAAGTTAGCGTTATTGGATGCAAAGCAAGCATTTGACTTGGTGGTATGGAGATGCTTATTTAAGAGATTGGAAAAATGAGGATTCCTAGGAGAATGGATCCAAATGCTAAGTGCATTATACATAGGGGTCATGGTAAAACTGAAATTTAGAGCAAGGCTTGCAGAGGTAATAAAAATAGGAAGGGGAGCAAGACAAGGATATCCCCAATCTCCAGTACTGTTTGTGATATATTTGGAGGCCCCAGGCTGAAACCTTCAGGAAATCTGATATAACATGATATAAATGGGGACAAAGGAGAGGAAGAACACTGTATATGCAGATGGCATACTACTGACCTTACTCAATACAAAGAAGATCTGAGGAACGTATGGGAAATAATAGCGAATTGTGGGAGAAAATTGGGATATAAAGTAAACCAGGAAAAAAACACAAATGGTAGTGGTAAAGCAGAAAAGGGAGGGTAACACAATAGTGGGAAGAAGTAAAATGTAGAAGGCAGAGATGAAATACCTGGTAATTTGTCTGGCAGAGACAGCTGATGAAGACCATGTACAGTAAAACATTAAAGAAAGTTAAAGGAAAGATGAAAAATGGAAGGCAACGGAATTAGATATAGGTCAAAGAACAGAAGGGCTAAAACTGTTCAGAATCCCATAGTTTACCTATTCATGTCAAGCATATGGGGAATTATTGGGGAAGGAGATACTGAAGAAAGTTAAACAGCTAAGCAGAGATTTTGTATGGGATCGTGAAAGACTCAAAGTAGCATGGAAAATAATGACTGAGATAGTACAGGTGGGAGGAATGAGAGTCTCAGACATAAAAGAGACATTCCATATGTGTATGGTAATGTACAGGGCTAGTAGACATAAACTATGAAGCAGATTGCATTAAAAAAACATTGGAAAGGTGAACAAGACCAGCTGGAAATGTATTTATTATTTATTTATTGACATTTGTTGACCGGGAAAGTCCACTGGGCCATTGACCCATTTTCAGTGGAGGCCTAGGGAGAAAAGCTCCTTCATACAATCACACAAAATTTTACATAACATCAGCTTTTTTAACGATTTGACTCTATTTACATTATTTATATTAGTAATTTAATATTTATATTGATCAAATATACTCGCCATATTTAATACTCTAGATTATAAAAATGATAAACTTCACATTTATTTGTATTTATACACCGTTATATGGTCCTGCCTTTATATATGTTTTTTATCCACTTAGAATAGACATTAGGCTTATATATTACGTTCAGTATGCCATAATTATTCTAAGTTAACTTGTGTTGAAGGGCTGCAGAATCATTATTTAAGCACTACATGACTTAATTATTTTATTTTGTTTATATGACGAACATGAAGAGTTAGTAAATTTGATGGTCTATATATAAATAGCTCTCCTAACCAGCAATAAGGAGAAGTTTCAATGGTTTTGTTTATAATCAAAAGCTTTTTTTGTTTTTCTTTTTCTTTCTAACTGAGTGAGCTTTTTTATTCTTGTTGGTTGTATATGCGGAAGAGTCTTTATGAGTATGGGATGTCATCCCCCTTTTAAATTTTCAAATAGATTGTATTAATGAATGTTTTAATTGAATGATTGATGGTAGATTTTGTATATAAAGGCTGAGGTTTTGTTATTGATTGTAACCTGATGAAGCGCACCGGGATGGTGCGTGAAAGCGCTTGTTTCTCCTTCTGTTAAATCAATTAAACTGTGGATTTCATTTCATGGTGGTTCCTTGCAGTTTTTTCATCTCTACGCTTTGGTGCTCACGTTGGAAGGAACCTTTGAATGGTCGTTTTTTGCTTGTTGCTGATACTGATACTATTTGTTTGCTTATCCGACCGTTACACGATGGATCCACTCAACATAGAATTGGACTACAATCCAACAGGTACAGCAGTTACCGATGATTGGAATTGTTTGTTTCATCAACAGGAAAATCCGCTATTGAAGTTTGATCTAGAAAATAATGCTCCGAATAAGGTAATGCAGAATACTGATAATTTACAAGATTTTTACGGGTCACTAAGAGTTTTGGAAGATGACCTGTATAAACTTCATAGACTTATATGGCAAAGAAGGCATATGGAGGCATGCCTTCATTTCAAAGTAATTCCGCTTGGCATGCGAGTTTTATGCATGCCAAGCTATGGGGATAGTCATCTGGAATTACTACGGAGATGGCAGCAATTGAATATAGACTTTGGAACCAAATATATCAATCTATTAATAGACTATTTCTCCCCTATAGAAGCAGATCTAATTATTAAAGTAGAGGAGGAATATAAATGTCTTACTACCAATTACAAGAGCGAACTTTGTATCTCTAGAATTAATAGTATGTGCAAGCAGCTTGTGCAATACAGCAATAGGCTTGAACAAATCAAGCTTAAAAAACTGAGACGGGACTGTCAGGATTTCCAGATGGGTCATATCTTTGTATGGCCGAGAGCTAATGGAAGTGATTCTGAGCCTGCACACCCTATAGATACTTCCCAAATGAATACAACTGAGTTAGTTACACAAATTGACACATTGACTGAATCTCACGTGAATAGTGAACATCCTGCTGACATACTAAATAGGGAATTACCATCTTCTAATGCCTCCATCCCATGTAATCAGCAGCGCCTGAAAAATAATGAAGGACTAGGGGCGAGACCGAAATCTGATGCAGCTATCAGCTCTCATATGTCTTCCTTGCCTTTAAACTATCTGCTTCCATACAAAAACAGAGCGCAGGCACGCTCGTCCCGTCGAGGCAGAGGCAAGAGGAAATTGTCGGGGGAAACACCAGAACCGAGGAGAAGGATAAGAAATTGAATACCTTATTTTTCAACTTGACATCTAGAGAATTCACCACTGATGAACAGTCCGTTTTAAACAAGGGACTATCTTTCATCCCTTCCAGAGGAAGTGAACTTTCTGATACTTTGATAGCTTTGCGCTTGTATGCGAGGAAGCTATCATTAAAGGTACTATTTAAAGACTCTGTTTGCAATGATCTTTCTTATGCATCGCAAATTTGTAAAAGAAAAAGTTGTTATATGCCACCCATGCCTAATTTGGTTGAATGTTTTTTACGCTCATGTGAGCATGACTTTTACTCCTATTATAAAGAGGAGAAGCATAAAGGTATATATGTAAATTTGAATTATGCACAGAAGTGTTGTAATGATGATGGGATTGTGTTTAAACCAGCAGATAAAGGTGGAGGGGTGGTTGCTATGGACACCTGTTTATATGTTGAGTTGATGCATAATATGCTTAGCAATGATACAGCTTATAAATTGGTAGATAAATCTAAAGTGGATTCTCTGATTAGATATGTACATGATACTATTTATGATATGCTAATGACCAGATGCATTGACAAATCTTTGTACGATTTTTTAATAATAGATTCTCCCTTAATTCCCCTGATCAAAGGGCTTCCAAAAATGCATAAAGGGGAAGACCCACCCCCTTTACGCCCCATAGTGTCTGGTAGACACTGGGTGACAGAAAATGCATCTATTTATATACAGTCCAAATTAGGTCCCCTTGTAAGTTCCATTCCCTCCATCCTAAAAGATACACATGGGTTATTACATGACCTAAAACAGGATATTATAAATAAAAACCTGTGGAGTGAAACTTTAATGGTGATGTTAGATATTAAGAATCTTTTCACTAGTATCCCCAATGATTTTGGCCTTGATGGTATAAGAGAATGTTTGCATGAGTATGACACCATGGACAATAATGATCAAATGGTGATCTGTAGTTTGCTGGATATGGTTTTGAATAATAACATCTTTTTATTTAATGACCAGATCTATGCACAAACATGGGGAGTGGCCATGGGCACTCCCTGTGCTAATGCTTATGCAAATCTGACCATTCACCAGTGGGAAAAGGAATTTATTTTTAATGATGCAAGGTTTAATAACATCATTTTGTACAGGCGTTTTGTGGATGATATCCTGTTGTTTTGGAATGGTGATGAGGACTCATTACACGAGTTCGTGGCATATATGGAATCTACCACTTCTTTTTTGAGTTTTACATATGAATATTCCGTTTCTAGTGTGAATTTTCTGGATATTACCATCACTAAAGATGTCAACAACAGGATCACCACTTCGCTATACAGGAAGCCATGCTGGAGAAATGGCATTCTGCATTTTGACAGCATGCACCCACGTTACATTTTTCGTAATGTGGTAAAAGGCCAGATGACTAGAATATCTAGGCTTTGTAGCACTCAGGGGGATATGTTGAGGTTAATAGATTTTCAGAAGAACTGCTTTATGAATAGGGGCTATCCATTAAATATGGTAAATGATTTAACTGCAACAGCTTTGGAAACTCCAGTCTATAGGAGAATAGGCAATTATAATCAACATTTTGGAAGGAATAGAACACAACTATTGTTTGGACTAAAGTACACGAATGATGTGGATCATATTATGCAAATTATAAAAAATAACTGGAAGATTTTGCTTATTGATCCTGTGTTGTCACAAATAGTGGGTAATAAACCTATATTTAGGTTTAGCAATAGCCTAAATCTAAAAAGGCTATTATGTAAAGAAAAAATGGTTACTCAACAGTTAGATATTAGAGTGAGATATAAAAAGGGTACATATCCCTGTAATAAATGTTGCATATGTAAATATCTATCCACAACTCAGACGTTTGAGGTACCGGGTCTAAGTACGTTTTTTAAACCGACGTTCTATGCCACCTGTGACACCAGGAACATTATTTACTTAGCTACTTGTGATTCATGTGCAGCCTACTACGTAGGTATGACTTCGCGAAGATTTAAAGATCGCGTCTATAATCACGTATACGACATTAGAAAGGGAAACCTTAACAATGCTTTAGCCAAGCATTGTCAACTATTCCCCCAGCATGTATTTAAATTTAGGGTGATTCAAGTAGTGAATCAGAACAAAAGAGAAAGAGACCCTATTGGTACTCTTGAACTATATGAACTTAGATGGATACTGAATCTAAGAGCTCATATAGAAACAGGCCTAAATTCAATGCTTAGTATTAGACCGGCCCTTTTAGGGTCTACATGATGCTAAATGTACCCATTTCTTCATTCATGTATTTTTATATTTTTATATAGTTATATAAATATGTATATTCATTTTATTATTTTCATTATTATTATTATTATCATTATTATTATTATTATTAGTTTATTATGTAACTCATATGATTTTTAACGATTTGACTCTATTTATATTATTTATATTAGTAATTTAATATTTATATTGATCAAATATACTCACCATATTTAATACTCTAGATTATAAAAATGATAAACTTCACATTTATTTGTATTTATACACCGTTATATGGTCCTGCCTTTATATATGTTTTTTATCCACTTAGAATAGACATTAGGCTTATATATTACGTTCAGTATGCCATAATTATTCTAAGTTAACTTGTGTTGAAGGGCTGCACAATCATTATTTAAGCACTACATGACTTAATTATTTTATTTTGCTTATATGATGAACATGAAGAGTTAGTAAATTTGATGGTCTATATATAAATAGCTCTCCTTACCAGCAATAAGGAGAAGTTTCAATGGTTTTGTTTATAATCAAAAGCTTTTTTTGTTTTTCTTTTTCTTTCTAACTGAGTGAGCTTTTTTATTCTTGTTGGTTGTATATGCGGAAGAGTCTTTATGAGTATGGGATGTCATCCCCCTTTTAAATTTTCAAATAGATTGTATTAATGAATGTTTTAATTGAATGATTGATGGTAGATTTTGTATATAAAGGCTGAGGTTTTGTTATTGATTGTAACCTGATGAAGCGCACCGGGATGCTGCGTGAAAGCGCTTGTTTCTCCTTCTGTTAAATCAATTAAACTGTGGATTTTATGCCGTGGTGGTTCCTTGCAGTTTTTTCATCTCTACAGGTGGGAGGAATGAGAGTCTCAGACATAAAAGAGACATTCCATATGTGTATGGTAATGTACAGGGCTAGTAGACATAAACTATGAAGCAGATTGCATTAAAAAAACATTGGAAAGGTGAACAAGACCAGCTGGAAATGTATTTATTATTTATTTATTGACATTTGTTGACCGGGAAAGTCCACTGGGCCATTGACCCATTTTCAGTGGAGGCCTAGGGAGAAAAGCTCCTTCATACAATCACACAAAATTTTACATAACATCAGCTTAACTTTGAAAGATAAGAAAGATTTTACACAATACAAATTGAAGTAGATATACAAGACAAATGCATATTATACAGGTATACAATACAAGAAAATGAACACAGTGTGTTAGATTTTTAGTAATTCTGTTTGTATAGTCTCATAAGTAAGAATACTGTTTAATCAGTTCTGTTTATTCAGCCACAGAAATAAAGCAAGAGAGATTGGATACAAAGACAGATAGTGTAAACTGCAACTATATTAAGTTAGTAAAAGTATTTGTAGTGTATAGTGGCCAAAACATTTAAGGTGGTTTAATTATATGACTACAAGAACAGACAAGGCTATTGAGATAGTGTTCTTTTAGTGCAAATTTAAATGTTTGTAAAGAGTCTAGCTGCGTAATAGAGAGACAGGGTGCACATTCCAAAATTTGGCAGTGGCATGGGAATAGAGACATTGTCCAGCTCTTTTGTTAGGTTTAGTTATTGTTAAGAGTTGTTTGTTAGGGGACCTAAGATGCCGAGTAGGGGTGTGTGTTTGTATTATAGTTTGAAGGGATGGGCAGAAGTTTGGATTATTTAGTAGTTTGTGGGTGAGAGTAAGTTGGGAGTAATGTAGGTAATGAGGGAACTCAAACCAGTTTATAGATTTAATGGCCAGGCAATGATGTGTGTGAGCTGGCATGTTGGAGACAAACTTAGCTATTTTATAGCACCACGACTGCATTTGTTCAGGAGAGATGTGTGTAGGTTAGTGAAAATGGGCAACCATAGAGGAGGGAGGGTAGAAGTAGACTATTAGCTAGTTTCAACTTGGTAGACTTGTCCAAATAGAGTTTATGCCTATAGAGTTTGCCAAGCTTAAAATGGGTCTTTTTGATTGAGTTGAGTATATGATTTTCAAAGGATAGTTTGTCATCAATTGTGATGCCAGGTAGTCTGAATGTTTTACGATTTCAATTTCTGTATTGGTTTGAGAGAATATTTCAAAGTCTAGAGTTAGAGGTTTAGTTGTGAAGAGTAAAAGTTTTGATTTTTTGGGACTAAGTAGCAGTTGAGCTTCAATGTTCTGGAAATTCTTTTAAAAACAAAGGGGATATAAATCTACAATTGAGGAGACAAGTGAGGAGACAGTTAATGCACAATGGTAAAGAGCAGAAGGTCAGAAGTGGAGTGAAAGAGTATTACCAATCTTCTTCTTCTTTCGTCTTTTCCCGGTTAGGGGTCGCCACAGCAGATCACCTGTCCACTCATGACTGGCAGTGGAGTTTTACAGTGTCGAGTTGCCAGCCCAGCGCCCAACCTTCCACAGAAGGCACACACTCACACCTAGGGCCAATTTAGAGTGTCCAATCCACCTACAGCATGTCTTTGGGATGTGGGAGGAAACTGGAGCACCCAGAGGAAACTCACGCAACCACAGGGAGGACATGAAGACTCCGCACAGAAGGCATCCCAGCCAAGGATCGAATCGGAGAACCTCTTGCTGTGAGGTGGCAACGCTAACCGCTGCACCACCGTGGCCGCCCGCATTTGTGGAGTTCAATGTTAAACCAAATTAGAAGGAATATGGTGTACAGTAAAAGAGAAGACATGAGTTTAAGTATAATAAATCCAATATTATACAACAACCCCCCATTAATATTCAAAGGAAGGCTAAAAGAAGATGGAAAAAGAATCATAAGTATGGAAGTGGAAAATGTAACAAAAGGAAGTGAAGTAATGGTCCAGTGTATTGGTGTAAAAAAAGATAAAAATCTGGGAAGAAATAAAGATGGGCTATGAGTTAGGAGAATATTTAATGTGAGAATATAAATGAGTAATTATGAGGTGAAGAAAAATGGTGAGATGTAAAGGAGAAGAAAATGAGACACTGGCGATTATTAGAGAAATATATTCTAGAAGATCAAAGGGGGAAAAAGGTTTTCTGAAATTAGTGAGGAAATAGTTAACTACATAGAAGAAAAAGAGAGTTATGAGAAGGAAAGTAAAATAGGAAAAGGAAATACAAGAGGAAATATCAGAAGGAGAATGGGAAAACTTGATAGCTTTGCCAAAACACATTATAAAGGCCTGCAAAGTCAGAGTATTTGCTTGGCAATGTCTTTGCAAGTACTTCTGCACAGCAATTAAATTAACAAAGATATTCACAGGGATGGAGGAGAGCTGTGAGATATGTAATAAAGAAGGAGGATTGTGGGCACATGCATTTTGGCACTGTGAAAAAGTAAGGGAATTTAAAGTCGACATGCACAGCTTAAAGAAAGCTCTTCTTCCAGAAGCAGTAGGAGTAAAAAATCTGTTTGGCTATGAGAAAGGAATAAAGAAAGAAGATAAAGAGTTAGTGGGAATGATGATGACAGTGGGAAAAAAGCAACAACAAGAAAATGTAAGAAGGATCCCTCATGCTAGAAGACTTAAAGAAAATAATAAATCAGAGGAAGAGGAGATGAGAGAAAAGAAAAGAAGGGAAAAGAAAGAAAGACTCAATCGTAAATAGACAAGAATGGACAAGATAGTAAGGTAAGAAGAAAGAGGTGATAAAATAGGACTCTATGTAGAATAAAAACGGTTATTAAAAAACAAGAACTAGTGGAGAACTTAAGGGATGAGAAAAGTGAACAGGAGATGATGTAAGTAGTAATATAAACATGATGTTAGACGATAATAAAATATGAAAATGGAAAGACTTGATACTAAATACATTGTATTGTAAATCTCAGTCCTGAACTGGGTTGCATGCATATAATACATTAAGGAAAACAAAACAAAAAAAAAACTTACACAAATATGGTTGAAATCTCCAGTATGGCATAAAAGTCCAAAAGTAACCACAAAACGCTAAGGACAATACACCAGATGTGGTAACACTTAACTAAATCACTTTATTAAAAACCTCAGTACCCCAGTTTAGCACTTTCGCCCAAATTAAAACTGAGATGATCAAAACCATTAAAACAATTCAGCTGCCCCATTAAGTAAATTAAAAAAAGACATGTGACCCATTCCATTGTTGCCTTAAAGGTACATTAGTAAAATACAGAACATGAGAAATATTATTTTATTACAGTCTAAATTTAACTTTAATTAAAACATGCTTATTTGATGTCTCTTGATCTTAAAATATCTCTCAGTCTAAAAACTGCTAAATCCTTGAAAAATGATGTCTTAATTCACTGATTGTTGGTATCATATCATTCAAGCCAAGTGGAGTTGATGCTTTCACTCTCATCTGCCTCCTTATTTTTTCTACTCCAAAATGTTTTTCTTATCTCCCCAGTTAATGGGAATATCCACTTTTTTTACAAAATCAAAAAGTAAAACATTTAAATGAAGGAAAGTTCAAAAATGTTTTGCCAATGCACTTTTTTTATCCTACCTATTAATATTTAAGATTTATTGATAAATCCTAATATTCAAGAATTATTTGTTTTACCTGTATAAAATACAGGGCACGTTTTACAGCATGCCAGTTATATAACTCTACAAGTGTTACAATTATATTTTTCTTCCATCGAGCAAATTTTGCAATACTCACTGAATTTTCAATAAGATTAATTTAGCAACATTGCTTACATTTCCCATATTCTTTGTTGCAAGGTCCCAGTTGCTTCCTGTCCTCCTTGTGTTTGCAAATGTTTTCTCATGTGCACTGGTTCCCTCCTACATTCCAAAGACAGGTAAATTGGATACTCTAAATTGGCCATAGGTATGAGTGTACATGCAATTGTGTGGTGTGGAAGAACTACCACAGCAGGCCTAGCCACCTGGTGGTATACACCTTGCCTGTAGATGATTGTCACTGTTGGAGCGGCACCCTGATCCCATGTGCAAAAATGGGAAAAAGTGATTGTGGATGGAGGATGTAACACACGTTATTATGTGCAAGTTTGTATACAGAAGTTGTTTGCAGGTAGTTTAACTTGATATCCATGACCATGTAATTCGTCTTCTCTAGAACTTTGCAATAACAGATATTCAACCCAATGTAAATTTTGCAGTTCTATTTAAGTTGACATCATTTTACACCGTACAGACTTGGGATTACAAATGTCCATGGGGCCATATATAAGTTTAGGTAGCAGTACTGATTGCACTGTGGTCTGTCTTGATTCTGCTTGTATGTAATGTTTATTCAATGCAGACTTCCAGGCTTCCTGTGGATTTCATTTACTGTGGCATTGATATACTCTTGAAAGGTTAGTGTCTGTTCCTTCCAGGTATTTCCATGTATGCATTATTTCTAAAGGTCTTGATTCTCCTTGTATTTTGTGAAATGTTATGGAGCAGTATTATATTATTGTTTTTAAAACAGCGACATTTTTTCTCATTTCATATTTATTTGTTATGCTTTACTCAGGTTTTGCAGATCCTTGGCTGTATGTAGCAAAGTAGAGTCATCTGCATACCTATTGATTTTGATTCCATTAGTATATAGTTAGTTTGAGCTGGTGAAAGTGTTGAAAACAAGGGGTCCTAGAAAATATTCTTGCATGGATATTAGGTGCATAGGCACTGGAGAAGGCATTCTGTCACTGAATTGAAAAGCGTCAGTCTTTTATGTAGTGTTTAAACCACAGTTGAAGAGCATTCAAGGTTCTGTAGTCCTTCTGTGAGTAGATGATGGTTTACAACATTGAAAGCTTTGGGAAAAAATCATGGAATATGGCAGTTAAAATGATACCAGTGTTTAGATTTGTATTCAATTTGTCCACTAGTTTTAACACACTGTGTTAGTGCCGTGCCAAGGTCTAAATCCATGCTGTGTGTTAATAAATTATTATCCAGTAGGTGACATGAGCTGAGTATGGGAAATATGGTCCAGGAGTTTTGATAAAGGGGTGAGAAGCATAATACATCTGTAGTTGTCAGCCTTATTCTGGTTCCCACCTCTGTAGAGTGGTATTATTTTGGTTTGTTTCATAATTTGTTTTGTTTCATAATTTGGGTACAGTTACTTCTTGCAAACATCTGTTTACTAATTTTGTTATTGACACAGCTAACACAGAAAGCTAGATTATAAAGTATACTGGTAGGAAGTTATCCACCCAAACTGGGCCATTCATTTTTCACTGTGTTTGTAGAAGTGAGTTGAAGATAAGGTCAGTTTTGAAAGATACTATATTGTCTACTGCAATAGACATCTACTGGTTGGATGGAGGTTATAGGCTAGAATGCTTTTTCTAATACTAGAATGGTGGAGATCTACAACTTTAACTGTATCTTCTGATTTTGGGAGGGCCAGTGGGTTCAGCTATATGGTGTTAGAGTTGCTAAGTAGGTGCTTTACTGATTTCCAGAATTGTTATTGCAATTAACTTGTTCCTAAGTTGTAGAAATAGTTTTATTTCACCTTTCATATGAAAGTTAAAAATTTGTTGCAGGCTTTTCTGTATTTGTTGAACAAGCTGCTACTATTGTTCCATTTGCAATTATAGTTGTTGCCTACCCATTTTTTACCAGACTATCTAGAAATTTGAACACTTATCCAGTAGTAAGCTTATAAACTCTGGCTTTAAGTTTGCACAGGAAACAGAATGCCAACATGTGTAAAGTCATAATTTTCAGACAACATTTTGTGTAAGCACCATTTTTATGTGCAAAGTGATTATGTTCAAAGCTTCTTACATTCATAGGTCCATAGGTGTGTAGTAGGCTAACAACCACTGGGGGCTTTTTAAGCCTAGCCATGCATGCCAAATCTCTGATAAGTTCTAGTACCCTTGATAAGTGTAAGCAGGGGATTGGGAGATGAAACATTTACAAACAGGGGCCTGTGCCATGAACCATTTACAGGCTGTCTGTTTCCATTAGAGACACAGATGTCAAACCAGGGATGAATTTCCTGTTCCCCATCCAGCTGTCCACATTACACTTGAATTGGGTTAGGGAGGAACTCTGCTTCACATGGATGGGGAGCCTGTTTCAGAGAAAAGGTAGTCTCTGGGATGCATACCTGTCTGTCTAGAAGGTCCTATTTATATCACAGGAAATGTTTAAGTCTTTAGAACAGGTAATTATGGTGCTTTTTGACTTGTGAATATGCAGGAGATCCATCAGGGTGGGGTCTGACAATGTCTTATATGTCAGGCATAGATATCCCCTCAACAGCCTCTACAGGGATAGGGCCTTGAGGCAGTCTGCATAGGACATGCTACTTATGCCTTGTATTCTTTCAGTGAGGAACCTTTGTGGATGTTAAAATTGTTGGATATGCCTGGTTAGATACATACCAAAGGAGGCATTGTACTCAATGATAGGTCTGCTGAATGCCAGATACAATGGATCAAGGACCTTCTTGAACCTAGATGTCATACCTTTATTTATAAGTTGCACAACATAGAATGATTTCCTCACTACTGTAGATATGTGATGGTCAAAGGCTAGATTACTGTCTATGTGTGTCCCCAAGTCCCTGACTACTGGGTCAGCTCTTGGGGTAAAGGGTGTTGTCAATATGATACTTATCAGGGTGGATGACTTCCAGAAGGGTACTATTAAGCATTTCTTGGCATTTAGTTTTAGTCCATGACTCTGACACAAGTTATTTATTTGTGTCAGTCCTTCCTGGAGAACATTAGTGTCGGTGGGGATTCTATAACCACTCCTAATTTGTAATCATCTGCAAATTTGGTCAGTTAGAGGCCCTTGACTTTGGATTTGACTTCAGAAAAGTAGATGCCAAAAAGGAGAGGCCCCAAGATGGATCCCTGAGGGATTCTGCTTGTGACTGGCCTCTTTGTAGACGTAGACTCCACAATTCTAACATCCTGGGTCCTGTCTGTGAGCCAGCTGGGTGAAATAAGGGTTTATACATAACCTCTTAAGTTTGTCAACAATACCTGAGTGGGATATTGTGTAAAAGGCTTTGAAAAGTCAAGGTAGCCGGTGTAAACTGTTTTGCCCTCATCCATTGCTTTGGTGACCTTCTCAAAGAAATCCAAAAGCTGAGTAGGCATGACCTGCCCTTGACGAGACCAAACTAGGTTGGGCCCAGTGTCTTGAGATTTCCTATGTCATTATTGATTATTTCCATTGCTTTGCATATGAGACTAGTGAGACTTATAGTTCTGTAGTTTCCAGAGTTTGTAGATGGCCTGCCTTTGTGCAGAGGGATGACGGTTGCTATTCGCCATTCATGAGGCATGAAGCCTGTTTGGAGACAGCAGTTAAACAGTGATTCCAGAGGGCCTGGTAGGTCATGATTCATCCTAATTAGAAGGCAGCTCTGGGGTACTGTCTGGGCCCATCAATGCAGCGTGCTTGGCCTTAGTGAAAGCATTGAGGATCTGTTCCCTAGTGATAGTAGGGGGAGTTATATTTTATGGTATTTCCTGAGGGGAGGCTGAGGAGGAGAGAGGGGTAATGTTAGAGCTGAATTTATCTGCTAGTAGATTAGTTATATCTTCTGGCTGAATATAGGTGGCTTCATTAACAATGAGCTCTGTATATAATTGTGTATTGCCTTTGAGATTGCAGACATAGCTAAAGAATAACTTGTGGTTGTCCTTGGCCTGAGAGGCCAAGTTTATCTCATATTTGGCTTTAGTCAACTTCATTTGGCCTCTGAGTTGTTTGTTTAGTGTGATGAGCGTGCTCTTATCCTGCAGAATGCTACATTCCTTAAGTTATATAGCCTACTGATACTGTGATTCCACTAGGATGGTGATACTGTGATTCCACTAGGATGGCTTGTCTGAGGTAGTTCTGTACTTATTCCTGTTGGGTACAGCTGCCTCTGTGCAGCTATTAACATGCTTGTATAGGGTTTCTGTGAACAATTCTGCATAGGCAGTAGTGTTCTTAAGATTTAGCCGGGGCGTGAAATTTTGCCAGGTATCAGTTAATAATAGGAAGTTACCTTTAGAGTAGTTACTGAACATTAGAGGGTTAGCTAGGGTTCCCAAGTTTTATTTTCACTTCAAAGGAGAATGTTTTGTGGTCTGACTTTACCAGAGAGGTCATTACACTAGGGAGTGTGCAGCACTTTCCCATATCACTGAGGACCTGACTCAGCATGTTTACACCTCTTCTTGGCATACTGACAATCTGGTCCAGGGAGCTTGTGTTTACAAAATACAGGAATCCCTGTGCCTGCACTTTTGGTGTCATATATGATTCCCAGTTAATAGTGGGGTAATTAATGTCACCCATGAATATGGTATTGGATTGGCTGGTGAGTGGCTTCCAGTAAGCTTAAATACATGTTATGATTTTCCTGGGTCATAGAGGAGGAACTATAGCATGCATGGAAGTGGTATGGGGCTTTGCCTATGGTGATTTGAATGTGGAGAAGCTCAAGAGCAGTGTCCTGTTTGACCACGTTTGAGTTATATTTATTTTTAATGTAAACTGAGACACCTCCACCTTTAGACCCTGCCTGTTTAGTAGCTTGCCTAAATGTGTGGAAGACATTATAGCCTTGTAGTGCTGTAGTGATTTCCTTAGCTTTAAACCATGTCTCAGTGACTGCAAAGATGTCAACATTCTCTAGGGTGAGGACAGCTTATAGGGAGTGGAATTTCTTGGTTAGACTCCTAGCATTGATCAGTAACACCTTTAGATTTTCTTGGTTTTGATTTGCTATGTGACAAGTATTTGCAGTTTGGCAGTGGCTAAAAAAGGCACTGTGGGGGAGGAGAATGTTTTAGTTAATATTCGAAAGCCTAGAGAGGAGAGGTGCAGACCATCCCTGGCAAAGCAGCATGGTCTGTTGACCATCTCCTGCATGTTGACAAATATTGCAACCCCCCCAGAATGATAGCAGAAACTAAGCCAGTTACTAAAGTAATCTTCTGTTTGTATTGGGCCATCATCCTTGGAGAAGGTAGAATGCTGCTCACCTCTAGGCATATACCAGCCTGGGACACATATTCTGAAAACTCCATGATGTCTCTTCATATAGTCTAGCAAGGTACATCTCAGGTCATTTATACCCACATAGACTATGACTGAGTCATAATAGTCATTCAATGACGTAAGTGCATGTGTAATGTGGCAAATCCTAGCCCCTGATAAAAAAACTGACCATGACCTTCTCCTTACTCATTTTGGGAAAAGGGACATCAGTGTGTTTCACTATGAAGTCTGTGATGACCAGCTACAATAATCAAGTTTTAGATAAGTTCCCACAGCACTGAAGTACCCATTTATATCATAAAATGGGCAGGGAAATGGCAGGCAGAACAAGTGATGGAGAGAAGTAAGGAAATGGATGGAGAAAGGCAAAAAAGGGACAGACTGTGAGCTGTGATTTTGGTCCAGGTTTTGCTCTATCCAAAGGTAGCAACTCTATTTGTCATTCTTTCATGCTATGTCTCTTTCAATCATGCTCTTCCATACCAAGAATTTTATCCAGGACAAAGTGTGCTTACTCACAGTTTCATCAAGATTTAATGACGAGACTTTAGGGCTCGGCTATTACAATCCCAGGCTTATTGCATTGATGTAATTTTTTTTTAGTCTTTTGGTACTGAAGAAGTTAGAGAAGTGATCTCTGTTGTTTGGCTGACCTGCAACTATGGGTCCAGAGTTTAGTTTTATATCAGCAGAACATAGTAACATATATAGAAAAATTTTCCTACAGCATACCTCTCAATCTCTCATCACATGAAATCTGGAGAAAGACAGAAAAAATGGGGGGACAAGGGCCTAGAAATAGGTACAGGTTTTAAGTATTGCTCCTATAAACTTAGAAAGTTGCTAGAATGACAGATTTTACATTATTATATATTTTCTGAAGTATATTAAGTCTGAAACTCAAATGTCTGTCATTATTTAGTATTATTTAGTGACTTCAGTCTTTAGTGATTTGCCAGAAAACCACAAATTTTCATGAGGAACAGATTAAAAATATGAGGAGAAAATCTGGACAGTTCAGAGGTATGGTCTAGAGTACCTTTCAGGCAATCTGGACAGTTGAGAGGTATGGTCTAGAGAATTTTACCTTTCTGAAAATCTGGCCAGTTGAGAGGTATGGTCTACAGTATTCTGCCTTTCAGGAAGTTAAGGTTTGCAGTGTCTTCATGGTATGTAGCTGCTTTGTTTGCTTAGTGTCAACATATATGACATTTCACAGCATGCAAGTTGATAGTGGTACGATTAATATATTGGAGTTATATGTTTCTATGGGTAAGCTGTTGTAATTATGAGATAAGGTTATTGAGATATGGTGTAAGAGTTTGCTGAGGCATTATACATATCTGTGTAAAACAGATAACTAATGTATGTCTTTTGATATACATTTATGGTTTGAAAAAGTGTCCCAAAAGAGTGTCATTTATAGAGGAAGGCATAAATCTGATAAAGAATAAGAGACTAATTTTTGAGTGGGAGTCAGTATTCTAAATTTAAGATTTGAGTTGTGAGTTGATGATAACATTTTTGCAACGTTTGCAGTTTTTATTAGTGTTTGTGAGGCAGTTTTATTAGATGCTGTGGGAGTGTGGCAGCTTCATCGGTGGTGAGATTAGGCTAGAAATAAGAGTTCCATAATTAAAATTATATGGGGTTTGGGAAAAAGGATTTTATAGGGTAACAGAATGAAGCCAAGTGAAGCGGACCAGATCCCTTACATTTTCCAGGAAATCAATCAGTTACTGCAGGTCTCTGTCAGAGCAAACTGTAAGTAGCCTGTTTCGATAAATGTAGGCCAACTAACTACATGTTTTGTATGAATGTTTGTAATGTATTTTAGTAGCCAAATCTGTAGGATTGCAAGTGTGGGAGATGACATATACAGAGGACAGGTAAAGGAGTCCCTCTTTTCAGTGGCCACTCTGACTAAAGATAGATGTATTTAAACAAAACAATTAGCATTTTCACTACAGTACAGTTGATCAGACAACATGTCTGGTAACTTTGCATAGTAGGGCAGATTCTTAACTTGCAGTTCTTTCTTTATAATGTCTTTGGACTCCTGGACATGTGTCTTTGTTTTAAGCTGTAGGAATTCATTTATTCTGCTCTCCAAACTGCCATGTCTGTGAATAGGAGACAGTGAGAACAAGGTAGTGCACCTAGGAGCAGAAAGTTCTGCATAGAAACAAAGGGAGTTAAAAGGAGGTAATAAGAATCGCATACAGGTAAGAAAGCCAAGTACTACATTACTTAAACTACGTATGCACAACTAAGGAGCTCAGAAGGACCCCACTGCAATGACTGTCCTGAGTAGGAAAACAGTATGCTGGCTGAAAAGCTATATCAACAACTACTGTCATTTTCTCAGAGCAGGTACCAACAGGCTCCTACAATCACAGCACTTTTGTTGGCAAGGTTTTGTTAAACGAATCTTATTTCTCAGCTATTATGCCCAGTCACTGTCATGTACAAGCTTTCCCTAACAAAGTCTTATTTCCCATATTTATAGACATAACTTCCATAAGTAATTTTGGACTAAATAAATGCTATCAACCTATAGGATTTAACATGCAACTTTAGTTCTAAATTAAAATTTTAACAGACAACCTCCATTTTAAATTTGTAACACAGCAGTCATGTGAGTTTCCACGTAGTGGAGGGGACAAGTCCAATGCAAGTAGTTAGAGGAGCCCAGTACATTGGTAAAAAAAAGAAGGCAGCACTGCCCTTCCTGCAACCCCAGTGGTGCTATATGGGAGGCTGAACTCACTTACAAAAATACAGAGGCTTTAGATAGTCACAAGGTAATGCCATTGAGCTTTAAACAATCTGAAGGCAACTGAAAAACTACTTCTGCACCAGTTTGTGAGAAGAAAATTGGTAATAAAACAGTATCATATTAACTCAAATGCCTTAAGCACTGTAAATTAAGAAAGAAAATGTTAATAGAATGTCTTGCCAGTTACTAACAGTAACATAAGTGTGTAATTAACTAGGCAGCCAACAACACAAGACTAATGTGAGTTGCTAACAGTAAAAGAACAATGCAACAACCATTGCATTGTATATGATCTACATACCATTAGTGTAGTTCAGACAATTGAAATCTCAATAGATTTTGTATGAGAAAGCTGTAGGTAATCAACCTTGAAAGCTACCAAAAGCTAAATTACAAGCATGGTAATGTTACAGGGCAAATTATAAAAAAAAGCAATAGTACAAAGCAGAGAACAACAGTTGTATCCCTAATTAGGAACCGTGTTTAGTGAAATCTACATGAAAAACCTGACTGAGATAAAATTTTCACTGTGTAATACCATAAACTTCCTGTACTAGGAGTTTGTGGGATATAAGCAGATGCCCCTTAAAGACATACCATTTTTTTCAGCTGTATGGCTTCTGAATGCCTATGACTTTTTTATTTTTCTTAAGCTTTACTGGTGCATTCAAGCCAGTATTTGTACTGTACCTGACTGAAAGGACAGGAAAAAAATTTTAAGAGAGTTTGAAAATGATCCAATAGCCCAGTCTGGAAGAGGTCAAAGGCTTTGCCAATTAAATTAAAAAGCTGAAACAGCCTAACAGGCATCCACTCATGAAACCTCCCACAGCTTCCAAGAACACAACCACTGCAGGGCTCTGTGAGTACAACCCGTAAGTGGTCCTTAGTTTGATAAAAGTAGAACCACTAACTGTATGGTGATGTATCAAGAATATGATGGGTTTTGCAACAATATGAGATGGAGATGTAACTTGTGCAGAAGGCAGCCATTGACTATATATAGTGACCCATTTAAAGAACACAAAACAATTATCACTTCGCTAGAGTTCATCTGAAGAAAGAGCATGTCTAGTAATGTTGCACAATTGCACACATTCTTATTTCACTGCTCTTTCTTTATAATGCCTTTGAACTCCTAGAAATGTCTTTGTATTCAATTACAATCACTTGTTTATTTCCTTTCCCAGATTGCCACATTTGGGAATAGGGTAGGACTATACAGGTAGGACACCCAGACAAAGAACAACCTGCAGAGAAACAAAGGTAGTTGCAAGGAGGAATGGGAAGCTAGATGCCTAAGTTACATAAATCATGAAAAGTACAGGGATGAAAGTGAGAACTAGATGTCTTAAACAAGTATATGCAGAGTCAGATCTATATACCTTAAACAGGTCACAAGGGGGCCAGTGCAGTGAGTGTGCTGAGTAAGAACTCTGCAAACTGAATAAAAGGATATTAACAACTGCTGCCATTTTCTCAGAACAGGCTTCTCACAAGTATTGTGTTCCTACATTTACAATACTTTTACTGGCACGATCTCAATAAAAGAGTTTGTTTTCCTTAATCTCTAACCGTCACCTAGCAGTTTTCCTTAAAGACCAAAGTCTTGCTTCCGATATTTATATGCACAGGTGACGCAAGTCATTCAGTGCTAAATACATGCTATATGGAGTTAGCTTCAGTTCTGATTTGTAATTTTAACAGAGAGCCTCTGTCTTAAATTTATAAAATGTACTATAACAGTGGGGCAAGTCATCAACATTAAATGTACAGTGGAGTGAAAGTGTACAACGTAAGCAGTTACAGGAACCCAGTATTCCGATAAAAACAAGCAACGGCAACTGGCTGTACTCCAGGAAGGCAGGGCTGCTTCAATTTGCAACCTCAGAGATGTTATCTTAATGACTCACCTCACCAACAAGAAATGCAATAAAGTTGTAAAATCATAGTACTCCCAGAATTTAAAAACAGTTGCACTATATTCCCAACATTTTGGTCACACCTTCTGTATTGTTCTGTTTCCTCTGTAAGGCTGCGTGACACAGAAAGATGGACCAACTAGTTGCCCATTTTGTTCAAGGCAGATAGAATGAATCAGTTCTCAGATGTTATCTAACAGGAGTGCAGTTGCTTCATTTTTTGGCACCAGAAGGATAACAGGCTGGTAGCTGGTGAGCAGTCATTCTACTATGAGAGGACTGCTTCTAATACAGGAAATGTACCTGTTGTGGACATTAGTAATGTAATTATTTGGTCTTCACTGCATACCTTTACTGAGCACTACAGCATGCCCCCCAATTCAAGATAAGAATGTCCTTTGATATAGTGATGCTTCAGGATATTTTTTTCCTAATCATGTCTTTTGTTTTTTTTAATTTCACCAAATCTTTTGGGTTTCTAATACCACAAAGGGAATGGACCCCATTTCTAAGTCCAAGTGTGATTAAACTTCATGAAATTAGTATTGTTTCAATCTTTGATGTCAGCCAGAAGTGCTCTTTGCAGCACCCGCAATGTGCCCAGTAATGACTCCTTCTGTAATTCGTATGGAGTTACATGTACTGGCAACATATCTAAATACGATTGTAGATTCTTTTTTATAAGACCCATTGCTCCTACTACTATTGGAACTGTATGAGTATCTTTCTTCCACATTGCTCTCATTTCTGCCTTAAAATCCTGATATTTTATGATTTTGTGTCTCTGTACAAAATACACTATAGTCACTGGGTGTAGCAATTTCAATGATCAATGCTACTTTTGTCATCTTTTCATGGACCACTATATCTGGTTTTCTTGCATCTATCTTTTGAAATGTTGGTAATGAGTGATCCCATGTGATGTAGACATCATCATTGTCTATGATGCTTTGTGGCTCATGTTCCCAGTGTTTTTAAGCTATTTCATTGTTATAATGTTTGCACAATCCCAGTGCAACAGTCTTGCCACATTATTATGCCTTTCAGTATACAGTCCTTCTGTCATCAGTATGTCACAACCAGCAACAAGGTGTGCAACTGTTTCCAATTCTGTTTTACAAATCCTATACTTGTCTGTTTCTCCCACATGTTCACTGGACTTTATAAACCAACATGTACGTAGGCCACTATCTTGGGCCACCAGTATTAACCTTTCATCTCTTGGTTTGAATTTGCCTCTCCTTAACCATTTCTGCGTTCAATTCTGATCAACATGAAGTTCTTCCAGGAGTTTTCTATATTTGCAACTATATTTATACATTTTCCATATTGCTTGCCTTCTCATTTGATCCTTCACCTTATATTCTTTCTTTTGTTTTTTTGGCACATTCAGTTGCTGCCTGATTTTTATCTACTTCTGGTTTGATTTCCATTCCCGCTTGACGCTGATATGCTTCTGCAAGACTTACAAGGGAAGTCATCTTAGATTTATTCACCTGATGTTTCAAAACTTTCACTCTGTCTGGGTCTTGTGAGGTCAGCAGATATATATGCAGTCCCATAATTGCAGATCTATACATGTAATCAATCTCAAGGAGGCCTATACCTCCTTTGGAATGGGGAATATATAATCTTGGTATGCACTGATTTTTACAAATCATTTGATGAGCATGAAGCATCCTTCTTGTTTTCTTGTCTAATCTATCCAACACCTTTTGGGGCCAGTCAGTCATTCCAAAACTATAAGTTAGGACAGGAAGAGCAAACTGGATTATAGTTTGAATTTTGTTCCTAGATGTCAATGCTGTTTTCAGGAATAAATTACTTCTTCTAAAATATTTCTTACTAAGCTTTATTCGCATTTGTTCATGTTTTATTGTTGATCCTTCATCAATTCCCAGATATTTATATGCTTCCTATAGTTCAAGTTTTTTTCATATCACATTCCTGTCCTAAACTGATGTTTTCTTGGTGCTGCAGCTTTCCTGCTTTAAAGGTTGCTTCTGCACATTTATCAAGACCAAATGATATTCTTATATCATCTGAAAAAGTTTTGACTACTTGCAGTTATGCTTTCAGTTCCTCATCTGATGAGCTATACAGTTTTAAATCATCAAGAGAAGTCTTTACATTTTGTTGCTTTCTGGGCGCCAAGTTATAACCATAACCTAATCTGTTAAGCAGACAGTTTATGGGTTAAGGGCAAGGCAAAAGAGCTGTGGTGACAGAGAGTCACCCTGAAATATCCCCCTTTGGATTTTTATCCCTGGAATAATAATGTGTCCTTTATCATGGCTTAACTGCAAAGTGGTTTGCCACTGTTTCATGGTCACTGTAATGTAGGTTATCAGTCTAAGGTGTATCTTATACATTTTTAAGCACTCTTTTATCCATGAATGTGGGATACTGTCCATTGCTTTTTTGTAGTCAATCCATGCCATACTTAGATTCTTCTCCTTTTTACAGTTCTCTACTATGACTTTATTTAACAACAAATGATCCTTTGTTCCATATGACTTTCTTTTATTAACCTTTTGTTCTATTGCCATGATTGAGTTTTCTTCTAAATGACTATAAACTCTTACCTGCATTGATTCCAGTGTATAGTTTATACGTCGTTGGAAGGCAAGTTATTGGTCTATAGTTTTTAGGGTGGCTTGCAGGTTCACTCTTAAGGAGGAGCATTGCATTTCCTGTTGTTAGCCAGGTTAGTGTCTGTTCAGAGTGCACATATAAATAGTTCTTACTCACAGCTAAATCTTCGTGCAAATATGTTAATACTTTTAACTAGAAGTTAGGTACTGCATCTGGGCCTGGAGTTTTCCAATTAGAGGCTATTCTTAACTTTGTTTCAATCTCTCTGGCTGTTACTTCATCGCACTTCATATCCTGTACCTTTGAACTTCTTATTCTTTCTTTTACTTCTTCTATCCATTTAGCATCTTTGTCATGTTCCACAGGATCTCCATAAATACTTCTCCAAAATGTATCTATTTTTTTCTTTTTTTGGTGGTCTTTTAGTTCCTTTTACCTTGTTTCCCAATTCTCTGTAAAACTTTTTTCGGTCATCAATAAATTGCTTATTTTGTAATTTTCTTTATATTTATCTATATATCTGCTAAGCTTTTCTGCCTGTACTGGTATTTTTAGTTTATTATTTGCAATAGTGCATGATAAATCTTGATCTGTTATAATACTGCTCATTTATTTTATCACGTCTATCTTTTTGAGTATTTTTGTTGATCTGTTCCCTCTTCTATACTCTTCTAACAGTGATACTTCCTGCCTTAATTGCTTTATAGTTTTCTCTAGTTGATTCTTCCATGATGGTATTAGATTTCTCCCCTTCCTTTCCCTCACTACCCTGCATTCTTGGGGTAAAATTTTATCAATAATTTAGCTGCACAGTAATATAGCCTGATTACTTCTGTTACATTGCATGGACCTCTATGGATAGTCCTATTTACTGTGTTCATTTGTTTTATCAAACGTCTAACATTTGGGGTTTTATTGACCTTCTGCAGTATATTTCTTTCGTTGATCTTAATATGTATATCTATCTTCATTAAATCAAGCAACTCTTCTCTTAACTCCTTTTCTTCTAAACTGAGGGCACATTTTTTGTTCTCCATTTCTTGCGGGCATTCTATAGAAAGTTCTATAGCATCTTCTTGTGACACATTCTCTTCAGTTTCATCCTGTGTCATCTGTTGATCTGTCATATGGGAACTCACTGGCCTGTCACTCCTCAGCATTGACTTTGTCAGCATTGTCACAGTTTCCTGTCCCTTCTCTTTATGTCCAGCTTCAAGTGAATGTTTATACTGGTTTTCTATGAAAGGCTCCAAAATATCCTCATATGGCAACTGACCTGCTGCTTCCCATTCCACTGGTTTCTCCTTAATTTGGATTCTCATTGCTCTATTCTGCTGTGATGTTTTCTGAGTTAAATTTTCTACACTGAATCCTTCACTTCGCAATAAGTCCATAACCTCAGTTTCGGTTTCTTTAACTTTTCCATTACTAATCTTCTTTTCTACTTTTCTGTTTTGTGTTCTTATTTTTTGTATTCTAAAGTTTTCCATGTCTAGATTCCTTTGATTGTATTTCTCTTCAAATACCTTTGGTGCTGCTCTTTTTTTATTGGTTAATTTTGCTTTCTCCTTTGTATAAATATTGCACCATATTAAATCTCTTTCCCATGTCCATATTTCTTCTTCAGATATCTCCTGATCTTCCTGTTTCTCCTTATTTGGGGACTTCTTCCATCATGCTATGTAACCTGTGTTAGACCTTCTACACCAAATCCTTCACTTTAGAGGCATTCCAAACATCAACTTCTATTTTTAACTTCTACGTTGCCAATCTTCTTTTCTACATTCCCTCTCTGTGATATTCTTTTTTATTGTGAAATTCCATACCTGGATGCCTTTGCCTGTATTTCCCTTTAAATATCTTTGGGGCTGCCATTTTCTTTTTCTTTTGTATTCCCAGCATTTTGGTCACATCCTCTGTATTGTTCTGTAAGCCCATGTGACACAGGAAGATGGACCAACTATTTGTCCACTTTGTTCAAGGCAGACAGGGTGAATCAGTTGTCAGATGTTATTTAACAGGAGTGCAGTTGCATCATTTTTTGGCACCAGAAGGATAAGATGCTGGTAGCTGATGAACAGTCATTCTACTATGAGAGGACTGCTTCTAATGCAGGAAATGTACCTGTTGTGGACATTAGCAATGCAATTATTTGGTCTTCACTGCATACCTTTACTGAGCACTACAGCATGCCCCCCATTCAAGATAAGAATGTCCTTTGATATAGTGAGACTTCAGGATATTTTTTCCTAATCATGTCATTTTGTCTTTTTACTTCCTACCATTTCCTTTGAGGTATTTTGGGACACTGCTTAAAATTCTACCAAATGTTCCACTTACTCTAGAAGACCCCTTCAAACTGAGACACTGTAGATGTGTGAATATATACCACAACAATTGCTCTTCAAGAAGCTCCTCCGCAGTGGGTGATTTTGCCCACTCTCTATCCCCTTGTGTGGAATACTTCAGATGCTGATTTTGTCAGAAGATATGCCTTAAATTGTTACAAGTTTATAATTCTATATCTTCCTTCCTAATTATGTTAATTTAAAGACTTTATCCTCAGTCAGTAACTGGGGATCCTGGGATTGCATACATCCTTAGTCATTGCACATGGATGCTTGAAGGGGTGGCTAACAGAGGAGAGGAAGAAGCATATGTACCTTGAGCATGACAGTCTGAGATGTAATGTGCTAGCTGTGTGGGGAATGGGCACATGTATGCATTGATCCGCCCACTACAAGTTGCCCTCGTGAAGATCAGATAATATAGTGAGCGCTCACAATTTTGATTTTTCACTTAACATAGCCCATTCAATAGTACTGTCTATGGCTGTGATTCACCCTGGCCTTCCAGTAATATTGGCTAGTGTTACAGTCATAATCCAGCATTACTGGCTACAGCTCCAAGTATAATCAACCTTTGGCTATTGGCAAATGCATTCATGGTAACTCACGCAGAGCTTCGCTACAGTCGACAAACACATTCCACTGAAACACATGAAATGTGCATTACAAACAGTGATGGACCTGAATTACTTTAAACACCCCAGATCAGATTTTGCATTTATGTGGGTGTGTCTTCTAATGATTGATAGTTGGCAATTCACAATGAAGCCACCGGAATGGTTACTGTTTCTCTTAGTTACTGTAACTCATGCTGCAATTTAAATAAATCCAGACATTTGCAGAGAACTATTCCTGAAAAAATATCTACAATGGCCATCAGCAACAGGCCCAAGTTTACATATTCCCCTTAAAGTAACGCCAGGGTATCAAAACTTGTCAGATACATTTAGGAAGCATGGTTAGGGTTATAAAGGTCCCCTGGGGTCGTTAGCCTAGTGTTACCTATGAACCATTGAACTTCTTATCTTAACTATCAGTATTACCAGCAAGAGGTCTACTGCCCCTGCAACCCACCTCACTGAAATTTAAAAATATTAATTTTAACAAAAGTTGTATCTATGCATATGGCTGTACTCTTTGTTTGTACATATTCACAAATAGTGTCATGATTGTTGGTGGGAATTAAGGAGGAGGCCATCCCATGCACGAATACAGGGTATAGGTGGAGTTTACTATTTCACATCCTTTGAGGTGTTTAAAGTGAGTTATGTCAAACGACGAACTCTCAAAACACTACACAGTATTACTTTATGTAGACAAGTTCAACAGCAAATTCCTCATTGGGGTTTACCAGCCTCCACATTTCCTGTTCTTATTTCAATTACTTCCAGTGACACCACAGATTAGAACAACAGAATGAATTAGGGGCTTTTTATGAAGACCAAGCATTTTCATTTTTCTGAGTTGTGACAGATCTGCTTTTGGTAATTGAAGGTTCAGTGAAATGTTTTTTTACTTACCCAGTGAGGCGAAGAGCAAGCCCCACCGGGGCTCTCACTCACTTCTGGCTCCGAGTGCCCGGGCATCCGGGCATGACCCGCTCCAGGGACAGGGTCAGGTGGGGAGTTTGACTGGGGCACTACACCTAAGGAGAGCTCAGGGAAGGACAGAAACCTCCCATGGAGCAGAAGGGCAAAAGCTCACTTGATCTTGATTTCCAGTATGAATACAGACCATGAAAGCGGGGCCTCATGATCCTTCTGGCTTTTTGGGTTTTAAGCAAGAGGTGTCAGAAAAGCTACCACAGGGATAACAATGCTGTGAAAAATGTTTTGACTAATCATCCCTTGTCTCCATCCAAAGTTACAGGCAAATGCCTTTGTAAACCACCCTCTGTTACTACCTAGCTTTACACTAAGTCACCCTCCATTACTGCCAACTATTTGTACCATAAACCAAACAATATTGCTAATTCTTTCTCTGTAACCTACCCAGCATTACTAACTGATGTGTCTACAAAAATGCACCTAGCTTTACTGAGTAACATTATTTTATAACTCGCTTGGAATTGCTAGTTAGTATTACCATCATAATCTACACAGAGCTGTTTGCTACTATAAGCAGACCATCACTAAGGCGCTACTGCTTTTGCATGGATAACACACTAAATGTTGTGGGTTAGTATGCCATTATAACTCAGTTAGCATTGCTGTGTGTGATCCCTTGATAGCAAATCCAATATCATCTGCTGTAAACCATTTGTAAGCCATGCAACATTACTGATTGTTCTTCTCCACCTAACCCACTCACAATCACCATCTCATGCTTCCACTATAACCCACTCAGAACTGCTCTCTAATACTCTCAGTATAACTCACCCAGAATTCCTGGCTATGGTTCTTGGTATATCCCCCCCAACCTATTGCAGCAAATATTGAAATCTTACCATCTTAGAGTTACTACATTGTGTTTTTATCATGCAACCCAGTATTACTGGCTGCTGCACCACCATAACCCATCTAGCATTACTTAGTGATTTTCTCACCATAAAACACCCAGCCTTAGTGACTGTTGTTTTTGCCAGGCCACTTCAAGCAATGCTGGCTAGTGGTTTCACTATAATCCATCTGGAATTACTGGCCAGTGTTACTGTCATAACTCAACAAATGTTGCTGGCTAGTGTCTGTCTAAAATCTACCCTGTGTTACTTGCTAATGCTTTCACCATAAGCCAACCACAGCTATTTGTTAGTGCTTCTGTGCTTTACTAGTTAATGTTCCAATATAACCTACTAAGCCTTAATGGCTAATGCTCATACCATGACTGGCTAATGTTACCGTTATAAGCCATTCACCATTATCAGCTGCTGTTCTTACTGTAACCCACCTAGCATTACTAGCAAAGGTATCACTATAACCCAACTGTCATTACTGTCTTGTAGTCCAAGGACACCCCCATGTTACTGGCTGCTGTGTCACTGTAAATCAAGCAATCTTACTGGGTAATGCTGGTACCACAACTACAAAGCACTTCCTAGTATTTCTGTCATAACTCTCCCAGCAATACTAGTGCTCTCCCCATGACCTCTCCAGAATTATTAACTACTGTTCCTGTACTGTCCCTCCTAGAAATGCTGGACAGTAGTATACCACAACTTATTGATCATTCCACAGGATATTCCTAGTGTAACTTACTTAGCCTTACTGGTATGTGGTCCCACAATAATCCCTCCAGTGCTACTGATTTATCGCATAATGATTCATCCTCCCATAGAATTAAATTTAGTTTTTATTAGTGTTGTTTGCTCCTCCATTCTTGATTACCATCTTAGTGCTACAACCGTAGGACTCCCATCATAGGATATGTTTGAGATAGAGTCATAAGTCAGGCAGACATCAAAGGGGTTATCCCTTTGCTTCATAGATTTTACACTATACATGCCCATCAGCAACTAATGGGCAGGTGTGCAGTGGGCATAGTGCAAGGCTATCACTCACTTCCATTACTGATATAGACAGAAAAATGGCCTTTCCCCCCACCACCTTTGAAGCAGATATTTCATGTTAGGTACTCTGGTCTTACCTTATAAGCAGATACTTCCTGTTTGGTCCTCAGTTCTCCACCAGAGGTCTTTGATAGTGTATGCATCCATGGGACAGCCATCTGTTGCCACTAAAGACAGGGGTAAGGGCACTTTGTCATCAGTCCTCTGCCTCCTCAGTTGGTTCCTCCAGAACCTGGACTGCTATTTGAGTCCAGGTCATCTAGGCTGAAGTTGTCACTTTATTCCTCTTTGTCAAGCAGGTGACTCTCCATTATTTATTTTTTTTATTCTGCTATAACCCACTTAGTTCTACATCCTACTATAACATTACTAATGAGCCCAGCATGATACACTTGGAATTGTTCATTGTCATAACCAGAACTACTACAGAGATCTGTTCCATAAGGTGCCAGCTTTTTCTATCATAACTCACTCAGCATTATTGCTTACATGATATTACAATAATTCATTCAGTGTCACTGCTTTTCTTTGTACTATAACCCATCCCCCAATGTTGCTTCTACTGCAACATCCCCAATGTTACTTGCTAGTGTTCCTGTCATAATCTAGCTAATAGTTTGTTGGCTACTTTTTTCATCTTCACCCACCTAGTATTACTGTCTGGTGTTTCCACCATAACACACTCAGCATTACTGGTTAGTACTCCTACTAGGTCCAGCCAAGAGTTGATGGCTATTGTTGCCACCCCAACTCAATAATTGTTACAGGCAACTGCTCTGCTACAGCCTAACCTATGTTGTTAGCTATTTATTTAATTAAAACTGACCGCAAACTACTGGTCAATGCACCTACAATAATTCATCCAGCATTACTATTTAATCCCCCACTATAATCCATCCAATATTAGTAAGTACTGTTCTCACCATAAACCATTTAATACATCTAAAGCTAGTTGTTTCACCATTGTCTAACCAGTATTTCTACCATGACCTAGCTAGTATTACCGACTGTTGCCCTCTCTGTAACCAATCCAGCTTTTTACGTACTGCTAACATCATAACTCATTCCTGAGTTACTAGAGGGTGTTACCCAGTATAACTCACCTAGAGTTACTTGTTAGTGCTCCAAATGTAAATCTTCTACTATTTTTAGCTAGTTTTACCAGTATGCCCTACTTACCATTACTAGCTATGGTTATCAACATGGCCTTCATAGCCCACCCACTATAACTGACAGGAAGGATGCTGCACATACTCTGTGTAGATGTTTCCTTCACTGTGGCTGTATAACATTTCTGGCCTGTAAAAACTGAAAGTGAGATATGCTTGTTGTAATAAAATATTGTGATATGTACATCTGAGAAATAAGAATTATATCTTGAAAACCTTTTGTCCAGAAAATCACAGGTCCAGCAGATGTAACTTTGAGGAAGAGAAGTGTTTCATTTAAAACACTTGGATGTTGTTTTTATCATTGCACTGCAAAGACGAGAACCTGGAAAATGTATAATGTATGTGTGCATGGTGAGTTCACATATTTCTACAGAATCTACCCTGGTTCAGCCAGAACTTCCTGAAGTCTCTTTGTGTATTTTTTACAGATGTAGAGTACAGTGTTACTGCATGGGGTCATTCAGAAGGTTCTGTTGTTTTTTAACTAATTTTATAACAACTAATGCTTCTGGTTTCTTTACTAACAGCATACAGCAAAAAACAGTATATATATATATATATATATATATATATATATATATATATATATATATATATATATATATATACATATGTATATGTATGTATGCTAAATGTGTTGTCTTGGTGTTTTCCTATAGGATTTTGAAATGGATGTGGTTGCCATGGTAAATGACACTGTTGCTACAATGATTTCCTGCTACTATGAGGACCACAGGTGTGAGGTTGGAATGATTGTTGGTAAGTTTCTTTCTTGGATTTTCTACGTATAACTGATGTTCTGCTGTTAACTGCTTCACTGGTTACACATCGAGTAAAGAGGGTAGCAGGAAAGAATACATTGCTACAGGAAAACACAGTCGACTACCACAGAGCTGGCAATTTAGGCAAAATAGTTTTCCATATAGTATTTGTTCAAGCACTACCAGAAAGCCCTTATTTTTTTTAACATTTGTCTGCTTATATTCAGTTGTATTATACAAATGTTCATTTCACTGTTTCTATGTATAATGAAAGGTTTACCTTCATAAATGCATTACTCACTCATGTGACTCCACTTTGTGCAAAAGCAAGTTTGCAAAGTTGCAAAACCTTGACAAAAAATTGTCTGAATGTGCAATGGGCGAATGCACATTGGCATTCGCTCATTGCAGATTCGACATTGTGGGTGTGGATTGCACTATAGCGGGGATTGGGAAATGATCCCGTTCCCCACTGTAGTGCGATCTTGGAGTTGGTATATTAAAGTAGGGGGGGTGGGGGTGGGGCAGAGCCCCCCACATGGGGGGTTTGCAATGTGTCTTCAACATTTTAGTTTGAAAGTCAGCAAATCAGCTGTTCGATTTGCTGACTTTTGAACTTCTGAGGATGTCAAAGTTTGAATTTTGTGCATTTGGTTCACCCAAATGCACGATCGATATTGTCCGTTACGACAATATGAAGGTAAACCTAATGAAATATGTGTAACATCAGTCCCTTTCTTTCCTTTCCAATGGTCTAGTTTTTCATGTTTGGGCTAAAATGCGAGGCTACTTAGCTATATTTTAAGTCTTATTTTTGTGAAATGGTCCTGGTGACTGAAATGAAATTCATGCAGGTAACATTAAAAAAAAGGTAAGAACACATTGCACATACAGTCTCAACTACTGAGCCAATAAGGAAGCCAATATGCTACCCAGGATTGTAGTCATAGGAGACACCATTGTATGACATACTGATGCCCCACTCACAAGGTTGAAAACAGAGAAATAGCAGTCATCTGCCTATCAGGTGCCAGGATCCGCCAAGATACACATACACTCAAGTCATTGCACCCCAGGTACCAGTATGATTCAGTCATAGTGCATGGAGGTGTAAATGACCTGAGATGTACCTCCCTTGACTATATGAAGAGGGACATTATGGAGCTCTTGGACCATGTGTCACAGGCTGGTATGTGCCTAGCATTGAGGAGCATTTTACCTTCACGAAGGATGATGTTACAATATGAACAGAAGATGATTGACTTTAATAATTGGCTTAGTTTTTGGTGTCATTCTAGGGAGGTAGAATACATTTTTAGCATGGGAGGTCATGGTTAACAACCAATGTTGCTTGGCCAAGGATGGTCTGCACATGTCCCCTCTAAGCCTTCAAATATTGGCTAAAACATTGCCTTCCTCAATAGAGTCTTTTTAGGCAATGCCAAACAGACAAACCTTCCAACACAGCAAAATCTGCTCAAGGAAATCTAAAGGTGTTACTGCTCAATGCCAAAAGTCTAAACAAGAAGTTCTACTTCCTCCAAGCTTTCCTCAGCTTTGTGAATGTGAGACATGGTTTAAAGCTCAGAGAGTACCCTGGCAGTGCAAGGCTTCAGTGCCTTCCACACATGTAGACCAACAACTGCACTGACAGGGGCTAAAGATGGGGGTGTCTCAGTCTACATCAATAAAAAGCATACCTCTAGGTTGGTTAAACAAAGTAACACATTGAAGTTCCTCCCCATGCATAATACAATAGCCAAAGTCCCATACCATATCCTAGCAAGCTATAGGTCACCCTCTATGTCCCATGAAACCCATAGCTCATACTTAGACCTATTGGAGACACTCACCATTCAACCAAATATCATGCTCATGGAGGAAAGCTCAGGTACACAACCACGCCAACTAGTATTTCTTCCTTTCACCTTAATGTGTACATAATTATATCTGCCTGACATCCTTGTGGAAAAGTAAATAATAATTGAGTCAAGCTTTTAGTACCCCCAAGAACCTGTAACACTGATCCATAACCTCAAGATCTGTTGTTATTGCAGGTATGAAGGGGTATATTTGTAATCAAGCCCTATATAGATCGCAAATACTCTTATAGCCCTGATTATCCCGTCATAATGTACTAAAATCCATATTATGTATAGAGATAATATTAACTATAATTAGGTTATCTAAGGTAACTTTTCAATTTGAGAAGGCAAGCAATGTTGCAATTATCATTTAGAGTTGAAGGCATCCAATTTAATTTGCCATTCCAACTCCCTGGTTTCAAGCCTAATCGATGTAGGTCCTCCTCTAATACTCTGAGGGATATGATCAATAGCCATAAAATAAAATTTGTGTCCTATATGTTGATCTAAATGCTTTGCTAAAGCATTATCCATATTTTGTTTTCTTATTATGTTGGTAAATTCTCTCCCGAACTTTCTATCTGTTTTTCCAACATAAATGGCCAGATAGACAATGGACTTAGTTTCACAATTGATTTTTTGTCTTATTTGGTATTTCTTTCCTCTGATTTGGAAGGAACTCCCTGTTTTGACACAGCTGCACCAGTTGCATCGTCCACAAGTGAATGTTCCTTTTTGTCTAGTAAAGGACTCTTCACTGTAATTTCCTTCTAATAAGGTTTTTAAGTTCCTTCCCTTCCTATAAACTACAATTGGTTTTGTACCCAATTTTTCTAGTAAAAATCTATTACTAGAGATGAACGCCCAATTTTTATAAAGAATGGAATTAATTTCCTTAAATTCCATGTTGTATGTTGTGATGAAACTACGGGAAAAATTCCGTGTATCTTCTTGAGTATTTTTTGAAGTAGGTTCCACTGCTGTGTAATCAACCACAATGGTATGTGTGGGCTCACTTTCACATCCACTTGTTCTGATGTTTAGTAAGGGTATATAGAAGCCATTTTCTCTCTTGTTCCTCACCTCCATTATCAATTCATTAATAAGTACTTCTGGATATTCCCTATTTTTAAACATGTCGCTTAGAAGTTGACATTCAATGTAGAAATTTTCCTCCTTTGCTGCTCTAATCAGTTGTCCTTTTATAATAGAGCGTTTTTGTTTGTGCGGATGTTGACTAGAATAATGGAGGAATGAGTTGCAATAAGTTGGTTTCCTATGTATGGAGGATACCAGTAACCCGTCTTCTAAATTCCTTTCTAGTTTCACATCCAAATAATCAATGGAAGTAGTAGAAAATTTGTATGTGAAGCTGAAAAATTCTGTGGTGTTGTTCATGTATTCGACGAGTTTAGAAGCTTCATTCTCTGAACCCTTGAACATTATAAAAATGTCGTCCAGGAATCTTGTGTAATAAATCATCTGTGAATTGTAATTTTCATTACCAAACATGAAGTGTTTTTCCCAGTAGGCTACAAAGATGTTGGTCCGTGACCCCATTGCAATCCCTTGTTTTTGCAAATAATATTTTTTGTCAAACATAAAAAAATTGGATGTGAGTATTATATCCAATAGGTCCGTTACAATGTCTATTTCATTTCTCGGAGCCTCTAAGCTGTTCAAAAAGGATCCTATCCACTCAATGGCTTCCAAATGAGGAATAGATGTATAGAGATCCACTACGTCTATAGTAAGAAAATTGCATAGTGGATCAAAAGGAAGCTCATTGATGGCTGACAAAAAGGACCATGAATCTTTGCATATATAAGGGACCTTTTTTATGTGTTTGGAAAGAATTACATCCACTAGACGTGCACATGGATATGTCATGGAAGATCTAGCATCTATGAGAGCTCTCATAGGTGGGTGGTAAAGATTCTTGTGGATCTTTGGAATTCCGAAAATGGCAGGTGTCTTCGGTGTAGTAATATCTATGTATTGATAGGTGTCATTATCAATTTTTCCTGCCAAAAATAAATCTCGGAAGTAACCCCTATTCCTAGAATAAGCCATATTCATCTCATTAACTGAAGAGGGTGTGTAGGCTGGACCATCCACAACACAGGACATTCTGTTTAAGTAATCACTGTTGTCAAAGATAACCAAGCCCCCACCCTTATCAGGCTTGAAGACTCTCACCGGTAAATGACATAGTTCATTAAGTAACATTTTTTGTGCCTTAGAAATATTGTATTTATTGTTCCTGGACTGACTATTAATATTGGAATCTAATTGTCTAAAATCAAATTCACATACCCGTTCAAAAATACTCAAGTCAGGGTGTATTGGTGGATTAAATACACTGGACAATTTTAGTTTACTACCTTCCTGGTAATCAGGACTTGAAAACAATAGGCCCAAATTCAATTTCCGTGTAAAACATTTTAAATCTATAATAGTCTCTGCTAGATTGGATATAATACTCACATCCAATTTTTTTATGTTTGACAAAAAATATTATTTGCAAAAACAAGGGATTGCAATGGGGTCACCGTGTGGACCCTCGGTAGCCAACATCTTTGTAGCCTACTGGGAAAAACACTTCATGTTTGGTAATGAAAATTACAATTCACAGATGATTTATTACACAAGATTCCTGGACGACATTTTTATAATGTTCAAGGGTTCAGAGAATGAAGCTTCTAAACTCGTCGAATACATGAACAACACCACAGAATTTTTCAGCTTCACATACAAATTTTCTACTACTTCCATTGATTATTTGGATGTGAAACTAGAAAGGAATTTAGAAGACGGGTTACTGGTATCCTCCATACATAGGAAACCAACTTATTGCAACTCATTCCTCCATTATTCTAGTCAACATAAGGACAACTGATTAGAGCAGCAAAAAAGTACTTATTAATGAATTGATAATAACATCAGAACAAGTGGATGGAAGGAAATTACAGTGAAGAGTCCTTTACTGAAAAGGAACATTCACGGAGTTCCTTCCAAATCAGAGGAAAGAAATACCAAATAAGACAAAAATCAATTGTGAAACTAAGTCCATTGTCTATCTGGCCATTTGCGATAGCTGCCCCGGTGCATATGTTGGAGATAACCTAATTATAGTTAATATAACGGTATCATCTTGAGGTTATGGATCAGTGTTGAGTTGGTACTTTTTGTTGATGCTCATGCAGGACATTAGTTATCTCCTGTATAAACAGGGAACCCTACAAGACCACAGATTTGCAAGTGCAGAGATTTCTAGACTTTGTAAACACCAACACCTTGGACCGATTAGTGCATATGCCTACTAGAGGTACAAACATACTGAATGCGGCACATACAAATAAAGATAGGAGAACAAATCAATTATTTAACCCTAGCAAACCCTATAAAAGTTAACAACTACTTCAAGGCAAACTATCTTTTATTAAGTGATAACCTGTCCAAATTTCAAGCACCTTCAAACCCAGATAACACTGCAGCCTATGCAGAATTATTCGCAAAATCACTGTACAGACATGTCAATGATTGCATAGATGCTGCTGTGCCTGCCAGAAATAAGCCCAAATTGAGATAAAAAAAGAAACCATTATAGTGGAATCCAAACTTAAACGGGTTATACATCTAAAGAAAAAAGTCATAGCTAAAATTAGAAAGTGTAACACCAAAAAAGATAAAACCTCATCAAACTGAATAGACAAGTAAGATACCTAATTAAGTTCAACAAAGCAAATTCGGTGGTAAAGATAGCATCCCAGGCCAAGAACAAGCCAAGAATAAGTCTTTTTAGCTATGTCCTAAACCTCAAAGAGAGCACACACAGAACTGTGAGTTATGCCACATCTTTTGGTTGACAAATTCGGCTCCATCTTTACCCCCCACCCTCCACCCCCAGCTGCCTGTAGGATATACCATGTAACATAACCCCTCCAACTATCAGTAGGGAGCAGGTCTTAGATGTGCTCTCTTAGACCAAGAATACAACTTTGATGGGCTCAGATAATGTCCCACAATATCTCCTAAACAGACTGAAATATGACCTATCAGGGCCACTGGTGTCACTATTCATCCATAGCCTCCACACAGGCTTCATGCCATGCAAAAGGAAGACTGTAACTCTCAACCCTGGGTACAAGGGTGGACTATTAATGGATCCTGGAAACGACAGACCCATTATTCTGACAAGTCCCATATGAAAAGCCATGGAAAGAAATAACATGGAAATGATTAACAATGACATAGGAAACCTTCAGACTCTGGAGCAAATCCAGTTTGATTTTTTTTCAAAGGTAGGTAATGTCTGCTGAGCATAGTGGACTTCTTTGAGAGGGTTGCCAAGGCAATGAAGGAGGTCAAAATATTCCATACCACCTACCTTGACCTTGCTAAGGCATTTGATACAATACCACACTCAAGCATTGTAACCAAAGTTATGGAATTAAGCACGAACCCCTATGTAACTTGCTGGATAGCCAGCTGGCTCACAGAAAGGATCCAGGAAGTTAGGATTAGAGAGACCACTTCCACAAAGAGGCATGTCATCAGGCCCCATGGTTCTGTGATGCATCCACTCCTCCTTGGCATCTATTTTTTAGACATCAAGACCAATGTCAAGGGCATCTGGCTTACCAATTTTGCAGATGATTGCAAGCTAGGAGCAATCATAGAACCCCCCCCCCCCAAGATACTAACATCTTGCAGGAAGGTTTAACTCATACAAATGACTGGTTTAAAAATCAATGCCAAGAAATGCATTATGGGAAGTCAGCCACTCAGGGAAGCTACCTCATTGATAAAACATCCCTAACAGTAGACACAGCAGTCAGGGATTTGGGGACTTGTGTAAATAGTAGCCTGGCTTTCTACCAACATGTGTTTAAGGTAGTAAGAAAGTCATTCTGTGTCATTCAACTTATAATTAAGGGCTTGGTATCTAGGTCCAGGGAAGTCATCATGTCACTGTACTCAGCCCTCATCAGACCAATTGTTGAGTATAATGCCCCTTTTGTATGTACTTGACCAGGCACATACAACAACTGGAATGTCCACAAAAGTTTTTCACAAAACAAAAATACAGAAAGTAAGCACAATATCATATGCAGATTGCCTCAAAGTCCTATCTCTATACTGTTTCCTACAGACTGCTGAGAGGTAATTTATGCCCGGCATACAAGTCTTCCTTATATCTTGTTCTGATGGACCTTCTTCATATTTGCAAATGAATAGCACCAGAACTACTAGATGTAAGGATTTAAACTTTGCTTACAACATAAGAATCCTCCTTCTCTGGAATGGGCTTCCCATCTATGTCAAGCAGAGCCCTTTCCTAACTATTCAAGCATAACCTGTACAGTGGATGGGAAATTGGAAATTCATCTCTGGTCTGACACCTATGTTTCTGATGGATATATGGATTTTAAATCATGCCCTTATTAACGTGCACCCCTTAAAGTAGCCTCTAAGATACATTACATCATGGCATATATTTGGGTTGCATACTAGGCTTATAAAGACCCCATTGGTCATTAGCCTAGTATGCATCTATGAATCTATTAGTTGTCCTATCTTGATATGTTTCTCTGACACACTGTCAAAGACTGAGTTAGATTGTTTGGCAAAAAGCAGTTTTTGTGAAATTGGGAAAGATGGCTGGGAAGATAAAAATACAGCAGAAAGATGAGGATTGCTGTGAGGGGGCTTTCTTCTTATAAAGGAAACCTAGACTGTCAGAAGGGACGCAGGGGACATAACCCCCAAGATGGGTAATATGGATGGTTTTGCCTCCACAGAAAAAAATATATATATTTAGGAATTTCCAAAAAGGATACTTAGCAAAATGTTTGGATACTCTATTTGGGATAGTTGCTTTCACTCAAATTAGGCTAGAAAATGCCAAAAAGAGACATTTTCAAAATAAAAAGGTAACAGTGTGGCAGATAGTGAAAGTGGAAACTCAGAAACAGACAACACATGTGTACACCATGCACACTTATGTGATGAAGAACAAACCAAAAATGGGTGTTTGCATCAGCAACACAAAGATAAAAAAAGTGTGAATAGATTCAGGTATGTCAGTTTTCGTAGTGAATGAGGCTGTCTAAAGACAGCTCATGGAAAAGGTTTTAATACATGTGCCTGCACACCAGAGATTCCCTTAAAGAAATATTGCCTTCAGTGTTGCTTTTGTCTAGGGGAAAACCATCAGATTTCTACCTGTGAACAATGTGCAACTTTTAGTAAAGACCATACCTCAGCATACCACAAATCTCTTGTCCTTCTTGGAGCATTTTCACACTGGGCCAAGGGTGTTTGCTCACTCACTCAGCAAGGAAACTGCCCACTAGTGAAACTATTGATACAAAAAAAAAAAAAAAAAATATATATATATATATATATATATATATAGAGAGAGAGAGAGAGAAAGAGGGATAGAGAAACATGCCATGGAAAAAAAAGACTTCACAAGCAGGGTGATTGAGGCTTAGTGACCTCAACATCCTGTTGTGGGCCAGAGGACACTGATTCTAAAGAGGTACAACTTGGCTTATCTAGGCAGCTCTGGTGCCTCCTAGTTCCTCCTCTCTGTCTTTATTAGCTCCATCCAGATGCAGACAGTGGGACTGGAGAGTCACATAAAAGCCAGATCTTCATAGTTACCATTACTGAGCTGCTGGAATATGTCTAGGCATAAGTAACCGCTTGATAAGAGCCCTTCCCTTTAGAAAGGATGAACAATTTTGGCTGTGTTACTATGTTGCAACAAGCACAAGGTACTTCTATCTGCAAGGACATATATCTGCTATAAGCGCATCTGCCCCAGTAATGCTTACTCCAGCTCCCACTTATATTGATTATAAGCATTTTGCTGAAGAACATATGGTGGTGTAGCAAATGGTCTTAGTAAAAAGGTAATGTTTAACCTTCCCCCAGTGTAGAGCCTTCTACTTTGTCCACTGCTTCACTGACCAAGGGAAAATAGGACTACTTCATACAAGAGACATCTGGTGCAGAATTACATGAAATGAGGAGCTGGCTGAGCCAGATGTGCTCCTCTGAATTATCAGAGTTCCATGTCATCCAGCTATCCTCCAGAAAATATCTCCCAGACTACACATGAAGAAAGTCATAGAGAGAGTTTTCATACCAGAACAAGTAAGAGGTCTCTTATCTTCCTGGAAGCAAAAAAGTGATAGCCCATGGAGTTCAATCCTGGATCTCGCTAAGTAAACAAATTTCTGAAAATAAATTGGTTCAAAATAGTAACTCTACAAGCAATGATTCCTCTGCTCATTCAGGAAGCCTAAATATCCTTGAATACGAAGGATACCTACCTGCTCATCCCTTGATTTCTGGCAACATCGGAGCACCATCAGTTTGCTTCATTGCTCTCTGGGCTATCTACTGGCATCCATGGCATGCACTAAATGCTCAGACTTAGATTCTGTCCATCTAAGAACCAAGGGAATTCATATACACTACCATCTAAATTTCTGGGTCATACAAGCAACCTCACCAGAGTATAGTTCCCTGCATTACTCTTTCCAGAGTCTGACCAACCTAGGCATCCCTGTAAACCTATATAACTCCAGCCTAAAGCTGGCCTGCACCAGAACCTTGGGGACAGTGCTGGACACCAAAGCTTGCTGGCTATACCACTCCTTCAGCCATATGGCCCAGAATATGCATACCACAGCAACAGTAGTTTTAAAGGCACTTATTTACACATCTACCTTGATCCTTGTGGTACACTTAAGCTACAAATGTAGAAAGCATAGCAATATCTTATAAGCCCATTTAAATATCATTACCACTGTCTAGATGTTATCCCTAACACATTCTATCCAAAACAAGTTCAGGTGGTGGGCTTTTCAGGTACAAACTAACATGGGGAGGCCATTTGTGAGGCCTTGGTGGTCCCTCAGGGCCATGGCTATCAGTTTCTGAACATGAATGCTATTGACTTTGCATAGGGAGCACACAAGAGCCACCTGAATATCCAGAGAAAGTAAACTTTTGAATCCAAGAGCAAGCTCATTAGTACAACTGAGATAATTAGTCTAATACCTGTACTGCAGATGTTTGGGTCAGTGTTGAAACCAGAGACCTTGATGATAGTGACAGACAACACCACAGTGATGTGATACATGAGCAAGGGAAGAGCCCACCCTTACTCAGTACACATGATGGTAGGGAGAACTGACCTCATGGCAGGGTCTTCACCTCCCAGACACACAATTTCCATTAAAACAGAACTCTTTAGAAGACTATCTGAGTAGGTCCTTCTCCAGTCTACACAAGGACACTGAAGGCAGTATCAGAAATGGACTTATTTGATTTCCAAAACAATTATCATATAAGGGCATTTTACTACAGGTACTCATGCAGGATAACTTCTGCAATGAATGCCCTCATGATTCCTTGAGCTCAGGGATTGCAGTATATACATTGCCACCATTCTCAGAGTTACCAAGAGTGCTTCTAAAGGAAAGAAAGGGAAGAGTATGGCTAATGTAAGAGCCATTTTATGGCGAAGACAATTCTTATTCTTCAAGATGGCTCATACTAACAGAATAGGGCCCTGCTCCTACCAATCCTTTCCACTCTGCTAATACAGAAAGAAGAGTCCCTGGTAAATACAAATATCAGAAACTTCATGTTGACAGCCTGAATGGTCTCTCCTTTAGAACTAGCTTCTCTCAGAGATTGTGCATGTCCTGCAGGAGGTCAGAAAACGAAACACCAAGAAGGCTTTTTTGGCTAAAGGAAACAGTTTTGCATATGATGCATCAATAACCAAATGGAACCAAGTGCAGCATCCCTGAGCTCTTTGAGATAAGTTTGGATTAGGTCCCAATTAAGGTGCTTCTGGCAGCTATTACTACTTATCTCCCTATGAATCCTCTTTTGGCTTCTTTCTCAAAAGTGAAACAATTTGCTATTTTTGAAGGGGTACTGTCATCTAAGACTATTTAGGAGACCTACCTCCTACCTTGAGAATTGAATTTCATAATAAGAAAATGACTTTACCTCTTGTTGAGACATAAAGTGCTGTAGTATTAACATTTCTTTTTTGAAATGTATAATGTTAGCTATGAGACTGTCTGTTGTAGGCGTTAGTGTGTAAAGAACCTTATATAGTCTTTTACAAGGACAGGATGCCACTAAAAGCCAACCCGTACTTCATGCCAAAAGTTGTTTCAGTTCTGGCATTAAATATATCCATTCTGTTACTAGTGTTTTACCCTAACCCACAAAACAAGGGGAAAAGCTGCAACTCATGAACATGTACAGACAGTTAGGGCATTATACAGAGAAGACAAAATATTTCAGGCAAGCTGGCCAACTTTTTGTTTTCTTAATGTCAGGAAATCAGAAAAAAAAAACAGTATTTAAGCAGAGTTTGTATACATGTCTAGCTTCATAGGTTAATGAAACTACTGCACTTCACCACTGCCAGAAATTATGCAGTGATAATGTGCAAGGGGATAAATTCCTGCTTCTTTGCCGTCATCACTCTCAAGCCCAATTTATTGCAAATACTTCTATACTTTAGCAGCCTCTGAGAATGAGAGTGTAAATAGTAATTCCCTGTTAGATCGAGGTAAAAAAACAAAATTCTAAGCACAACCGCTCCTGCACCCAGCTGAGAGCTGTATTTATATGCACATGTGCATACACAGCGCCAGAAGAGAAAGGAGATATGCTATTCTCTAATCTGTATGTGATTGACCTTGAAGGCCTGATGAAGCTTAAATGCGAAAGCGCTCACCGTTTTATTTGTATAAAATAAATATATAGTTTATGCTAAAAGGATTCAGAGACTCAGTGTTCCTTGGTCGCTCCGCTGTGACTATTTGCTTGATACTTTCATTAAACATTAGCTCCAGTATCAAGAAATGTGGAATGGCAATGAGCACCCTCCTTTTCCTGGTTAACCCCCTATAAAATTACATCTGAATTTTTCTATCCACATGACTTCCCTATTCTTCCCCGAGCCACAGCTCCATGAAGACCCATTCACCGATTTCAATTTACTCTAAAGCTAAACTTGTCATTCACGGTTTTCTATAGAAAAACATTGCCAGTGTAGTTTCTAAACACAGATTCAAAAGGCAGGATATCCCCTTAATAATCTGATGCTGTTACATGTCCATTAGAAGGAGGTTCCAATAACATTTTCAGATAAACTATGATTCTCTCTCCATGAGTTTGCATACTGTTCAGGCTGATAGGTCAAAATTTCTTTGGTTCTGATAGATATAAAATTGTTTGGTTCTGATGTGCCTTCTACCTTTGTGAAATGCCACCACTACAATCTTTTTTCATAGTTCATGGATTATTTAACATACTCTTAAGGAGTTAAATTTTGTTGATTTTGTGTAGGAAACCATCAGGTATGTTGTGGAGCCCTATCAAACTTGAGTTTTTAAATTTACTCATGGCAGCAGTTGTCCTATCCGTTATTATTTAAGTGATACCTCGCTTTGTCTTCACAGAATTCTGACATTTGTTTAAGTCTGAGCAAAATTCTCTTGCATTTACATGTGTTAGCGATCAAGTCATTGTTTATTTATAACATGTTGCAGTCACAATTTTCACATTCATTCTTTTATAGTAATGAAAGAATATCTTATGATTGGTTTCATGGTTTGACAGTAAACTGAATTCATATTTAGTCTAGTATATTTGCAAAAAAAAAGTAAATATTTTTTATACTTTTAGGCATTCCTTTACGAATATTGAAACAATGCCACCTATTTCACTAGATATTTAACAATGAAAAGCAATATATCATGAGATTTGTAAAATGCATTTTGATCTTTAAATTATTATTATTATTATTATTATTTTGTTTTGTTCCTCAGTTCTTGGTGACCATCAAGCCTTGCTCCCACCCACTGATTCTCCCCATCCATTCTTCAGAGAGGAGAGAGCCCTATAACCCATCATTCTGCTTTGGACAACTGGGGTGATTTCCTTAAGCTCTAACTGATCTCTGTTTGCATGACTATGACATTCCCTTGAGGTAGCATGCAGAGTAAATACATAAGTCTACATTATGCCTCTGCAGCCCTCCCCTGAAGGGGAAGTGAGCGGGCTGTACCTCATATTTTTCTGTCTTCACTGACAAGTTTCTCCAGCTCTCGAGCCATTAATCAGACTCAGGCCATCTGGTTCATAGTCAGGGATTTATCCCTCCATGTCAATGGAACTGAATATATTTTATTAATGGTACAGACATAATCAACCATCAGGCAGTGGGAAGCTTATAAATCATCCATTTTATTGTTTTCTGAAATAATAATCTTCTTCTTCTTTCGGCTGCTCCCATTAGGGGTCGCCACAGTGGATCATCTGTTTCCATTTCTTCCTGTCCTCTGCAACCTGCTGTGTCATACCAACCACCTGCATGTCCTCTCTCACCACATCCATAAACCTTATCTTAGACCTTCCTCTTTTCCGGTTACCTGGCAGCTTCATCCTTAGCATCTTTTTCCCAATATACTCTGCATCCCTCATCAGCACATGTCCAAACCAATGTAATCTTGCCTCTCTGGCTTTGTCTCCAAACCTTCCAACCTGGGCTGACCCTCTAATATACTTATTCCTAATCCTGTCCACCCTCATCACACACAGTGCAAATCTTTACATCTTTAACTCTGCCACGTCCAGCTCTGACTCCTGCCTTTTTGTCAGTGCCACTGTCTCCAACCCATATAACATAGCTGGTCTCACTACCCTCTTGTAGACCTTCCCTTTCACTCTTACTGGTACTCGTCTGTCACAAATCACTCCTGACACTTTTCTCCACTCACTCCATCCTGCCTATACCCTCTTCTTCACCCCTCTTCCACACTCACCATTACTCTGAACTGTTGATCCCAAGTATTTAAACGAATCCGCCTTCACCACCTCTACTCCCTGCATCCTCACTATTCCTCTATCCTCCCTCTCATTCACACACATATATTCTGTCTTAGTCCTGCTGACCTTCATTCCTCTTCTCTCTAGAGCATATCTCCACATCTCCAGGGTCTCCTCTACCTGTTCCCTACTCTCACTACGGATCACAATGTCATCTGCAAACATCATAGTCCATGGGGACTCCTGTCTGATCTTGTTTATCAACCTGTCCATCACCATTGCAAATAAGAAAGGGCTCTTCTACCTTTTTATCTGACTGTTTTTAATCTTATTTTCATCTTTTTTGGAACTTGAAAACATCTAAAAAACACTGGAAATGGAAAATTTCTGTTTTATTTTATTATTGTCTATGGTGAATAGGAATAAGAAAAAAAAGATTGTTCAGCTATGAGCGGATGTAGAGTATTTAAAAGTGATGAGTTTTACAGGGAGTAGAAGCAGAAATATGAAGATACTGTCTTAGAAAGAAAGCAAAGTTGTGACTGCATGAATTGGAAGGTGGGTTTTGAAGAGGTTCTGAAAGTTTTGGTTTATTTAGTAACTTTCAGTGATATTTTGAAATGGATGGTTTCAGTGGGATTAGTGATAGTGGTGTAAATGTGTTGGATTCTGCAGACATTTTTGCAGCTTGGTCTTCTGCCAATGGATACTGGAAGAATTAAAGGTCTGAAAGATGGTAGCTCAACAGGAATTGAGAATAAGCTCTGAAGGTAGTGGAGGTCATTGCAGACAATAGGATTTGTAGGTAACAGAAATGAAGCTCTGAAGGTAGTTACACTACCTTCTGGGAGAAGTAGGTATGATTTTGGCGGATTCTTCCAGAATATGAAGATTGAAAAGTTTGAGTTCTGTAATGACTTCTGATAGTTTTCTTAAGATATGTGGGGTCTGAAAGTGGTGCTTTCTGTGGGAATTACAAGTACGGGGGAAGAAAATGTATGTGGAGATTTGTAGCTGTTTAGGTCATTATGGACTTGCAGCAACAGTCTCCAGGCTGTGGGTTTTGCAGCGACAGAAGGACCTGAAGGTTATGAATTCTGCATGGACTAGGAGCAGTTCTCTAAAGATGGAAGGCTCATTAGAGACTAGATGCAGGGCAGCAAATGTGAGAGTTTGGATCAGACTGACAAATTGTGAAGATGATGAGTTTCACAGAATTTGTAGAAGATGACAGCAGAAGTTCATCTCATACAGTCGAATGGAAAGCACTGATACTAAATCTAGGTTTGTTAAAGCAAGGCACACATACTTTGAATTAGTTGAAAAAGTTGTCATCAGGAAGAGACTGCCCTGTTCCTCCCAATTCAGTTATAACAATTCAATAATTTGAGAACCTTGAAAAAGTTTATATGTAGTTGATGGGAAGTTTGGTTGACCATATTTGGCATTCTGGTTTCAATATACTAAACTTCGGCCAAACTTGGTGAGGTACTCTCCAAGTCTTCCAATCTGACATTGGCTGGTTTTGTGACATTGGGGATCTGAAGATTCCATTCTGAAGAACTTTAGAGTGGGATTCTGAGGATGTTGAGCTTTGCAAACATTATGCATGGAGACGTAGAGGCCTCAGACTCTACACTGATAGAAAGAGAGTAGGAAGATAGTCCTGCATGAAATGGAGAAACAGGTTCTAAAGATTATTGATTCATTAAGAGTATATCACAATATTATCATTGGGTGTGTGAATATTATAACTTCTGCTGGGATTAGGAGATCTAAAACTAGTGAGTTCTGCAGGGACTCTGAGCTCCTGAAGGTCATGAGGACTTCAGAGATTGTGATGTGGTTTGAAGATGTTAGGTTAAGCAAGGACTGGGAGGTGGATTTTGAAAGCTGTGTGTTCTGCAAGGATTTGGAGTGAAATGTCTTCAAGGATTAGGAGGAAGGATCTCAATATAAGACAATATTTTATTCTTGGTTTTATAGTTTACAGTGTTTGGATCGTACAGTATGTAGTTCTGGCTCCACTCTCTTCCAAAGCAATAATGAACAGCTGGCCTGTTTTGGATTTGTTTATGTGTCTGTTTGTGGGAATGAATGGAGGGTACCTAATTTTATTGCTGTGCATTGGCTGTCAACAGTGATTAGCACAAGGGCAGTAGAAAAGGGCCTGTTAGTACTTGTAGTAATCAATAAACAATTCAGAGACATGCAGATTAGTTGATAATGAGTTCTTTACTCATGTGCATCTAATGTGTCTCTGAAATACTGGTTTCCACAATCACAATAAGAGGCCCTTTTTGCTGCAGTCTTATTACTCAAGGCATGGCCTGTTGCTGAATCCTGGCCAATGTACTTTGTCTTTAGTTTGTTCTATAAAGTTTACACTGTAATCTGTGTTATTCACTCTCAGTGCAAAGTTGTAAATACATAACAGAGTTCATATTTATGTTTTGTAGGCAATATTAATATTTACACTTTTACCAATAAGTACTGTATAAATATTATTATTCATTTTAGGATAGTAATAACTATCTGATGAAGTACCATGCTGGGTACGAAAACGCTAATCTTTTTTTTGTTTTTAAAGAATATTTTTAACAGTGTGTTTCATTAAATATTTTTGCACTACTACAGTTTGTTTTTTTTCAGTTATAGTAATAACTGTTAACTTTATTAGCTTACAGCTGTATGCTCATGCTACAGAAACATCTTTACCATTTTGTTCATATAATTAAAATCCACTTAGTTCACCCTACTGCTCTTTAAATGCAAAACATGTTGTAGTTATGTTTGTCATAAAATTCATACAAACTTTGAATATTGTACTAACACAATCATTTTTGCCATTCGTTTGTACATTTGGCTCATATCATGGCTGAAAGGGTCTTGTAAAAGTTTATTGACCAAGTTCATAATCAAATAATATAGTTCCTGTCTTATTTTTTATCAGTTCACAAGAAGGAATCTATCAGTGGCCAGGTTGTATATCTTAATTAAAGCATTAAATATTCTGTTTAGATTATTTTTGCTACATGTGTTTTCCAATTAAGCATTATTTGATTCAAACTAGGCAAAAAGGCCCTTCAACTTTAACATTTAAATTAGTCAGTTGTCCGTAACTGAGCACAGTTTGTGTGGCTTTTAATGTAAATCCAATCTATTTGATTTTTTGTGATGTTGTAAGCTTATTTTTCTACTCTGACTTCTCTGATGGCAACATTGTTAAGAAAACAAAATTTATAATAAGAAAATTAAGTCAACTTAATCTGTAACAAGGAAGTAGAACATTGTTAAGATGTGAAATTTTCAGCTGGAGTGAAACCTTAGTGGAGTTTATCATTCCAAATGTTTAACATGAAGAGATTTTAAGACAGACCTAAGTTTTAAACTAAAAAGGTTAGTCAATCTCTGGAGCAAGATACTATTTCTTTTTTGAATCTGTTAGAAATTTGTTAAAATTATGTTATACATGAAGATTATTATTTGTTTTCTTTTTAATGAACACAATATCTCTATCTTGCACACATTTTCAACCCACCCATAGACAGTCCATCCAATTTACACATGTTGAAATCAGCTGTTTGATAGTAAGTTTGAAGTTTACAAGATTCCACTTGTGCCTCTCAGAACCAAAAGAATCAAACCCAAACCAGCACCTTGACTGACCATGCAAACCAAACAACTTAAGACCTAAGTTTTAAACTAAAAAGGTTAGTCAATCTCTGGAGCAAGATACTATTTCTTTTTTGAATCTGTTAGAAATTTGTTAAAATTATGTTATACATGAAGATTATTATTTTTTTTTCTTTTTAATGAACACAATATCTCTATCTTGCACACATCTTCAACCCACCCATAGACAGTCCATCCAATTTACACATGTTGAAATCAGCTGTTTGATAGTAAGTTTGAAGTTTACAAGATTCCACTTGTGCCTCTCAGAACCAAAAGAATCAAACCCAACCCAGCACCTTGACTGACCATGCAAACCAAACAACTTGCGAACCAAAGAGACAAAGCCTGAAAAAAAGGTTACAAGATAAAAATCAGGCTAATCTACAACATTAATGATAGCTCCAAAAGAAAGTAAAATAAAAGATTAAAACAGATAAAAATTACTGTACAAATTCTCAAAAATCAAATGAAAACAACCCCAAAACCATCTGGATAAATATAAATCAACTCCTAAAAACTGGTCACACCTCACAACCTGCTCTGACCCTAGTCACCCAATCATGCAGCATAGTAAATCAATTCAACACTCATTTTATACAAACAGTAACATCTCAAATCAACCACAATACACCTAGTTCCCAACCCATCATTCCAGAAAAAGACAGCAACAATAACAAACTGACTTTCAAACTTGTGTCTATATCCTACATTAGGAGACATCTTCTTAAGCTGAAAACAACCACTCTAGCCATGGACAATAAGCTACCAGAATTGTAGCACCATAACATATGTATTTTCCATCTTAATAAACAAATCTACCACCTGGTGCTATGTCCTCACATTGTCAAAAACATTTTACTACCTGCCTCTACATAATGCTGGCACTTTCACAGACATCTCAAAATTATAGCCAACACAACCAACACCTTTACAAGAGTTCTTCTTGGAATTCATAAATTCCAATGCCCTGACAACAATCCACAACATGGGAAATCAATGTCCATACATGGACAAGGGTAAGGTGGTCCACACAGCCTATCTAGACCTTGCCAAGGCCTTTGACACCATCCCCCACTCTGGAATCATAGATAAACTTACTAAGTTGGGCATTTTAAAAACTCCAGCTATACTCTGTCGCATATCGCCTACTCAGAGGCGCATCTCTGCTTAATATCTCTTCAAGAGGAACCTTGACAATTGGATGGAGAAAGGAACCCCACAACCTATGAACCTATAGGCCAATAGCTATTCTGTAACAAACCCTTGAGAAATCTATATAATCCCAGCTACTCAATTACATAATTGAAAATAACCTCCTATCACAATCTCAATATGGCTTTTGTCCTCTCCACAGTATCACTCCCACCATTGTCAGTTTTATTCATGCTGTACACCTACACAGAAATGAAGGCAGCCTGGCATCTGCATTCTTCCTAGTCTCACCAAAAGTATTTGATTTGGTATCCCACCAAAAGTTGCATGAATGATTAATAACATAAGGCTCCAGAGAGCATGCCAGCACTACCAGGCTACAACTCATACCATACATTTTGGCCAAAGAACCTGGACCGAAATACAAAAGGCGGGGGCGTATCCATATTTATCAAGGATATCCACAGCTCCAGGTTAGTGGCGCAGCACAATGCTTCAGAGATCATCCACGTGCAACTAACAACGGGCAAAACTGCAATTCAAATTGTAGCTTGCTACAGATCACCCACCATGTCCCAGGACCCCCATTCCATGTTTCTGGAAACACTGGGAAACATAAAGGTCCCACCAAACACCCTAATATTGGGCATTTTCAATTACCCAAACATTAACTGGGAGAACTACTCAAGTACTAACTCCCTTGCCCAACATTTCCTAGAATTTATAAACTAAATCTCCCTGGATCAACTGGTCAACACTCCCACCAGAGGTGACAACATATTGGACCTAGTCATCACCAACATGGGCAACCAGTGTTCCACACCAGAGGTCAACCCCTCACTGGTTAGATCTGACCATAAACAAATCACTTTGGATATTCACATTCCCCACCGCCACCCCCGGACAAGGAAACCACTGTGAAAAACTTTTCAAAAGCAAATTTCACATTACTTAAGACCGAGATGGAAAGTGTCAAAGCCCCCATGCTAAAGGATAATGCTGTCCAAGCTGCAAAATCCTTCACTAATGCATTCTACGGGCACCTACAAGAATGCATGGATTGTGCTATTCCAAGAAAAACCACGACTCACTCCTCCAAGAAAAGGAAACCAGTCTGGTGGACCCCTGCCATAAACAAGCTATATAATAGAAGGAGGAAACTAGTACAGAAAAGAGTAAAATCCCAAGAAGGGACGACATCCCTGATCAGTATCAGCAAGAAACTATGATCCCTCATAAAATCATCCAAGGCGAGCTTCGAAAGAAAAATTGCCAAGTACTCCAAAGAAAACCACAAGGCATTTTTTAGCTATGTCAAGAATCTAAGTGGCAAAGCTCAGATCTGCTCGGAGTTAGTGCAGAATGGCACAAAATAAACTGAACCGACCGATATCGCCAACATCCTGGCAGACAGCTTCAGTGCAAACTTCACCCCCCTCTCACCCCCAAAAGGGCCCATAACCATACCAGAAGAATGTAGAGCTCCTGAAATCACAGACACTCAGGTTAAAACAGCCCTCTCCAAAGCCAAAAACACAGCATCAATGGGACTGGATGGTGTCCCAGGCTGCATCCTACATGAGCTCAAAGATGAACTAACCCCTCACCTAAATGCACTGTTCAAACTCAGCCTCTCCACAGGCTACGTACCCATAGTGTGGTGCACAGCAATGGTTATTCCACTCCACAAAGGTGGAGCCACAGCAGATCCCGGGAACTATCACCCTATGAGCCTGACTAGCTTGGTCTGCAAGGCTATGGAGCACATCATCATGGAACTCATTAACAGAGACATTGGGAACCTCCAAACACTGGACCCTACCCAGTTCGGCTTTGTTAAGGGCAGATAATGCCTCCTGAACCTGGTGGACTTTTTTGAGACAGTTACCAAGGCTATAGACAAGGGAAAGGTGGTACACACAGCCTACCTAGACCTCGCAAAGGCCTTCAACACCATTCCCCATTCTGGTATTATAGACAAGCTCACCAGCCTGAACATTAACCCCTACGTCACAAGATGGGTTGCCAACTAGTTCACGGACAGAACCCACATGGTGAGAGTTGCAGGAGCAAGATCCGACTCTAAACTGGTTACAAGTGGCGTTCCCCAGGGCTCAATCCTAGGACCCCTCCTGTTTGGCATATACTTCTCAGAGGTACAGGCAAGCACAGCAGGACTATGGCTGACCAAGTTTGCAGATGGCTGCAAACTAGGGGCTATAATTGACTCTCTGGCTGACATAGACATCCTCCAAAAGGGTCTCACTGAGACTGATACCTGGTGTCAAAATCATGGCCTCAAGCTAAATGCCAAAAAGTGCATAGTCCTCCCCTTTGGAAAAAAAGTACCCACAAAATACCACATAGGTGGTAGTCCCCTAAATATAAAAGATGTAATAAGGGATCTGGGGACCCAGGTAGATGGTGGTCTCTCCTTTGATAATCACATTGCCAAAGTGGTTGGAAGGTCCTTCTATGTGGCCCACCTAATCACAAAAGGATTCGCATCCAGATCAAAAGAGGTCATTGTGCCCCTCTACTCATCACTCATCAGACCCATAATAGAGTACAATGCCCCATTTGGGATGTACCTTACAAGACACCTGCAACAGTTGGAAAGACCACAGAAGTATCTCACCAAGAGGATCACTGGCCTCAAACAGATGCCCTATGCAGCTCAACTGAAGAAACTCCAGCTGTACTCGGCTGCATACCACCTACTCAGAGGTGATCTCTGCCTTACATACAAGGCCATGTCCAACCCAGAATTGATGGACATGCTCCACCTAAAGAAAACCATATCCCCTCGAGCCACACACTCTAGGGATCTAAACCTCACCACAACAATAAATAGGACATGCTGGAGGGATAGATTCCTGTCCCAGAGACTTCCCATGCTTTGGAATAAGATTCCAATCTACATTAGGCAGAGCTCCTCACTAACACTCTTCAGGAGAAACCTTGACGAGTGGATGGGAAACAGAAAGTTTACCCTGGGGATCACTTCAGTGGCTCTGCTGGACAGAGGCACAGGGAACTAATCTAAGGGGGCGGAGAAAGCCAACACATTCTGGCTAGGCTTATAAATGCCTTCGGGCAGATAGCCTAGTATCTACCTATGAATCTATGAACCTATTGTATGAAAGCAAAACAGTCACCATGAAAAACTAATTGGAGTGATGCATTCAACAGGGAAACTGCAAAAGGAATGGGGCAAACTTTGAAACAGAAATTGTTTGAATGTAAAAAAAAAAATGTTTAACACCAGGTTCTAAGCACATAAGGTCAAGAGGATATATTTCTATAAGAACAAGATACTTAATTAAGATGAGAGACAAAAAATATAAGCAATGGAAAAGAGATCAAACTATAACTTTGAAAACTGAAATACACAAGCTGGACAGGCAAATTACATGTGTAAAACAAGATCAAGAAAAATGTGAACAAATTTACATAAAGATATTAAGTTTAACAGGAAACAATTTTGTCTATGCATAACATTTGGCTGGAGTAAAAACATACAGATTGATGAACTGTGTGTAGATTCTAAAATCTATTCTCAGACAAAACAGATTTTATATATATATATATATATATATATATATATATATATATATATATATATATATTTACAAAATCTTATGCAAGTAGTTTGGCTCAACAAAGGGGATGATAAATTGTCCTAGTAGCATCCAGGTGACTTTAGATACTGAAATTAAATTAAATTATACTGAAAATAACTATGTAAAATGGACCCAAACAAAGCACAGGGAAGAAACAGATTTAGTAATAATGACCAGAGAACACTTCAGCATGAATTTACCATTACCTGTGTTATTCACTAGGTCATTGAAATATGGGGAGATTCCTCAAGATTGGAGACCTGCACTTGTTAAAACTGTCTTTAAGGGGAAAAGGCAATAGGACAAACCTAGAGTCATGCAGACCCATAAGTTTACCTTCTTGCTGCAGAAAAATAATAGAGAAGGTTGTTTTGGATAAATTATTGTCAGAATTGGAAAGGTTGGGGCTTGAAACTATATATCAGCATATGTATAAAATAGATCTATAACCACCTTTAACATGATGCTGTGTAACAATATAATAACAGCTATAAATGAAACATTGTGCTGTGATGTAATTTACATAGACTTAACTTCAGCATTTGATAGGGTCATACACAAATTACTGATCAATAAACTAGGTATTAATGTAATCTTGGTAAGATGAATGCTGCATGGCTTACAAATAGGACATGGCAAGTATCATACAGCCATTGGACATGTGAAATTCTAGGTTACAGTCAGGGAATCTCAGGCCCTTACTTATTTAAGTTGTATCTTTCAGATCTAGCTTTTTTCATTTGAGGTGTTCTACAATCTGTATGCAGATGACTTGAAAATGGGCAAACTGAATATGTGCTGCAGATAGGGGATGTCTGCAAAAACCTTGACTAAATTGACCAGTTGGGCAGAGCATAATAAAATGCTGATAAATACATAAAAAAATAAACATATGAAATTTGGGAGACATAAATTAAAAGGTGAATATTTAATATAGCACACAATGATTGAAACTGCAAATTCAGTAAAGGGCCTGGGTATACGGGTAGATCCAGTTTTGAGTTTTTCTAATCACATCAACCAATTAGTTAATGATAGTTATTAAACTATAGGTTGTATTAATCACATCAACCAATTAGTTAATGATAGTTATTAAACTATAGGTTGTATAAAAGTATTTATAAAGTCTAGGAAATCAGAAATGAGGAAATTATTCTAAGATAAATTAGACCCAAACTAAAGTACAGAATAACAATATGAAAACCTTATAAGAAATCAAGCATGTATAAAGTGGAAAGAGTGCAGTGGACATGTAACAAAACATCCATGAATGTAAAAATTTAAGTTATTATGAAAGACTAAAATATCTGAAGTTGTACAGTATCTCATATACATATTTACAAGGAGACCTTATTCAGGTATTTAGGGCATTTAAAGACAACTATCTCTAGTAGTAGTAGAAAGGTAGTACAGAATCATCAGAGAACCTATGTAGAATATTATAAAAGAATGAGAGGTGTACTAACTGGTTTTCTGAGAGAGGACCTGATAGGTAGAATATACTACTAAATTATATTAAAGCAAGCACTAGTTTAGATATTTTTAAGAACAGCCTGGACACTTGTTATGGGAATTACTGTCTTGGTATATTGGCAGGCTTGAGGAGCATTATCGCCTATGACTGAAATATGTGTTTGTATATCTCTATGAATGTAAAAGTTATTGCACAAACTGTCCACCATAATGCCTCTGCGCAAGTGCTTACTTGGTGTCAAATTTAACTGTCCAACAGATATCAGGCAGTTAAATGGCAAAATGAATTTGCATCCTTCTTTCCTATATCTTTTGGTGTTCCCAAGAGTTCGTCCTTGGCCTTCTATTTTTGATATATACATAAATGACCTGCACACAGTAAGTAAGAACACCTCCATAATCCAGTATGCAGATGATTATACCCAGTGGCGGCTGGGTTCTGATTATACCTTGATCTAGTCTGTATAAGCCCAGGAAAAATTATATGAAATAACACAAGATTCATTTACCTCCATAGAAACATGGATAATGGACTCTCAACTACTTTTAAACCCTAAAAAAAGTACATTAACTTTATTTACTTTAAAAAAAGTTGGCTGCACACAAAGTTCTTTTCCACATAACCTTATCAAATAGTACAAAAATGAAACTTATTACTTACACAAAACTTTTAGGCATAACCATAGATGAAATATGAAATTTGACCTTCATGTAATACAGGCAGTTAAGAAACATTGAAAGCTCAGCTTCCTGTATAGACTCAAATCATATTTAACTAATAGTTGTAGAAAACACATTATGTCAACCCACCTTCTTCCAACACTCCTTTATTCCACTTCTGTTTTCACAAACCTACAATTTACACAGAAAAGTCAGCTAGGACAATCTTATAATAAACATGCTAGATTCACAGATAATTTACTTTATAGGGCACTGCCTGACCCTGAAATAGTTAAATTGGACAAAAGTAGTGCACTACCTAACCTTCTCACAGCCAATGACTATTCACAATCTCATTGACATACAAGAACATGTTTTGTCTCTAAGTGGTATTGTCACATGTTTCTCCAATAATAAAATTCAGTGTTCCAAAAACACCAATTACTAATAACCAAATCCAACAACTCAGCAGGAGATTTCCTATGCTCCAACTACAAATCCAAAAAAGTGGAACCCATCACCTTCAGCAAACTAACAACCTAAAAGCTTTTAAACAACAACTAAAAACATCTAGCATATTCTTGGCTATGCTCCTGCATGTCTCCTGGCTAAATCCCACCTTATTTCTTCTTACTAAGGTAACATTTATCATATGTCCTCCTAATTTTTCCTGTGGTCTAAAATCTTTTGCCCACTCTTCCCCTCTTTCAAGGTGAAATCAGAACAATTGCAAAGTAATTATTGCTGACAGAAATGCATTATCACAACTGTCATCATCTCTTGCTGTTTTATTACAGAATATTGGTCTTCATATTGATTACTGCTGCAGTAGCCTAAGCTATATACGTTATATCCTACATAGGATATAACAGCCTGCCAGCTTCCAAAACAAACTACCCTTTCTATCACAGATAATTTCCACTAAAAATTCACAAGGTTCGTCAGCGTTGTTGCCACAAGGAGACCGCCCTTATTACCAAATTCAAAGACATCTCCTTCCAGCCAAACAGCCCTTTTAGTGAGACAGGGGCCACAGGGCCTCTGTTTGCCTATAGAATATGAAAATATATTTTAGTGGATGATTGGTTAAAATGTCTTTTGTAACCAGGCTGCAGAACTGAGCTCCAGTCAAAACCTGACTGTGAGTTGCTTCCAACAGCTTCACTGTTTCTACTGAACAAGGACAGGCCTGCCTTACAAAATTGTTTAAGCAAGAGGGTTATACAGATGGTGCCATTTTCTTATAATTTAGTCAGCTGTTACTTAAGATTCTTCCTAGCCCCAAAGAAGGATAATGATGTTTGTATACCTGTTCTGGATCTTTCAGTTTTAACAGGCACATCAAAGTGAAAAAAACAAGATGGTGTCACTTCATTCTGTTGTTCCCCTGTTGTTAGTGTAGGGACTGGATGGCCACACTAGATATAAAGGGTGCTTACTGGCATGTTCCCATCTTCAGACTTCACAAAAGATTCTTGACATTTCAGGACAGAAACCTGCATTTTCAATCTGCAGTCCTGCTGTTTGACCTCGTGACATCTTTCACTTTTTCACCATGTGCTTAGCCCCAGCCACTGTAGCTTGCAAGTGTAAACAGATTCACATAATTTTGTACTTAGATGAGTGCTTGTGTCAAGTTCAGTTCAGCCAACAACTAATGGACAGCCTGAATGTTGTGAATTCACTTTTCTGGCACTAGCTATGAACCAAAAGGTACCTGGATCCTTTCCTAGGGCAAATGGCTACATTTTAGATTCATTTGCCAAATGATATTCAGGCAAACACCATTCATATGAATAAAAAGTGATGAAAACCACTTTCATTGAAAATCAAAAAAGTTTTTTTTGCAGGGGACCAAACTGCATGGCACTTCTCCAACTTAAATATACCAACCCTACCGTACTACAACAGTGGGGAAAGTGCGTCCTCAATTATCTCTGAAGTGATTTTCAGTGCTTATTATTCAAGTGATATTCACTTGAATATCATTCAGTAAATCAACTGGCTGCTAACATTTACGGATGTACTTTTGTACACCTGTCAGGTGACAGTATTTCTTACTCAAGACAGGATTGGGAATATAGTATCTTTTTTCTAGTGGCAGTAACACAGTCCAGAGTGTAAATTATATTACTTCTTGCACTACTCAGGTATATATCAGTCAGCAACATAATGGTGCAAATTGTCAGAATTCCTAGGAGGAAGTTTCATCACTGGACTGAGAACTTTTATTGATTCTGGCCCAGATGTAAGTATGTAGTGCATATCATTGCGATCAGAATTAACAAAGTCATTTTGATCATTGTCAGAAGAAAAAAAAACTAGAAAACCATCAATGATTTTCATGAAATAGTTTTAGTCCCATGCCCACATGCAGGAAACTGTATTTCCTGCTCCACCTAACTCATGGCTACCTCTAAAGCTGCCAAACCTTATGGTAAATTATAACATTTCTCAAGGTGCTGCCCATTCAGTCCCCTGATAAGATCTCAATGGATTTCAATGCAAAGAACCAACACAAATGAAATAAATAGCAAACTGTGGTGATCCAAGATCATTTCTTTAAATCTGTAGAATACCATTCATGCCCATACAACTTACTCAAGTGTGTTTTTGTTTACCAAAGATGTACAGAGCTGGGATTGGGAAGTGCGTCTGGGGTTTATAACAGTTCACAGGAAGTAGTTTCCAGCTCAAGTGGTGGCACACATCAATTGAAAATAAACGTTAGCCATTCTTATGTCCCAGAAAGCATTCAAAAACAGTCCTTTTCTGGCAAAGATACAGGATGACAGAGAACAAGACTAGAGTAATGTGGTGCATAAACAAATAGGGTGACATACAATTGTGCTGCCTTTGCATGCCAGCCATGTAGCTGGGGAACTTAGCTTTATCAATGGGCTTTCAGTCAGTGGCAATGTATCTGCTGGGTAAAAACGTTATTGTATTAGACAGACTATGGTGAGCAGTTCATTTATATTAGCAATGGTGATTCACTCCTGTGATGTCTCAGGAACTGATGAAAATCTAGGTACCCCTGAACAGAAATCAGGTTGCATCCCAGGAAAATGCTCAACTTCTCCGTTTTAGATGAGTTGGTGGTGAAGGATGAAGCTCTAGCTATGACCCATGTGATCCAGTTTGACTGGTTGTCCTATGGCTGTTTGAGAGGAATGATGAGGTAAATGCCTGCTCACCTGTTTCAGAAGGAAGGTTGAGGAGGACATGCTGTGGTCATCTTCTCTGTCATCTTCAGGTTAAGACAGAGAGTCAGGTCGTAGGGGTATCAGCTAGTCAATGTGGTGGGTGGAGCACTGAGGAACCCATCACCAGGGAAGTCAGACAACCCTCTCACAAGGACCTGTTGGAATTTCATCCAATTTTTTTACCCAGCATGTTGAGGGTTAGGGTCCAGTTATGTCACGTTGAAGGTTAGAGTCCAGTTATGTTACCAGCATGTTAAGGGTTAGGGTCAAGTTACGTCACGCAGGTTGTTAAGGATTAGGGTCCAGTTATGTCACCCAGCATACTGAAGGCAAGGGTCCAGTTATGTCACCCAGCAGGTTGAAGGTTAGGGTCCAGTTATGTCACCCAGCATGTTAAGAGATAAGATCCAGTTATGTCACCCAGCATGTTAAGGGTTAGTGTCCAGTTATTTCACCCAGCATGTTAAGGGTTAGGGTCCAGTTATGTTACCTACCTTGTTAAGGGTTAGGGTCCAGGTATGACACCCAGCATGTTGAGGGTTAGGATCCAGTTATGTCACCCAGCATGTTGAGGGTTAGGGTTCACTTATTTCATGTTGAGGGTTAGGGTCCAGCTATGGAACCCAGCATGTTGAGGGTTAGGATCCAGTTATGTCACCCAGCATGTTGAGGGTTAGGGTCCAGTTATGTCACCCAACATGTTGAGAGTTAGGGTCCAGTTATGTCACCCAACATATTGAAGGTTAGGGTCCATTTATGTCACCCAGTATGTTAAGGATTAGGATCCAGTTATGTCAACCAGCAGGTTAAGGGTTAGGGTCCAGTTATGTTACCCGGCATGTTGAGGGTTATGGTCCAGTTATGTCACGTTGAGGGTTAGAGTTCAGTTATGTTACCAGCATGTTAAGGGTTAGGGTCAAGTTATGTCACCCAGATTGTTAAGGGTTATGGTCCAGTTATGTCACCCAGCATACTGAAGGCTAGGGTCCAGTTATGTCACCCAGCATGTTAAGGGTTAGAATCAAGTTATGTCATCCAGCTTGGTAAGGGTTAGGATTCAGTTATGTCATTCAGCATGTTAAGGGTTAGTGTCTAGTTATGTCACCCAGCATATTGAGGGTTAGGGCCCAGTTATGTCACCCAGCGTGTTGAGGGTTAGGGTCCAGTTATGTCACCAAGCAGATTAAGGGTAAGGGTCCTGTAATGTCACCCAGCAAATTAAGGGTTAAAGTCCAGTTATGTCACCCAGCATGTTGAAGCTTAGGGTCCATTTGTGTCACCCAATATGTTTAGGATTAGGATCCAGTTATGTCATCCAGCAGGTTAAGGGTTAGGGTCCAGTTATGTCACCCGGCATGTTGAGGGTTACGGTTCAGTTATGTCACATTGAAGGTTAGAGTCCAGTTATGTTACCAGCATGTTAAGGGTTAGGGTCAAGCTTTGTCATGCAGGTTGTTAAGGGTTAGGGTCCAGTTATGTCACCCAGCATACTGAAGGCTAGGGTCCAGTTATGTCACCCAGCATGTTAAGGGTTAGGGTCCAGTTATTTCACCCAGCATGTTAAAACTTAGGGTCCAGTTATGTTGCCTAGTTTGTTAAGGGTTAGGGTCCACGTATGTCACCCAGAATTTTGAAGGTTATAGTCCAATTATGTCACCCAGCATGTTAAGGGTTAGTGTCCACTTATTTCATGTTGAGGGTTAGGGTCCAGCTATGGAACCCTGCATGTTGAGGGTTAGGGTCCAGTTACGTCACCCAGCATGTTGAGGATTAGGGTCCAGTTATGTCACCCAGCGTGTTGAGGGTTAGTGCCCAGTTATGGCACCCAGCGTGTTGAGGGTTAGGGTCCAGTTATTTCACCCAACATGTTAAAGGTTAGGGACCAGTTATGTTACCTAGCTTGTTAAGGGTTAGGATCCACGTATGTCACCCAGAATTTTTAAAGATTATGGTCCAGTTATGTCACCCAGCATGTTAAAAGTTAGGGTCCACTTATTTCATGTTGAGGGTTAGGGTCCAGCTATGGAACCCTGCATGTTGAGGGTTAGGGTCCAGTTACATCACCCAGAATGCTGAGCGTTAGTATCTAGTTACGTCACCCAGCATGTTGAGGGTTAGGGCCCAGTTATGTCACCCAGCGTGTTGAGGGTTAGGGTCCAGTTATGTCATGCAGCAGATTAAGGGTAAGGGTCCAGTAATGTCACCCAGCGATTTAAGGGTTAGAGTCCAGTTATGTCACCCAGTATGTTGAAGGTTAGGGTCCATTTATGTTACCCAGTATGTTTAGGATTTGGATCCAGTTATGTCATCCATTAGGTTAATGGTTAGGGTCCCGTTATGTCACCTGGCATGTTGAGGGTTAGGACCAGTTAAGTCACATTGAAAGTTAGAGTCCAGTTATGTTACCAGCATGTTAAGGGTTAGGGTCAAGTTACATCATGCAGGTTGTTAAGGGTTAGGGTCCAGTTATGTCACCCAGCATACTGAAGGTTAGGGTCCTGTTATGTCACCCAGCATGTTGAGGGTTAGGATTCTGTTATGTCACCCAGCATGTTAAGGGTTAGGGTCCACTTATTTCACCTGGCATGTTAAGGGTTAGTGTCCAGTTATTTCACCCAGCATGTTAAAGTTTAGGGCCCAGTTATGTTGCCTAGCTTGTTAAAGGTTAGGGTCCACGTATGTCACCCAGAATTTTGAAAATTATGGTCCAGTTATGTCACCCAGCATGTTAAGGGTTAGGGTCCACTTATTTCATGTTGAGGGTTAGGGTCCAGCTATGGAACCCTGCATGTTGAGGGTTAGGGTCCAGCTACATCACCCAGCATGTTGAGGGTTAGGGTCCAGTTATGTCACCTAGCATGTTGAAGGTTAAGGTCCATTTATGTCACCCAATATGTTAAGGATTAGGATCCAGTTATGTCAACCAGCAGGTTAAGAGCTAGGGTCCAGTTATGTCATCCTGCATGTTGAGGGTTAGGGTCCAGTTAAGTCACGTTGAGGGTTACAGTCCAGTGATGTTACCAGCATGTTAAGGGTTAGGGTCAAGTTATGTCACCCAGGTTGTTAAGGGTTAGTGTCCAGTTATGTCACCCAGCATACTGAAGGCTAGGGCCCAGTTATGTCAACCAGCATGTTAAGGGTTAGAATCAAGTTATGTCATCCAGCTTGGTAAGGGTTAGGATTCAGTTATGTCACCCAGCATGTTAAGGGTTAGGTTCAAGTAATGTCACCCAGCTTGTTAAGGGTTAGGGCCAGTTATGTCACCCAACATGCTGAGGGTTAGGATTGAGTTATGTCACCCAGCATGCTGAAGGTTAGGGTCCAGTTATGTCTTGCAGCAAGTTAAGGGTTAGCGTCCAGTTATGTCACCCAGCATGTTAATGGTTAGGGTAAAATTATGCCACCCAACTTGTTAAGGATTAGGGTCTAGTTATGTCACCCAGCATACTGAAGGTTAGGGTTCAGTTATGTCATCCAGCATGTTAAGGGTTAGGGTCCAGTTATGTCATTCAGCAAGTTAAGGGTTAGGGTCCAGTTATGTCACCCAGCTTGTTAAGTGTTAGGGTCCAGTTCTGTCACCCAGAATGCTGAGGGTTAGTGTCTAGTTATGTCACCCAGCATGTTGAGGGTTAGGGCCCAATTATGTCACCCAGCATACTAAAGTTTAGGCTTCAATTATGTTACCCAGCATGTTAAGAGTTAGGGTCCAGTTATGTCACCAGCATGTTGAAGGTAGGATCGAGTTATTTCACCCAGCATGCTGAAGGTTAGGGTCCAGTTTTGTCATGCAACAAGTTAAGGGTCAGGGTCCAGTTATGTCACCCAGCATGTTAAGGGTTAGGGTCAAGTTATGTCATCCAGCATGCTGAGGGTTAGGGTCCGGTTATGTCATTCAGCAAGTTCAGGGTTACAGTCCAGTTATGTCACCCAGCTTGTTAAGGGTAAGTGCCCAGTTCTGTCACCCAGAATGCTGAGAGTTAGTGTCTAGTTATGTCACCCAGCATGTTGAGGGTTAGGGCCCAGTTATGTCACCCAGAGTGTTGAGGGTTAGGATCCAGTTATGTCTCCCAGCATGTTAAGGGTTAGGGTCCAGTTATGCCGCCCAGCTTGTTAAGGGTTAGGGTCCAAGTATGTCACCCAGCATGTTGACTGTTAATGTCCAGTTATGTCATCCAGTAAGCTAAGGGTTAGGGTCCAGTTATATCATCCAGCAAGTTAAGGATTAGGGTCCAGTTATGTCACTCAGCATGTTAAGGGTTAGGGTCAAGTTATGTCACCCAGCATGTTGAGGATTAGGGTCAAGTTATGTCACCCTGCATTCTGAGGGTTAGGGTCTGGTTGTGTCATTCAGCAAGTTAAGGGTTAGTGTCTAGTTATGTCACTCAGCATTTTAAGGGTTAAGGTCCAGTTATGTCACCCAGTATGCTGAGGGTTAGGGCCCAGTTATGTCACCCAGTGTGTTGAGAGTTAGGGTCCAAATATGTCACACAAAATGTTAAGGGTTACAGTCCAGTTATGTCACCCAGCATCTTGAGAGTTAGGATCCAGTTATGTCTCCCAGCATGTTAAGGGTTAGAATCCAGTTATGTCACTCAGCTTAAGGGTTGGGATCCAGGTATGTCACCCAGCATGTTGACCATTAAGGTCCAGTTATGTCATCCAGCAAGTTAAAGATTAGGGTTCAGTTATGTCACCCAGCATGTTATGGGTTAAGGTCTAGTTATGTCACCCAGTATGTTGAGGGTTAGAGTCCAGTTATGTCACCTAGCATGTTGATGGTTAAGGTCAAGTTATGTCACCCAGTATGCTGAGAGTTAGGGTCCAGTTATGTCACTCAGCATGTTAAGGGTTAGGGTGCACTTTTCTCATGTTGAGGGCTAGGGTCCAGGTATGTCTTCTAGTAAGTTAAGGATTAGGGTCCAGTTATGTTACCCAGTGTATTGAGGGTTAGGATCCAGTTATGTAACCCAGCATGTTAAGGGTTATAGAGAGGGCAACCAGCAAACCATATACAGCAGACAGCCGCAAAATTATGGCTTTTATACTTCCGCTGTCCTCCCTGATCATCGGGCGGTACATTACTTAGACGCACAAGGCTTTCCTCTCTGGGAAGAGAGTACCCACCTGTTGAAGGGGTACACTGGAGTATGTCCCAATATGTGGTGACACAGTGTGAGTGTAGCAGTAAGCTGCACTGGAGGATCTGAAGTCAGTGGTAACAACAAATTTGACTAATGGAGCAGCAAAGTGGGTCATTGGAACTAATATTCTGACAGTAAATTCAGTATTCACTTAGTGGGTGCCTCCAGTGCTGTTTTTTTTTTTTTATTTGCTGTGTAAGATTTCTGCCTCATAGCTCCTGGGTCCAAGGTTCAATCATTATCTCTGGTTACCGAGTGTGTAGATTCTGCAGGTCCTCCAAATATCTGTCTAGGTTTTCTCCAGTTAGTCTGATTTCTTTCTACCTCCTAAAAACATGTTGGCTGATTAACTACTGTAAATTGCCTATGTACATGCCTTACAAATACACACATACACGCATATACTGTATATGCTTATATGTGTGCACAGTGCCACTAGAATTAATTTATGAAGCCACTTGGTGTTTGAAGTGAGCTTGTAGGAACTGAAACAAGTTACTCAATGCAGTTTTAGCAAGCAGCTTGTTATAGCAGTTGCAGGAGTGGAGTAGAGTTTTCTCCTTCAATTTTGAGAGGACCTTTTTTCCCTCTTCATCTTCAACTATGAGTTGATGGGATGTGCAGCAGGCACCAGGTGAGCTAGCAATGGTTCTGATAATGATACAACAGTGGTGGGCCTCATCAGCAACGATGATGAAGCAGAGTACAGGTCTGAGGTAGAACAACTGATTACCTGGTGTGACAGTAACAACTTAGTGCTAAACATGAACCCAACAAAGGAAATAATTGTGAACTACAGTAGAAACCACAAGGGACATTCTCTTCTATTAACAGAGAAACAGTAGAGAGAGTGAGTAGCGCAAAGTTTCTGGGGGTGTATATTGATGAGGACTTGTCCAGGTCTACCAATACAAATGCCATTGTCAGGAAGGCACATCACAGGTCACACATTTTGGGAAGCTTGAGGAGAGCAAACATACCATCAATAGCTCTCACAACCTTCTATAGGGGTGCAGTAGAAAGCACCCTGACAAACAACCTCACAGTGTGGTATGGAAGCTGCTCTAGCTCTGAGTGCAAGGCTCTCCAGAAAGTTGTGAACTCAGCAGAGAGGATCATCAAGACCACCCTACAAGCCATCCATCACCCACACATGTCCAGATGTCTAGGCAGGGCCAAAGGAATAATTAAGGGCTGCACCTGCCCTGCTCACAGACTGTTTGCGCACATATCATCTTGCAAACGTGTCTGTAGCAAAAGCTGTAAAACTATGAGATTCAGAAACAACTTTTTTCCCACAGGCCATCAGACTGGTGAACTCTGGCAACAATCATGTTCCATGCCGACTATCTGGGCCATCAGTTCAGTGTGGAAGACCGTCTCAAATTGTGCAATAACCTGACTGCCTGTCCAATATTATTGCAATACTCAGTAAGTTGAGCCAATTCACTGGTCATCAGGGGTAGTAGTAAGGCCAGAGAAATGTTTTATTATAGTGCAAAATCTAATGCTAGTCTGTAACTCAGCCACAGTGCAATACCCATGAATGTCTCATTCTGGGTAATACTCAATGTAAGTCCTTAATGCAATGTCTTACCTCAGTATTGTGCCATTACTCAAGCAAGCAAAAATATCACTGTAGAATACATTTTTCAGTGAGTTTAATGTATGTGCAATATTAGGATTATCTATCTAGAACACTATGGTATATAGTAAGTAGCTATATATGTATTAATGTCTTGTCATATTAAGTCTATATGACATCTACACATCTGAGTTCAGAGATACAGAATTTCATTCAGTTTTTGTACTTGTGTGATTCTGAATGACACTAAAGTTTACTTTGACTTTGACTTTAACTTTAAACCTTCATACTCCCTAATGCTAAGACTACTTTCTTGCTCTCTAAACCTAAATTTCCCACTCCCTAAATCTAAAACCCCCTTCCTGACCATTGCCCTAATCAACACTCCCACCCTTCCCACCCCCTCAACTCAGGTGCTGCACTTACCCTGCTCAAACTTAAGTAATGTTCTCAGATGAGCCGTGTCAGCGGCTTGCCTGAATTTGTATTCCAGTTTGAGCATGAGGAGGGTGGCAGCCTACCCAGTTTACAAGACATTCAAGTTCTGGCTTCAAAACAGTAGGCTTTGAGCACTCAGGACATGGGTTCATATAGAACACCCAAAATATGTGCATACAACTTCAGAAAAATAATACTGCCTCTAAATCAAACCCCTTGAAATGAAATTCATTATTTTTTAATGGAGAAGTGCGTACACAAGCAACTAATGTAATATCTTATACAGAACAACCTACTGTCTAACTCTCAGCATGGCTTTAGGCCACATCACAGTACCACATCTGCCCTCCTTTCCTTTACTAATGCCATAAACCAAAACAGGAATGGCAATAGGCTATCCTCTGCCTTCTTTCTTGACCTATCAAAAGCCTTTGCTATGGTCAATCATGAACTTCTCATTATTTCTCTAAAATCAGTCTCCCCGAATAATCATGCAATCCAGTGGTTCCAGTCCTATCTGACTGGCAGACAGCAGGCTGTATTATGACAGGGCAAATTGTCCAGCCAGCTACCTCTCACACTTGGTGTCCCTCAAAGCTCCATATTAGGACCACTACTCTCCTCTGTTTTCATCAATAACCTTCACACTGCTATCCCCAAAGCTACCTGCATTCAATATGCAGATGATTCCACTCTGATCTGCTTGGCCACCTCCCCATCTGACCTGCAAATCTTAACCCAAAACACATTTAACAATATTGGAAACTGGCTCTCCAACCAACATCTACTGCTGAACCCCAATACAACTAAACTTCTACTCTTTACCCCCACTAGTAGATCCACCCCATTATCTACTCTCTACTCATATATACCTCTCTTGTACTCTCCAACCTTAATAAATCTGAACTGACTAAGCTCTCCCACAGCTACAACCATATTGCAAGATTCACCACTGGCTCATCCTACAGAACCCATCACTGCCAGAACCTTAAACAACTCTTACAGGCTTTCGAGAACAGATGGTTGGCTGATTCTTTTCATTGCTGGGCAGGTAAGTTCTCTTCAGGGAAAAAAAGACTTCTACTTTTTTATTACTGAAAGTGAACCTTTTCAGCAAAATGAATTATTCTGTGCTTGGAAAGACTGCCTTTATAAACTGTTACATGACTTTTAATATCCTTTAAAACAAGAGCATTCCTTTTTACTTTTGTGGAAAGAAGTTGCTAAAATTAATTTAAAACTACTTTTTCTTAGGAAAAAAGTTGTATTGTTTTTGTTTGGGAAGGGTGGGTTAAGTGTTTAAAGTGTTTTTCACTGCAGCTTTTGGTAGAAAAAGTGACTTTTTTCCTACTTGTTTTATCAACTACCGCTGTCAGGCTTCCCTCGGAATCAAACATATTTTTTGACTTAACCATGAAACAGCCTACCATTTCCTTGGCTCTTCTTTCTTCCAGTCAAAAAAAGGAGAAGAAAGTTTGTATGTTGAAATTGATTAATTTGTATTGACTCATACTGTTTTAGTCTACTGTCTAAATTGTATTGCATGTGTGGAGCTTTTCTTCCCGGGTCTCAGCCGAAACCGGGCTCCCAGCCCAGTTGGACATTACCTGGTAAACAAATGTAAAATAAAATAAATACAATAAATTAATAAATGTTTGCTACCACAGCAGGCTACTAAAGTGCCTCAGTGGCAGATGAATGACTGTGCTGCAGCCATCTCTGGTTCCTCAGACCATTCATCTTTTTTCTTCGTTCCTTCTGGTGTAGTCACTACAGCCACCATGTACCAGGTTAGATACATCCTCTGTGGCTGTTGGAGTGCTGTTAGGGGGAAAAGGAGAACCACCTTTGTCTGTCTTGGGAGAAGGAGCAGAGCATACCTCTATGCCTAGCCAGACTGGAATGCCTGTCCCTAGGTAGGTTTTGCCTGGCAAACGTGGGTCTGCTTCTTCAGAAATTCCTGTCAAAAAGAAGCAAAAACATAGACATATCGTCTCCTGTCTCATTTACTTTGGACAAGACTGATTTATTGGGCTTAACTCAAGGTTTAGCTTAGGCTCTTGACCCTTAAAATGTGGCTGTTTCAAGCCAGAGAAAAAAAAAATGATTCTTCATTTTCTGAACAGGTTCAAGATTTTGAACCAAAAAATGATATTCCACTGTCTCTGAAGAAATGTTAACATTTGCAGTGGAATTTTCTTAACATACACCAGTTCCTCCTGTTCTTTCAGCATTGGAGAATCTATTTGTTATACCTTTTATTTTGTCTGACAGATTGCCTGCTGTCACCAAGAAACCAGACAGAATGTATAATGTTCTTTAATATTATAAGTGTTTATATTCTTGTAAGTCGAGCTACTACTGATAAACACCTGGTTTTATGTCAATCCCTCCCCTTCTGACAATGTAGGGAAAGCATTTTATAGATTTGGGGAAAACGTGTGTTCTACAACACTTGCTTTTACAAATGTTCATCACTATGATCATTGTTGCAATACCTTTAGCTATATGGATTGTATCCTGTATGGATACAACAACTTGCCAGCTTGCAAAGCTTCAGGACATCTCCTATGTGCCCAAACCATTACTCAACTTGAGCTGGGCTGAATAAAATAAATGGTTTGAGTGCTAAGCTTTCCTACTGCCAAAAAGTGCTCCTCTTGTGGGCTTTCAAGGATTGATGGTTGGATAATGTTTAGCATTGCTGGGCAGATAAGTTCCTTCAGGGAAGAAAAACTCTCACAGTTACTTTTTATGACAGAACTAAACTTATTCTGTGAAAGTTTCATTTTTAAGCTAGGACGTTCTCTCTCTCTAAAGAAATATTATGATTTGCTGCAAGTGGAATTTCCTGAGCCTACACCAGTTCTTCCCATTCTTTCAGCATGGGGCCTCCAAGTAAGCGAATAGATTGTACAACATTCCCTAATCTTGTAAGTGTTTATATTCTAATCCCAGAACAGACCCAGCAGTGGTTTCTCAGGTAGATTCAACTGCTGCTACTCCTGCTGCTGGTGATAAACATCAGATTAATGCCAATCGCTCTCTTCTGAGAAGGAAGGAAACCATTTGATAGATTTAAGAAAAAAAGTATATTCTTCTGCCACACTTATTGTTCTAGAAATGTTCATCATTATGATCCAACAAACCGACCAGCACCATGACTGTAGAAACGCTTTTATTACACCAAGCAAATGTGTAGATAAAAACACTTAGCGCTTTCACCCATTAACACTGTTGGGCATCATCATGATGATAATGCCCAACAGTGTTAATGGATGAAAGTGCTAAATGTTTTTATCTGCACATTTGCTTGGTTCAGTAAAAGCGTTTCTACAGTTGTGGTGCTGGTCAGTTTGTTGGATTACAAGTTTTATTCGTGTGTATACCTATTTTTTTGTTCATCATTATGATCACTGCTGCAGTAGCCTTAGCTTTAAGGGCTGTGTCCTGCACAGGATATAACAGCTCACAAGCTTCCAAAGATTGAAGGTCACCTTCCATGAGCCCAAACTATTGGTCATCTCAAGCTGAGCTGAATAATAAAGAAGTGGTTTGGGCAACAAGCCCTTCTGAGCTTTCCTGCCACAGAAGAGCAGTCTTGGGGGGTTTCTAGGACTGATGGTCGGCTAATGCTTTTCATTGTTGGACAGATTAATTCCCTTTGGCAGAAAAAAAACTTCCATGCTTACTTATTATTACAGAAACTAAAAAGTTTCATTTTTGAACCAGAAAAAATGTTTTTATTGACTATCATGTGACTTTTAGTAACTTTTAAACAGGAACGTTATTTTTTTTTGTACTTTTGTGAAAAAATTATTACAGCTAATTTTTTTGAGGTAAAATTTGTTATTTTACTTTTTTGGGCACAGGATTTGTATTTAAAGTGTGTTTTACACTGGTTTTCATTTTGGTGGAAAAAGCTATTTTGTTACTACGTACCTCTTTTACCAACTACTGCTACTAGGCATACCCAGGAATCAGGAATCTTTATTGTATTAACCATAGAACACCCTATTATTTTTTAGTTCTTCCTTCTTCCTGCCACAAAAAGAAGAAAATTAATAAACAGCCTTTGCCACTACTAAACTACATCAGCTACAGATGGGTGACTCTGCTGCGACCATTTCTGGCTCAGACAATTCATTTTTTCTTTGGCTCCCTCTGGTGTAATCCTTATAACCTCCATTGACCTAGAGTTAGACACATTCCCTGTGGCTGTTGAAGTGCCCAGGGAGAATCTCTTGTCGGTCCTGGGCGAAAGGTTATGGATAAGCATAGTAGTTTAGCTAGGGAGAGGGGGTATTCTACGACCTTTCTCCCAGACAAGATAAGTGAGATTCACCCTGTGGCTGATGTACTTTAAGCAGTGGTAAAGGCTGTTTATTTTAATTTTATTTAAATTAAAGTGATTGAGAAGGCACAGATTCTATTTTCTGTCCTGAGGTTTCTGATTCAGATTCTGAGGAGAGTGTGGATTCTGCCATTCCCTTTGATTTGCCCCATTGTTTCAGTGGGAACATAATGACATTCCAATCTCCCTGAAAAAGTATTATGATATATTGCAACTGGAGTTTCCAGAACTTATTCAATTCCTCTGGTTCTTTCAGCTTTAGAGGACATTTTTTTGTCACAGTCTATAACATGCCATACAAAGAGCCTGCTGCCCCCAAGAAAGCAGATAGATTATATAAAGTTCCTCAGTCTTATAAGTTTTTACACTAATCCTAGATCAGACCTAGCAGCTATTGCTCTAGTGAGCCCAGCTGTTGCTAAACATGTGGTTACTACTAATCCCTCCTCTGAGAAGGATGAGAAACCATTTGATAAATATGTGAAAAAAATGGTGTTTTCTTCTGCAGCACATATTTTAGAATTCTTAGTTGTCAAGCACAGTTTTCTGGTGACCTTTGACTTAAAGGATGCATATCATCACATTCAGTGTCTGGATCACATTATCAGTTCTCTGCATTACCATTTGGTCTATCCACTGTTCCAAAGGTATTGGCAAAATGTCTGGCTCCTGTGATAGCCTGCTGCATACTGCAAATTATTCACATCTTTCCTTATTTAGACAACTTATTTATCTCTGCAAAGCCTTTTACAAAATGTAAGGAATCTCTCACTAGGGTGAGTAATTTCCTACAAAGGCTGGGGGTGCAGGAAAACATTCAAAAGCCTTGTTTGATTCCTACTTACAGGATTGCTTTCCTTGATAGTCTGCTAGATACCCCAGTTCAAACAGCTTTTATTATATAGGGAAAAAGTAGAACTGTATTTATATCTATTCTTGTGTTTTTTCACTCAGATTACTGAGTAAGCAGGGAATATCTCAGGACTCTGGATCTTATGGCTTGTTTGAGCCTCATAATTCCTCTAGCAATACTTCACATAAAAAAATCCAGTGGTACCTAAAATCTGTATGATCACAACATCAACACCCTCTGACATTCCAGATTCCAGTTTTGGGATTTGTTAAAGGGCAGATGTTTTTTGTAGAGAGATCAAATTTATCAGAATCCAGGTGTCTCATTTTCCCTTCCAGTTCCAGTGTAGTCTTTAACCATAGACACTTCAGACTTTTCTTGAGGAGCGGTGTCTATGGGAATAAAAGTGCAGGATCTTTGGAACAGTAAAGGCAGTCCAAAACACATACATGTAAAAGAGATGTTGTAACCTATGCTCTCAACTCTCTTAATCTTTTGTGCAGTAGCCTAAGATATATGGGTTACAGGTAACACCACAGTGATGTAGTACCTAAACAAATGGGGGAACTGGATCTTACCCTCTGTGCAGACTAGCCATGGTGGTCTGGGATCTAGCTTTTCAGCACAATCTCACCCAACAGGCATCTTACATACCATCAGAACAAAACTGTGTGTCAGACAAATTAAGCAGGACCAAGACAGACCCTCATGAATGGGAGTTGAATCAAGGGGTCTTCCAGGAATTAATCCATGGGGAACAACCCAAATAGATCTTTTCACCTCCACTCACAACAATCAGTTGGCAAAATTCTCCTTCAGGATCCCCTGCAAAAAAGGCCTGAAGACAGATGCTTTTACTTTTTCTTGGACAGAAATTTCTTATATTCTTTTTTCCACTCTTTCTACTAATATCTAGGGTCATACTGAAGATTCAGAAGGATTCTCCAGAGATCATTGTGGTGACTCCCTTCTGGTTCACATAGCAGAGGTTTTCCTTTCTTATGAAATTAACCAAGAGCAATTACCACAAACTTCTTTGCACCATGGATCTACTCATACAAGACAAGGGGTGTTTGATATATCACAACCTCAAACAACTACAACTGACTTCCTATACGAATTAGTTTTGATACCTTTTAGGCACTTATTTCTGAAGATCTGAAGCTGATGTTAATGGAGGCAAATAAACCCGCTACTAGAAAATTTATATTGATAAATGTAAAAGATTTACTAATTAGTGACACTCTTAAGAACCTCATTCCATTCAGGGTTTCTCTGTCACTGGCTTTGCAATATTTCTGTGTTTATTATCCTCTAGCATTTCATATTCCTCTTTAAAGATTCATCTCTCGGTCATTTCAGCATGACTGCACATGGACCCACCCTTTTCTTCAGAGTCTTTGGCCAAGCTTCTCTTGAAAGGGCTTTTACATTTGTGCCCTAGAAAACAAGAGACATCTACTTGGGATTTTAGGTTTGTTTTGGCAAAGTTAATTTTAGCTCTTTTTGAACCAGCTCATCAGGTTGATTTATGGGTTATTACTTGAAAAACAATGTTGCTAATTGCTCTGACAAATGCAAGAGGAGTATCTGAGCTACAAGCTCTTAGGGTGAGTCAACCCTATTTGGCATTCTATAAGGGATCTATATCACTTCGTCGAAACGGCAGAAGTTCGAACACCATATGTTCGAACTTCTAATCTCGAAGTGCAAAATCATCGAAGACTTAGAACAGCAATTTTTTTTCCCAGGGAAAAAATTGCTGTTCCAAGAAACACACACAACACAAGCACACCAAAAAAACAACAATCCACACACATACACTTAAAATCCTACATCTAACCCTACACTAACCTGTACATACACTACTATCTATCCACTTACCTTAATCCAAACCCTAACCCTAAGGTCCTTTACTATTGCACACTCACCTGACCCACGCCCTAACCCTAACTCACCTATCCCACCCTAACCCTAAAGTCTGTCACTATCGCACACCCACCTCACCTGCGCCTTAACCCTAACTCACCTAAACTGTGCCCTAACCCTAACGTCCACACAATCGCACACTTACCTGAACCTGATCCGTAATTTTCCACCACAGTGCTGAAAATCGCGAAACCACAGAAACGGCCCACAGAATTCTTTCCCTGGGAAAGAATTTGGTGTTCCGCGGCTTCGCGATAATCAGTTTTCGAACTTCACAGTTCGAACATATGGTGTTCGAACTGCTGAAGTTTCGACAAACTGATAGGAACCCTCTATAAGCATAGAGTTTCTTTGAGAACAATCCATCATTTATGCCTAAAGTGGTTTCAGAGTTTACATTAAGCCAAGCCATGTGTCTATCTGTATTCTTTCCAGAATCTAAAAAACAAGGAGACAGAATTCTTCATACTATGGGGTTGCATAGGCAGCTCAGGTATTATCTTGATAGAAGTAAACCTTTCAGGAAAGCCGAACAGCTGTTAATTTTGTATGACAGTTAAAAAAAAAAAAGGTCAACCTATTTCAAAGTAGTCTATTTTCAGATGGTTGTCACTTGCTATTTCTTTTTGTTATTCCCACCATAATAAGACACTTCTAGGCAAGTTCTAGGCTCATTTTACAAGGGTCTTGGCTTTGTCTATGGCTGTTTAGAAAGGGGTGGACTCCAGAAGCATTCTTGGAACAACTGTTTGATCCTGTGTACATACCTTTACAAAGCAGTACCAACTAGATTCTTTTTCCAGGTCTAGAACAAGCTCTGTCAGGACCATTCTCCAGGGGCTACTGGACCCTATTTACTGATTTGTGTAAGCTGTGATAGTCTATCCATGTAGCTTAGGCTACTGCAGCAGTGATTTATGAATGAATATAGTACAGTTGTGTAAGTAAACTTGCCATGACAGTAGATGTTCGAATGATCACTGCTATAGTAGCTGCTCCCTCCCTAAACCCCCCTTTTTGTGTCTCTTTTATGCTAGGGTGAGGATTTGAATATCTATATCTTTCTTAACAGGACTATAACCTTCGTTTTACAGTTTGCAAGAAACTTACGATGTGTTGGGCTCCAAGGTTCCACTTGGAGCTCATGCAACTAGAAGCCTGGTTGCAGGTAGGGAGGAAAGTTAAAGGCTTTGGTAAACTGGCCGATCACAATATCATTAGTAGAATATAACCCATATAGCTTAGGCTACTGCAGCAGTGATTTAATTAAACATGTACTGTTATGGCAAGTCTACTTAAACAAATGTACTTCATAGCTTTGAGAGTTGTAAAATACTTCACTCTCTTAAAATGTGTTTTTCTCTGTTTCGCTCTAACTGGTAGTACATGGAGTAGTTAGAGTGCCATATACTACAAAAAATTGCAATCCTGTCTCTCAGATTATAACTAAGTAATTATAGGTTTTAGAAATAGGTGTCAAGATCTGCTCTAGAGTTGAATTTCTTGACATCCATTTCCTTTGCATATAACAACATTATTATGATCGAAGACCCAGACACAATCCTCTATATTATAATGAGGTTCTTGTATGTATGAACCATCCTGTTATAAATAAGTAAATTTTATATTGCTACACAAATAACAGCCATCACAGGACTGCATCAAACCCAAGAGCAGCCAGAAATTAAATCTACCTCTAATCAACCAACAGCTTTAAAAGCTTTTAAACAGACCACACTGCCATGCTTTTTCAAACTGCTAGAGCACATTAGGGTAGCTAAAACTACCATGAGTTACAGAGAATTATGATCTGGTCTCCAATCACAGCCATTTAGATTACATGCTATCAAAATAGAGTCAAAAATGCATCTCTTGAGCTTCAACTTCAGGGTGAATTCATTAAATATGTAACAAATTGGTATTAATCAGCAATCTTCTCATAATCCTCTAAGTTATGTTGTCTACTGTGTATAATTTCTTCTTATTGGTCCAACAGATACTGTATATTACCACATTATTTACTGCTTACTTTATATGATTTATTCCTACTGTATATTTCCGCATCATTTGCTGCTTACTATTTATGATTTATTTCTGCTGTATACTACCACATTATTTACTGCTTACTATTTATGATTTATTTCTGCTGTATACTACCACATTATTTACTGCTTACTATTTATGATTTATTTCTGCTGTATACTACCACATTATTTACTGCTTACTATATATGATTTATTTCTGCTGTATACTACCACATTATTTACTGCTTACTATTTATGATTTATTTCTGCTGTATACTACCACATTATTTACTGCTTACTATTTATGATTTATTTCTGCTGTATACTACCACATTATTTACTGCTTACTATTTATGATTTATTTCTGCTGTATACTACCACATTATTTACTGCTTACTATTTATGATTTATTTCTGCTGTATACTACCACATTATTTACTGCTTACTATATATGATTTATTTCTGCTGTATACTACCACATTATTTACTGCTTACTATTTATGATTTATTTCTGCTGTATACTACCACATTATTTACTGCTTACTATATATGATTTATTTCTGCTGTATACTACCACATTATTTACTGCTTACTATTTATGATTTATTTCTGCTGTATACTACCACATCATTTACTGCTTACTATATATGATTTATTTCTGCTGTATACTACCACATTATTTACTGCTTACTATTTATGATTTATTTCTGCTGTATACTACCACATCATTTACTGCTTACTATATATGATTTATTTCTGCTGTATACTACCACATTATTTACTGCTTACTATTTATGATTTATTTCTGCTGTATACTACCACATTATTTACTGCTTACTATATATGATTTATTTCTGCTGTATACTACCACATTATTTACTGCTTACTATTTATGATTTATTTCTGCTGTATACTACCACATTATTTACTGCTTACTATATATGATTTATTTCTGCTGTATACTACCACATTATTTACTGCTTACTATTTATGATTTATTTCTGCTGTATACTACCACATTATTTACTGCTTACTATTTATGATTTATTTCTGCTGTATACTACCACATTATTTACTGCTTACTATATATGATTTATTTCTGCTGTATACTACCACATTATTTACTGCTTACTATTTATGATTTATTTCTGCTGTATACTACCACATTATTTACTGCTTACTATATATGATTTATTTCTGCTGTATACTACCACATTATTTACTGCTTACTATATATGATTTATTTCTGCTGTATACTACCACATTATTTACTGCTTACTATATATGATTTATTTCTGCTGTATACTACCACATTATTTACTGCTTACTATTTATGATTTATTTCTGCTGTATACTACCACATTATTTACTGCTTACTATTTATGATTTATTTCTGCTGTATACTACCACATTATTTACTGCTTACTATATATGATTTATTTCTGCTGTATACTACCACATTATTTACTGCTTACTATATATGATTTATTTCTGCTGTATACTACCACATTATTTACTGCTTACTATATATGATTTATTTCTGCTGTATACTACCACATTATTTACTGCTTACTATATATGATTTATTTCTGCTGTATACTACCACATTATTTACTGCTTACTATATATGATTTATTTCTGCTGTATACTACCACATTATTTACTGCTTACTATATATGATTTATTTCTGCTGTATACTACCACATTATTTACTGCTTACTATATATGATTTATTTCTGCTGTATACTACCACATTATTTACTGCTTACTATATATGATTTATTTCTGCTGTATACTACCACATTATTTACTGCTTACTATTTATGATTTATTTCTGCTGTATACTACCACATCATTTACTGCTTACTATATATGATTTATTTCTGCTGTATACTACCACATTATTTACTGCTTACTATTTATGATTTATTTCTGCTGTATACTACCACATTATTTACTGCTTACTATATATGATTTATTTCTGCTGTATACTACCACATTATTTACTGCTTACTATTTATGATTTATTTCTGCTGTATACTACCACATTATTTACTGCTTACTATATATGATTTATTTCTGCTGTATACTACCACATTATTTACTGCTTACTATTTATGATTTATTTCTGCTGTATACTACCACATTATTTACTGCTTACTATATATGATTTATTTCTGCTGTATACTACCACATTATTTACTGCTTACTATTTATGATTTATTTCTGCTGTATACTACCACATTATTTACTGCTTACTATATATGATTTATTTCTGCTGTATACTACCACATTATTTACTGCTTACTATATATGATTTATTTCTGCTGTATACTACCACATTATTTACTGCTTACTATTTATGATTTATTTCTGCTGTATACTACCACATTATTTACTGCTTACTATATATGATTTATTTCTGCTGTATACTACCACATTATTTACTGCTTACTATATATGATTTATTTCTGCTGTATACTACCACATTATTTACTGCTTACTATATATGATTTATTTCTGCTGTATACTACCACATTATTTACTGCTTACTATATATGATTTATTTCTGCTGTATACTACCACATTATTTACTGCTTACTATATATGATTTATTTCTGCTGTATACTACCACATTATTTACTGCTTACTATATATGATTTATTTCTGCTGTATACTACCACATTATTTACTGCTTACTATATATGATTTATTTCTGCTGTATACTACCACATTATTTACTGCTTACTATATATGATTTATTTCTGCTGTATACTACCACATTATTTACTGCTTACTATATATGATTTATTTCTGCTGTATACTACCACATTATTTACTGCTTACTATATATGATTTATTTCTGCTGTATACTACCACATTATTTACTGCTTACTATATATGATTTATTTCTGCTGTATACTACCACATTATTTACTGCTTACTATATATGATTTATTTCTGCTGTATACTACCACATTATTTACTGCTTACTATATATGATTTATTTCTGCTGTATACTACCACATTATTTACTGCTTACTATTTATGATTTATTTCTGCTGTATACTACCACATTATTTACTGCTTACTATATATGATTTATTTCTGCTGTATACTACCACATTATTTACTGCTTACTATATATGATTTATTTCTGCTGTATACTACCACATTATTTACTGCTTACTATATATGATTTATTTCTGCTGTATACTACCACATTATTTACTGCTTACTATATATGATTTATTTCTGCTGTATACTACCACATTATTTACTGCTTACTATATATGATTTATTTCTGCTGTATACTACCACATTATTTACTGCTTACTATTTATGATTTATTTCTGCTGTATACTACCACATTATTTACTGCTTACTATATATGATTTATTTCTGCTGTATACTACCACATTATTTACTGCTTACTATTTATGATTTATTTCTGCTGTATACTACCACATTATTTACTGCTTACTATATATGATTTATTTCTGCTGTATACTACCACATTATTTACTGCTTACTATATATGATTTATTTCTGCTGTATACTACCACATTATTTACTGCTTACTATATATGATTTATTTCTGCTGTATACTACCACATTATTTACTGCTTACTATATATGATTTATTTCTGCTGTATACTACCACATTATTTACTGCTTACTATATATGATTTATTTCTGCTGTATACTACCACATTATTTACTGCTTACTATATATGATTTATTTCTGCTGTATACTACCACATTATTTACTGCTTACTATATATGATTTATTTCTGCTGTATACTACCACATTATTTACTGCTTACTATATATGATTTATTTCTGCTGTATACTACCACATTATTTACTGCTTACTATATATGATTTATTTCTGCTGTATACTACCACATTATTTACTGCTTACTATATATGATTTATTTCTGCTGTATACTACCACATTATTTACTGCTTACTATATATGATTTATTTCTGCTGTATACTACCACATTATTTACTGCTTACTATATATGATTTATTTCTGCTGTATACTACCACATTATTTACTGCTTACTATATATGATTTATTTCTGCTGTATACTACCACATTATTTACTGCTTACTATATATGATTTATTTCTGCTGTATACTACCACATTATTTACTGCTTACTATATATGATTTATTTCTGCTGTATACTACCACATTATTTACTGCTTACTATTTATGATTTATTTCTGCTGTATACTACCACATTATTTACTGCTTACTATATATGATTTATTTCTGCTGTATACTACCACATTATTTACTGCTTACTATATATGATTTATTTCTGCTGTATACTACCACATTATTTACTGCTTACTATATATGATTTATTTCTGCTGTATACTACCACATTATTTACTGCTTACTATATATGATTTATTTCTGCTGTATACTACCACATTATTTACTGCTTACTATATATGATTTATTTCTGCTGTATACTACCACATTATTTACTGCTTACTATATATGATTTATTTCTGCTGTATACTACCACATTATTTACTGCTTACTATATATGATTTATTTCTGCTGTATACTACCACATTATTTACTGCTTACTATATATGATTTATTTCTGCTGTATACTACCACATTATTTACTGCTTACTATATATGATTTATTTCTGCTGTATACTACCACATTATTTACTGCTTACTATATATGATTTATTTCTGCTGTATACTACCACATTATTTACTGCTTACTATATATGATTTATTTCTGCTGCGTACTACCACATTATTTACTGCTTACTATATATGATTTATTTCTGCTGTGTACTACCACATTATTTACTGCTTACTATATATGATTTATTTCTGCTGTATACTACCACATTATTTACTGCTTACTAGTCATGAGTTATTACTATTTCTATTGTTCTTTATGATAACTACATATCTCATATTTCGCCTTTGGTCTGGGTCACAGCAAGAAAGGATCCTCAGTTAACTTAGAGGGTTAACAAGCAATAAATAATGTAATGAGAGGATTAAATATGTACATTAAAAAGGAGAATAAATATGCACATTACATACTTTTTTTCTTTTTCCAAGTATATGTGAAATGTCATGTACTTAACTCAAGGTCCTGAGGATATAAGCTTTGTTATATAGAGAGCATTTACGTATTTGAACATTGAAGTTTACATCAAATACCATCCAGACATAATTCAGAGGTTCATGAATCCATGGAATTCATAAAGATAAAGTTAGACTAGTTCAGGGCTGCACCTAGGAATATAAAATTTTAAGACTACTGTTCTTTAGGGGGTGTTAAATTTACTGCAGTGTATTAGCCTACTGTTAAATGTTAATAAACTGTTAATGAGCACCTTAGAGTTATGATTTCTGCAGTTCAAACTCAGACAAACTCGTGTATTTCCTAAATCAACACCCTTTCATCTAATTTTTGAACAGGAACTAGTTGCATTATGTTTATGCACTGTTGAGCAACCTAGACAGAGAAATGAGTAATTGATTTAGGTTTGGAGAACTGCCTAGTCGTGAGGGAAGAAAAACCACAGTAGAGTACAGGAGGAACCATGTCATATTCACAAAAACTGAGAGCAAATGTCATCCATATGAAAGTAAATGTAACAAATGTCAGATTCTGAAATATTAAACAGATTATTTTATCTGATAGGCAAAGCCCCTCACACTTTGTATGCTAGAAGTTGTGCCCCATTACCTCACTTAAAAGAATCAGTCCTGACATCACTGTTTCTTGTGTAAGGGGCATATCTGATTTTGACTGAACCTTTTAGATAATATGGCAGTCAGTGAAGCTAGTTTTGACTACAGAACATTTTACCCTCGAAGACAACTGGATAACTTTGTACCTGTTTTACTTCACACTACTGATTCAAGCCTCTTAAGTGTTGCAGGCCTTCTGTAGGTGTGCGGTAAAGATTTCACATAGGCGACATTCTCTGTCCCATAAGTGGCTCCCTGTAGAAGGAAGTCATGAACTTCCCTGGTGCCTGGACCTATTGGTGTACAACCTTTTCTGTAATGAATTACAGTATGTCCCTTTCTCAGAAATGGGCTTACTTTCAGGAAACAGTGAGACTTTTCTGACTGGGATAGTATGTCAAGCTATTAGATCAAACAGTTCTGTCCTAATTTGTACTGTCATCAGAAAGACTGCATTGGTAGCAGCCTTCAGTTTCCCTTGGGAAGGTATGTCATCTGATCAGCTAGTGTATTCTTTCAAGGGATAAAGTTGGTTACAGTGCTTAAGAATAGAAAGAATCTGTGTTTAGCTTTGTCTACTATACCTTTAAAATGTAGAATTTAAGAACAATTTTGCTGTTACATTTCTGCACCATTTGCTGTATGATTTGAATGTACACTCATCTATATGTTTGGTCATACCAGTCTGTGTGATACCACCTTGAATTTTCTTGTATTTTCTTTATCAGGCAAAACTACAGCCTGAACAGAATTACTTTATATGCTGTGTCCCAGGTTGTGTCTGAAAAGGGTCACGAGATTAGCACATATTCCTATTTTGAAAATAAGTGAACTCTGGTAATTTTTCTGTGACTGACTGGAGAGGGGTGTAAGTGCTCATCTAACATGACATTTTTTGACAGATTGTATTTTTATGATGTGTGTAACGTGCTGAACCCCACAGAAACACTTGCATCTTTTGCTGACAGAATGTGTTACTTGACAGTAACGTGAGTGATGGCCAGCTGAATGCACAGATAAGCAAAAGACAACAATTATTAGGAGCAACATGACCATTGGTTCCATATGGAAGACTGCTCTAGTATCGTAAACACATCTGCAGGGACCACCTTTCTCCACATACTGCTTCAGCAAACTATAGCAAGCTTTCAAAAATATCCGTTTTGCAAGGAGGGGTATCTGCATTCAAGAGTCCCCTTCCACCTTATGATTTCTGCTTCAGTTCCTTTTCTGCAAACAATTACAGTGACTAAATTATGGCTTTGATTGGGCAAGGAACGCTGTCTGATCATGAGATCACAGCAGTGTCAATATAGCAAGCTTGTAAAAAAATCAATCATTAATGTCTTGACAGAGAGATTGTTACCAGTAAATGGACAGGTATCCTGAGTGTTTGAGATTTACTGGAATATTGTGATGCAGCTGTCATGGAAGCGACCTGATTTTTGAAGAGCTGGGAAAAAATGACGCCACAGTATGCGTAAAAGAAAGATACTTTATTTTCCATTTAGTGGGTAGTGTGCTTTTAAGTAAAATGATGTACTAATTGTCTAAGTCATTTATGGTGATATCTGCTTATGTAATACTACAGGAGACATTTATTTCCATTGTTACTGGATGCCTGTTCTGATCACAAGTTACCATTTTTCACACCTGACTGGCTAACAGCAGACAATAGCAACAAAGAAAGTAAGTGTGAGTAACAATACTTGCTGCAAAGGATTGTTGACACTGCAAGACATAGACAGCTGTACATAGTAAGATTTGCAATTATTAGTAGACAGCATTTTGTAGCTGAAATGCTTTGAAAAAGGGGACTACCTTGCCATTAAATAAATCTATCTTACTGTATTCTGTGTAGCTCATCTGACATGGAGTCTTAACTCATATGCAATACTGAACTGACTTTCTGAAGTTTTGGGGTTATGCAGTCATCAAAGGCAATTTAAGTCTGACTAGCAGAGCTCTTTTGTTTACTTTAATTTTTATCCTAAACAGAGCCAAAAGGAGTGGGAAACTGGTCCTTGTATTTTTGTCCTTTCATATTGTTTTTCTGTATCTGTTTCCTGTCAAGGGATGACAAATTTCCTTATACAACAGCCCAGGAATGAATGTAAGCCACACTGTCACAAAGCTTAAATGCACTGATGGCTGCCAAATTTCTTAAACAGTTGACACACGCTCTTATCATTATATGTTTTTAAGAGCTTATCAACATTTACTTCATGTATGTATGGTATAATAAACATAAAACTGAACGTGTAACATATTTTGTAGCGGGGTTATACAGGGATATGTTTGCTTGCATTATGTAACACATACACATGTGCATAATATGTTGCACAGTACCTTGGATTTGCTGGAAATCACACATGACTTACGGGCAAACATACCTTGTGTGGGAGTGGGAGGTACAGTAGTCTGATATACATGCTGCTCAAAAGACAGCCCTGGATAAATACCGAAAACAATGGTTTTGCCATTATCTTGTTCCTGAGTGCAATTACTAGTGCCCATTTAATACTTTTAAGTGATTATTAGTATTTTACAATTTGCTGTACCCTAAATGTATGTGGTGATGGCAGTCACACTACCATAACTTAGTTTTCTTCTTTCTACAATGCCTGAGATTATTATGGTATTTACTTTTTATTTTCCATTCTTTGTCAAAGACGCTACACCGTGAATCCACACATTCTCTGATTAGCTTTTGAGACAACTGTCATCATATATTTTTAAATATTCCCCTTTGATATTCAGCTGTGTTCATAGACTGGTGCTGGTGTGCATAGTAGATGCACTGTGGTGACTGCCAACTCCAGAGGGCTAACAGGTGAGCAGTTCTGAATCAAAATCAAGCACTGCTATCAGGATATCAGTGTTATACGCAGTAGCCTACAGGTTATGAGGTAACCTGTGACTTGAATTTTGACAGATGGTACATTTCCTTTTTCTTTGTAAGACCAGTGGCACTACGAACACCCACACTAAGGACCTAAATCTACACCAACAAATAAGACTGGCTTGAGAGAGCCAGGTTTCTAACTCAACATATTCCTTCTCTATGGAGTAAGTTACCATTACAGGTCAAACAAAGTACTACATTGGCTACCTTTAACTCTAGCCGTGATGACTGGATTGGTAGACAAAATTTACACCAAGGCTATCATGTACAGCTGTGCTGAATTTGGGGTCAAGCACTTGCTTGAAAAGTGTCTGCTTAAAGGTGCATATTGTATTGTATCTTATAGTACCAGACATCACTTTCGTAGTATGTTCTGTATGTTCACCATACATATGAAGATGTGGTTCACAAAGGGGTAATACAGTGTACCATATAGAAGTGCAGGTGGCATAGTAGTTCCATGGGCAGATGGGCACAATACCAGGTGGCTGGGTGGGACAGCAGAGGTAGTTAGTAGCTCCATGTGTATTACACACTGCAAGCTTGGGAGGCAGTGATTTAAACAGTGTAGTAGGAACTGAGGCAAAGTGCAATGTAAGTTACACAGCTCAGCCATGTAAATATGCCACCTGACCTTGTGGTGCACAGTCATGTATGACAAAGCAGTACAATGCATGGAAAGTAACAGCTTTGTATCATGAGAAGCAGTGCAGCATAGTGGTCCACATTATATAGATATGGACACTAATAACATCCCAGGATGTTTAATAACTAGCATGAAACATGACCTCTCGGGTCCACTTGAATCACTTTTCAACTGGATCCTTCAGTCAGGCTTTGTGCTCAAGGAATAGAAGATGGCTACAGTCATTCACCTACACAAAGGAGATCCAACCACTGATCTGGGTAACTACAGGCCCATATGTCTTACTAGCCTCACATGTAAGATCATGGAAAGAATCATAATGGACATGATAAATAAGGACATAGGTAATCTGCAAACATTCGACCCATTACAGTTCAGCTTTGTTAAAGGAAGGTCATGTTTATTAAATCTGGTGGACTTTTTTGAGAGGGTGACCAAAGCAATGGATGAAGGTAAGACTGTGCACACAGCTTACCTCGACCTGGCCAATGCTTTTGATACAACCCCCCACTCAGGCATTATAGACAAGCTCACTAATTTAAGTATAAGCACTTTTATCACCATCTAGCTAGCCAACTGCCTCACTGATAGAAGCTAGGAGGTCAAAATAGGTGAGGCCACCTCCACCAAGAGGCCAGTCACTAGCAGAGTCCCCCAAGGCTCGATACTGGGCCCACTTCTTTTTAGCATCTATTTCTCTGAAGTGGAGGCAAATGCTGAAGATTTATGGCTGTCTAAGTTTGCAGATGATTGCAAACTGGAGGTTATCATCAACTCCCCTGCAGACACTAGCATTCTTCAAGAAGATCTATCTTTGACTAATAAATGGTGGCAAAGCTACGGTCTTAAACTGAATGCTGAGATATGCATAACTGTGCTCTTTGGGTACAATAATTACCATGTTGATAATACACCCATATGAGTCGACCCAGAAGTCAGGGTAAGCATGTAGACAGTAGCTTTACCTTCGAACACTGTATGGCTGCAGTAGTGAGGAAATCCTTTTATATTTTGCAACATATAAGTAAGGGCATGGCATCTAGGTCCAAAGAGGTCATTATCCCACTGTACTATGCCCTTATCAGATCAATCATAGAGTACAATGTTCCCTTTGGTACGTACTTGACTAGACATATGCAGCAACTAGATCAACCTCAAAGGTTCCTTATGAAAAGAATACAAGGCGAAACAAACCTTCCTTATGCAGAGTGCCTTAAAGCCCTTCCCCCTCTATTCAGTCTTCTATAGATTGCTGAGGGGTGATCTATGCCTGGCTTACAAGTTATCCACAAACCCCACACTTATGAATCTCCTACATATTTGTAAGTCAAAGACTACCAGAAATCCAAAGTCTAGGGAAATGAATTTTGTCTGTGACATAGACATAACATTCTGGAGAGACACGTGTGCCCCAGAGACTGCCCCTCCTATGGAACAGGCTTCCCATCCTTGTGAAGCTGAGTTCGTCTATTACCCAGTTTAAGTATAACCTAGACAAGTGGATGGGGAATAGGAAATTTACACCAGGCCTGGCTGGCACCCATGTCCCTTATGGACAGAGGTTGCTTATAAATGCCTCGTGCTCAATATCCTATTTGGATGCAGGACATCATTTATTCTTTCCAGAAAACTTGGCTAGGCTTAGAAAGGCCCCTTGGGTCATTAGCCTAGTAACAATCTATGAATCTATGAATCTGTGAATATGAGAAGAAGGGTTATTCAAGTGAGGAAAGTACTACCGCTGTGTAATCTGTGCAGTATTAAAAATAAACAAATCAAGTGGACAAAGGCTGCCTCAACCCAAAAATAAAATAGCACAAAAATAATAGATCAGTGCAGTCACATTATGAGTTATTGATAGCATGCTTTCATTCTGTTCCACAAACAAGATGGACATCACGTGTCCTATCCCTATCCCTGTCATACTACTGTCCTCATGATTATGCTTTATCAGTGAAAGTGATCATACCGTGTACTAAATGCGGTCCTTTGAGGCAAGCTGTACATGACAGTGCTCAAGTCAGGTGAGCACATCATCAGCCATGCATGTACACTATCCCAGTTTGTATGCCATTAGTATTGCTGCTGCCTAGGCCCAGATATAATGCCATTGGTCGAATCACATGTCCACCTTCAACATCTTTAAATGTTCAATACTTTACTGCACTTGAATTAGTTTTGCAGTTTTAAGCTACTGTAACTATTTTTGGAACTTTTAAACTGAAGCTACATAAGCTGCATTTTTCATAAAGATCAGTTTGTTTAGCCGGGTGTTGAAGGCCATCTTGGGAAATGTAGTAGCTATTTTTGTGAGAGAAGGCAATCTTGGGAAATGTAGTAGCTATTTTTGTGAGAGAAGGCAATCTTGGGAAATGTAGTAGCTATTTTTGTGAGAGAAGGCAATCTTGGGAAATGTAGTAGCTATTTTTGTGAGAGAAGGTTAATTGCTGCCATTTTCTGAGCACCACTGTCTCTCCAAGAGTTGCTTTCTGGTTGGTTATTTTGTTTTCTGTGGTTTGCTTAATTGCTATTTATTGCACATCCATTCTCTGAGCTGCACTCCGCACAGTGCTGCCACAGCTGTAGCTGAATAGTGAATAATGCAAGCATTTTTGTTTTTTCCCTTCAGTCAGGATTCCCAGAGCATTACTTCCCCTAGTTGATAGTTGGCTTGATTGTGCCCAGGGCAGCATTAGCTTACGCCTATCTTCCCTTGGCTGTTCTGATTTGCTTCTATCTGCCCTGGGAGCATCAGCATGCTGTGTGTCACTCTGTTTGCACCAGTGATACCATTCTGGTCGTACTCCCTCAGCACTCCCTTAGCTTTCTTGTACACTCAGCCAGCTAACATTAAAAACAATAGACAAAATGGAGGGCCAGCAAACTTGTTCCCATTCTGTTGTTAGCCTCCTAGCATTTGGTATCCTAAGGCAGTATAGTCATTGTGTTATGCTGACTGATATTGAACTCCTTCTTAACACTTAAAACTCTGTCTGTGAAAGATGCGAATACCTAGCTAAAATGTAGGTATCCCTCTCACAATTAACTGTATGCAGTAAGTATCTCATAGTCACACCCTCACCATAACCACTGCCACCGTTTCAAAAAGAAGGCACAAAAATGTCATATGCAGATACTTTAAGGAAATATTTGTTAATGCCTCCTAGAACATGTAAGAACAGGCCTCAGAAGAAGTTCATCAGCTCACCAACTCCATGCATATCAACAGCGACAAGTTGCCGGCAGCCAATTTGCTCCCAGTTAAGTATTCATAAAATATCTTTTAACAAAAAATGCTTGCGTGATTAGTGACTCAATTGTTAGGCATACAGATTCTACACTCACCATGCTGAACAAGGACAAGGTTTCTGACAGCTGCATTTCTGGTGCCAAGATCACTGATATTACAAAGGACCTCAAGACCTGAATCACGGCAAGTATGACTACGACAGTGTAGAGGCCTACTTGGGAGTATAACTGAAGGTCACGCACAGAGACATGTCCGAACATTCTATGCATGTGATGGATGTAGGTAAGAATCTCATCCTCAGTGGACTCTTTCCTTTACCAACAATGTTGCCTAGGTATGAAGAGAAGATAACTGGCTCTAACAGCTGGCTTAATAGCTGGTGTCATTCCAGGGGGTTCCAGTGTGTATCAGCCTGGGACAAGATGATCAGTAGTCCTACTTGTTTTGCAAGGGATGACCTGCATCTCTCATTCAATAGTTTCTGCAGACTGACAAAAGCCTTTGCTGTCCACATATTGCCTTTTCAGGCAGAGACCATCTAATGGACATCCCAAATTAGTAAATTCTAACCCCAAACTGGACTCATGTCAAGGCCAGGAATCTCAGTAAAAAATTGTTCAATCTTGAGACGTTTTTGCATCTGGAACCTACACATGTATGTGTAGTTTCAAAGATTTGGTTTAACTGCAAAGAAAGTATTCCCTCCATAACATGGTTTTACACCTACCATGTCTTTAGAAATGGTGGAAAGCATGATGGTTTCTCTCTGTTTGTCAGGATCCACATCCCATTTTGACTGATACACAGAGACATAAAAATTGAGCTTCTAACAAGTTTACCTTGGGGAAGGCAAGCTTCCAACTTATACAGTGCTACAGAACTCGGTCCATGTCCCCGGATCATCATGTTAGGTTCATGAAAGTCTTAGAATAAAATCCTGCTATTGACTGGAAAAAATATACCTATAACTTAGTGTATGTCTGGAGGATTTTACTTCTGATAAACAGGGGTTCCTTGGATCAAATAGTTAACGATCCCAGTAAAGGCCAAAATGTTTTCGATCTGGTCCACACAAGTGTTGTCTCTGTCCTTTTCATTTCCCTACTCTCTCCTTCACCAGTTATTTCAGGCCATAAACCCATGGCCTTTACTCTCAGAAGCACCACACCTGCCTCTGACCAATGTCCCCATATTTAAGGACTTCAAAAGGGTGAACCTTATGCAATTATATGATGAAATCTCTAAATTTATTCACAACATCACTACACTGCAGAAAACTCAACTCAGGAGTTTTATGCCTACTTCAACAAATGAGTAGCTGTAGCACTCCCAACTAGAGCCATATACAATGGGAAATTAATAATCAATTCCCCTCCCCCAGCAGTTAACTAACATAAGTAAATTTTATAATAGTAGAAAAACTCCTTAAATCATTCAGTAAGACTATAACTCCTCAGAACGAGGGTAATATAAAATGGGACTATATTATATGTTCGAAAACACTTACCATCGAACACCTCTTCAGTGACCCTTAAAGAGCAAACTTGCATTTCAGTGAAAGCCCGCATCAGCGATTTTTTTCCCTGGGAAAGAAATCACTTGGCCGTCCTAGTGAATTTGCCCTTTTCCCCACTACGGTGCAATCTCAGAGTTGGTATATTTAGTTGGGGGGTGGGGAGCATAGCCCCACATTGGTGGGTGTTGGGAGCAAAGCCCCCCACTTTTAATGTTAGAAGTTATGTTCTGTTTTGTATGGGGCAAGCAATTTTTTTCCCAGGGAAAAAGAATTGCTGATTCGGGCTTTAGCTGTAATGGCAGTTCGCTCTTTAAAGGTCGCTGAAGTGGTGTTCAGTGGTAAGTGTTTTTGAACATATAACATAGACCCTATAAAACATATCACCAAGAAACTGAAATAGCACTATAATGACCAGTAAAGCAACCCAGGAACAGAAATTAGATTCTGAACCAAATGAACAACTACACTTCCTTCTTATGCTATGTTAGAAAACTAAGAACTAACATGCAAAATTGCTTTGAACTTTTCCTTAATAGTTGCCACACTCAACCCTAATGACATTGCAAATATAGTAGTAAATAAATTCATTGCAAATTTTCCCCTGAAAACGTCACTCATCTCAAAATTTCTTCCAATTCATATTATCATTAAGGAGCATGTTCTTAAGGTGTTATCAAAGACCAAAAGCACTTCTGCTATGGACCCTGATAACATACCTGGGTTTTTAATAAGCAATGTCAAACATGCTCTCACAGAACTTCTCTTTAAATTGTTTAACCTAAGCATAGACACAGACTATGTTCTCAAAACCTGGTGCACTGCAGTGGTGATGCCCAAACACAAGGATGGCCCTGTCATGGACCCTGGGAATTATAAACCGATTACTCTTATGATTCTGATCTGTAAAGCTATGGAACACAAGCTGTCAAGAGTGGTCATGCTGTTCATGCAGCTTATCTCAATCTGCCAAAGCATCCAATACCATACCTCATGCCAGAATTGTAAGGAAGCTATGTGCTTTAAACACAGATCCTTATTTGATAAATTGAATAATGAAATGGTTCACAAACAGAATCCGCATAGTTCATGTGGCAGGTGTCTCTTCAAAGAATGCTAAGGTTACCAGGGAGTCCCACAGGGAGTTTGTACTGGGTCCTTTCCTGTTCAGCATGTCCTTCTCTGATCTCAGAACTGGTAATCAGTATTTCTGGTTAACTAAGCTTGCAGATAATTTCAAATTGGGTGCAATTTTCAAAACTTCTCACATATCTGTACCCTTCAGAAACAGCGTACCCTGGTTAATACCTGGTGTACAGATAATGGGTTTAAATGAATGTTAAAAATGTAGCATTATTTCTGTCAGAAAACAACAATTGCATGCAACATAGAGTATAAATAACACTCCATTACTAAGCAAAAAGGTAGTTGGGGACCTAAGCACTTAGACCGATCATTTCTTCTCCTTTGATCATCAAGTGGCAACTGTAGTCAGGAAATCCTACTTAACACAACTACTAGCCAACAGTGTTTTGTCCTGATCCAGAGATATTACCATTTCCTTATATTCTGCACTGAACAAACACATCATAAAATACTGCACTCCCATTGGGATGTACCTCACTTGACATATCGACAAACTTGAAACATCCCACAGTCTCCTAACCAAAAATATCTCTGGTGTTAAAAACCTTAGTTAAAAGCACAGTCTGGAAACTATATTCCTGTACTCTTTGTTTTATAGATTCCTAAGGTGTGATCTGTGCCACACTTACTGCACCATTAGAGATCTGGTGGTCTTTGATGTCCAAAATCTCAGAAGTCAAACAGAGCACACTTAGAACCAAAGACTTAAACCTTCATCAGCAGATACATGGAACATGATGCAGAGATAGATTCATCACCAAGTACCCCCCTTTCTCGGAAATAAGCTTCATCTGCAGGTTAAAGAATGTGATTCAATAGCTTCCTTTATACTAAACCTAGATGACTGATTGGGTAATCTCAAATTTGCCACAGGACTAACTAGCCATTCTCTCCTTGAGAAAGCAGGTATAGCCTGAGTGTGGGTATTGCAAAGTGTGCATGGTCATTAATTAATTAATTCATTTATTAATGAATATGTGAATGGATTAACTAATTAATAATTGGCTAGACAGACTGGTAGAAAATGTTTTCCTCCACAACCTGAGCCATAGGCACAAAGAAAGCTAATATGTTTATACAGACATTATGCATTAGAGAATACAATTGCATGGAAACATTAGTATTTCATGTCCTAATAAGCTGTTACAGGTGAATAGTATGTACAAAATATACAGTGAGAAGAATCATCTAAGGTATACACTACAGATCGAGAGGAGATTCAGTAAATGTCTACAGTGACAAAATCTGGAATTAGCTACACCATCAGTATGATGCGCAACGTACTGAGCATATGATGTTGCAAAGCTGGATGATTTATACACTGTTCTTAAAGCAGTGACAATGGCAACTATCCATGAGAATAAAATTGATAATTTTAGATGTTATTAGGGAGGTAATTCTATCCAGCAAGGACAATTTTTGTAAATGTTCTTTCTGATACTGCTAGGCAGAGGAGGTATTATAGTTGGGTCTATATTACAACATCGAACTTGTAGAAGTTCGAACATTGTAATATCGAACTCAAAAGTCCGAAATACGAAAATAGCGAAGCCACAGCACACTGATTTTTTTCCCAGGGAAAAAAAATTGGTGGGCAGTTTTCGGGGCTTTGCTATTTCCTCCACTGTGGTGCGATCTCTGAGTTGATATATTTAAGTAGGGGGGTGTGGGGAGCACATCCCCCCCATGTTGGGGGGTGTGGGGATGAAGTCCACCACTTTAGTTTAATTTTGAAGTGTATGTTTTTTTTTTGTCACAGAACATCGATTTTTTCCCCTGGGAAAAAAATCGCTGTTCTCTGTTTTTGTTATTGGATTTCAAACTTTACGGTTCGATATTACAACGTTCAGACTCCTGTGAGTTCGATGTTGTAATGTAGACCCTTATAGCTAGGTAGAGAACTCTGTCAACATTGCTCTTAAGTCCTTAAGAAGAGGTCATGATTTTGAGTAATTCAGTAAGCGAAGGGCAGTAATCCACATGGCGAAATTTGAAGTTTATAGATTTGAGCAGAAGTGCTGATTATGTGCTCAGTAGAATCAGTGGTCCTTTTGCATATACAGAAGAGTGATGTTTGGTGGATAGGAAGAGGAACATAAAACTGCAGATTCTGTTGATGGTAGTTTGCAGTAGATGAGGGTTTTATTCAGAGTTGAGGATAACAAGAGCTTTTCTAGTTTCAGAATAAGAAAACTGGTTAGATTCTAACAGAGTTTCAGTTAGGTGAGCACCTTTTCAGAACCAAGCGCTGCCTGCATGGGCTCTAAGACAGAGTATAGGGTTAACTTTCTTAATGGGAGCTTGGAAAGTTCTGGGTTAGTATTTTTTTTTTTTTGGTGGTGTACCAAAGAGCATGGAAATGTAATTTTTCTCATTCAGGTTTAGTTTATTTTCTCAATGGCTACTACAAAAAAAAATGGAAAGCTAAATTTGAAGGTCTTTCTGCTCCATATGGGAATTTATACCAGAGTTTAGGAGTAGGCTGCTGTAGGCATAATGGTAAAATAAGCTTGAGAATCTACTTTGGCAAAGCCCTTGAATAACCACTGAAAATAATATGGATCTCATCACCTTTGTGGGACTCCAAATTTGTGATCAGAAAGAGCTACAAAACCATGTCAATGGGGCTCTCCTGAAAGCCAGGTTGGGCAAGGTTATTGAGGAGAATTAAATGGCTGAATGAGCATGCTGATGAAGATGGTTCTATTTAGTAGGTCCTTCTCTATATTATTAAGGATAGTGCCTATCACACTGTAAATAGTAGTAATGACATAGTACCCATCCCTAATACCATGACGTGTATGAGACAATATTACATATTTTTGGGATCAATCAAGAAAGAAAGGTTAACAACAACATTATACTGTGAAGCTTTGTGAGAAGTCTTGCCTGAAAAATAAAATCAAGTCAGTAGAGTTGTTTTAATTTTGTAATTTTTGAGGCAAATTATGAAATAATACTACTGAAGATTTATGCAGAGGACAGATACTCCACAGATTTGTTTAATCCAATTTCTGTTTATAGTTGTCATTCCTTTAAATTCCATAACAGCAAAATTCCAGCTCCATGGAGGAGAAAGCTAGAGCCCTAACTTCTGCCTTGGTGATCCGACTGTTGGCTCATCCAGCCTGGGAGGGGTTGTCTGGTTATAAACTTGCCTGTGTAGTACTTGTTGAATGAAGACCAGGAGGAAGGGTCCCAACATGCAGAGGGGTGGGGGGTGCTGGCAGCATGCCAAAAGAAAGTGCAAGGCCCTAGTCAAGGGTATGGCACAGCAGCATGAAACTGGATTGACACATCTGGCTCCAACACAGCAGACACTGCACATTACCTGATGACCATCAGGTAGAGGTAATTAGGCACATATAAAAAAATCCCAGACAGCCATAGGTAATATCCTACTAGTATCCAAATACCACTACTCACTGGGATGACATTACTGAAAAGGCATTTCTTCCTGGAACGAAAAGACACCCCCACCTAATGGGGTGATGTGAAATGCTAAATCCAGGTAAGACAGGGAGATGAACATGCCACTAGGCTTTCATGACAGAAGAGTTGAATGCTTTACTTTAACAAGTTTGTTAAATGGCACTGTAGAACATTTCAGCAAAAGTTTAAAGAAATGTGGCTACCCCACCCACTTGAAAGGTAATACTAATGCACTAGTATGGTTTATAAGTGTGAGATTTGATGTGCTCAGTTTTTTTAAGTCAGATTTTGTCAGGACATGTAAAGCATGTTATTAGAAAATGAAATCATCTGTGAGAATGATGCAGGGAGTTTAAGCTATGACCTGTAAAAAGTCTTCAGTCTGAACTCCTGCCCTTAATTCCCTTCATTCTCTATTTGCATACTGCATAAATGAAAAAGAAAATCTTTACCAGGCAAGTGATCTAGGGTCACTTTTGAAAACAGGCATTTCTGTCTAATGTGTTGTATCTTATTTAAAAAAAAAAAAAAAAAAAAAAAAATATATGGTTCCACTTGAAAACATTGAAATTCTAAACCATCGAAATTCATATGGTCGAGACCATATCATCTAGTGTTTATAACATTGATGTTGTCAAGGGGAAGAAAAAGGTAAGTAAACAAGGGAAAAAGCTAATGTTTCTGCAGGGCAGCAAGGTGCCCTGCACACTGTGTCTGTGAATGTGCCATCTCTGTGATGGCACTGCAGACAGCGTACGGGAAACTATATATATATATATATATATATATATATATATATATATATATATATGTAATAAAAAAATAAACACAGTAGCACACCTGCACACAGGCATACTATAATTATTGTACAAATTGGATGTTTCCAGGACCTTCAACATATGTTCTCTTAGGATGATCTACATGTAATGTAGGAAGAGTTGGTTGGGTTGCACCTGCCGGAGAACAGGTGATCAAAAGTATAGATTAAGGTAGATGCTTAGGTAGTGCAGAACCACCAGCTAGGTGAGAGTAACACCTGCTGTGCACTTTAATGGGGAGTTTCTTTTTTCCCTACTGTTATGTGACAAGGAGACTACAGAGAGATAGCACTCCATGTAAAAATGCTTATTTTGATCATGGTGGGTTGGTTGCTGGGCTACTGTTTTCCTTGCTCAGTTGTCAGTGAGCAACAGTTTTACAGGTGACTGTGCATTGATTGTTCATAGAAGCATTCTTGTAGAATCACTGATGATATCCACTGTACAGGTACTGTAGCATAGTAAGTAGCAATGTATAACAGGTACAATACATTTTAGTTATGTGTTGGTTTGTAATATATTTATTTACTATGCTTTGTTAACTGGTTAGTCACCACTGGGAATAGTCTATTTTCGGAACTGACCTATGTTGAAAAGCTCCATGGAAGAGATGCAAAATATGACACAGTGTTGCAGTAAATGCTGTCTGCTATTTATAGGGTCAGCATGCTTCATTACTTACTAAACTTATTTTAATATCTTATATTACTTAAAAGTAGTGTTGCAGATTTTAGGGTCATTTATTGTTAGTAAAGTACACACAGTGCAGAATAATTCATTATGCTACATTTGGCACAGTATGTACAAAGTACTTCCTCTCTTTACATTTTTGCTTTGAGAGAAAGGGTCATAAAAGTTGCATTATATTAATAGATGTGACAAAGTTGTTGTTTAATATGGGTGAAAATATGACATTTATTGTGCATTGTAAGTATGCCTGAGCTAAACACATCAGGACTCTTGGGAGACTTGTTTTTGCCCATGGAAAGAAAGAGATCTGCAGAGGAAAAAATGACTTATTCAGAATGTTTATATAAAGAATAAAAAAATGAAGGAATTTAAGAAGGTAGAGATAATTAACTTTTAACAGGAGTAAAGTACTGTGTAATGTTTAAATCAGATACAATTTGGGAGATTAATATACATTATTAGGAAACTACATTATAATGAATGAAAGGGCAGAAATGATGCTCATCAAGCTGGGTCATGTTTGCATCATATGTTATGGTAGCACAAAATGACATATTAGTGCCTTTCAGCAGAACTGTTTAACAGGACTGTGACCTTCCCAAAGGGAATTTGTTACAGCCAGCCAGGATCTATGTGCTGTAGGTGTGATATCCTGTAGGTACATGCATCAGATATCACCAGGATCTGTAAATGCATGTTGTTAAGAAACTACAACAGTACAGCAGTACTCCACTCTCCCACAGTGCTAGTATCAGCAGCAGTATGAGTGGTGCCAGGGTGCAGAACTAACATACTTGGAAAATATTCTACTGTTGATGTATCAGTAGCAGCATGAGTGGTGCCGGGGTGCAGAACTAGCATACCGTGAAAATATTCTACTGTTGATGTATCAGTAGCAGCATGAGTGGTGCCAGGGTGCAGAACTAGCATACCCTGAAAATATTCTACTGTTGATGTATCAGTAGCAGCATGAGTGGTGCCAGGGTGCAGAACTAGCATACCCTGAAAATATTCTACTGTTGATGTATCAGTAGCAGCATGAGTGGTGCCGGGGTGCAGAACTAACATACTTGGAAAATATTCTAATATTGTTATTCTCTGGCCCTGAAAGGCATGTTACTGGGAAACTGATGCTCATCATTCTCACTGCTGCTGTAGTCTATGGGTTGTGTCCTACCAAGGATACAACACTTACCCAGCTTCCCAAAGCTATTATCCCATCCCACACAGTCACTCTTGGTGCCTATAGCTAATACACTTCAGAGAGAAATATAAAAGCAGCCAGAGTGACATAAAACTCTTCAGTACTTTATTGCTGTTGCATGCAGCTGCATCTCTGGGGATTCTGGAGCAGCTGTCAGCCAATGCTTCCTGTAAGACAGATAAGACCTCTGTGGGGACCCCTTCCACACATATAAATAATCATTTTTATATATACCTTTTAATGTTTTAAGTGTTTTTGTGAAATTAGAGATATGTCATGTTAAGAATACTGGCTTTTCAGGCACATCAGTAGACATTCTTTAATTACCATTCTTATCTCTATAGGGATTGCTTTTGAGGAGTAGACTGTTATTAAGTACTCTAGGGTTATTTTTATGTTTATTTATCTTTATTTACATGTTTTAGACAGTTAGAAAGTATTTTTCTAGGAGAAAATTGACTTTTATATGAATGCTTATGTTTACTACTTGTTTACTTAAACCCAAAACTAAAACGAAGGGCATTTTCCAAAATGAGTCAGACAACAGCTTCAGAATGACTATGCCAGAGACCTGGTCACCTTCACCCCTCCTCCTGCTCCTATTACTCTTCACCTTTCACAATATCTGATCCTCAGTGCCCCAGCTTGGTGTTAAATATTTTCAGACAAATGGGCTTTGAAGGTGATCCACGAGGGATACATCTGGCAATGAATAGATTCTTCTCCTCCTTTTAAGAATATCTCCCCCAAACAAACAAACAAGCAAACAAACAAACAAATAAACAAATAAACAAACAAACAGTTGTTTCCTCAGGTGTTCCCACACGTTAGAAGTTGGTGTCATAGAATATGTCTCTGCAGAATACTTAAGAAGAGATTTTTTTCCAAGATGTTTCATGTCTCAAAAAGGACTGCTTGTGGAGACCAGATTTGGATCTCTTTTTTCTCAATCTCTTTGTGTAGGTTCTAAAATTCAGGATGTCGATGCTCTATTCAGTTTTAGCACTACTCCCAGATCACTGTCATATGGTAACCATAAATCTCAAGGATGATTATCATCATATTCTTATAGCATACAAAGTCCGGGCATTTCTAAAATTATGTGTATCTGGATCATATTATCAATTCTCTGCATTACCATTTGGGCTACCTACTGCACCAAGAGTGTTTATAAAGTGCCTAACTCCAATGGTGGCTCACTGCAAACTGCGAGGTATCCACCTTTTCCTTACTTAGATCACTTGCTTATCCATATAAAATCCATACCCAGATGCCTGGAGTCCTTAACAAAAATATCATCCCTCCTTACCCATTTGAAGTTTCAGATAAACTTACAGAAATCTTTACTGACTTAATCACACAAAATAGTTTTTTTTCTAAGGGTGCTTTATAGATTCCCATGCAAAAAAGCCTTTTTACCCCCAAACAAGGTAGAGGCATATCAATAAGTATTCCTGAACTTTTCTCAATTGTCCCAAGCTTCAACCAGAGAATTTCTCAAGATAGTAAGCATAATGGCCTTCACATTCCCAATAATACCACTTGCTAGACTGCACATGAGAAAGGTTCATTGGCTCCTCAAAAACACGTGGATCCAGTATCTTCACCCCCTAGAGTTTCAAATACCAGTGTTGGATTTTGTAAAATTAGGACTTCATGTTGGAGGGATCAGATGCCTTTCAATCCAAGACTCCTCATTTTCTGTTTCTATCCCAAAACAATCAGTCCTGATAGACTCCTCAGATTTCACTTGGGGTGCAGTTTCTATGGGAGAAAAACTATAAGGTCTTTGGGACAATTTGGACAGATCAAAGTACATGCTGATTGTAATTCATACTATAAAAGCTCTTAATCATCTTTGGGAAACAGTCCCAGTGTAGGGGATCACAGACAATACCACAATGATGTGGTACTTAAATAAGCAAGGACGTGCCAGTTTATACCCGCTGTGCTAGTTGGCAGTGATTGCTTGAGAGTTAGTTCTTCAGCACTCGTTCAACCACACACAGGGAAGAGAAAGGAGGATTCATGGGTAGACAAACTGAAATGGCAGCAAGATGCACTTTGATAGAGGCACCCAGATTGACTGTGTGTGTGTGTGTGTGTGTGTGTGTGTGTGTGTGTGTGTGTGTGTGTGTGTATGTGTGTGTGGGAGGGGAGGGTTATACGTTTGGGAAGATGGTCGAGGGCTGTATCCATGGCAGGATACAAACCATAGGTTACTGCAGCAGTGAAGAATTCAAGCATCTACTGCTATCATAAGAGCAGCTTACACAATTGTACTTTTCACTGCATTACTGCACATCCTCACAGATGGTGTAAGGAGTGCAGTAGAACAGTAGTTGTTGGGTAGCACAAGTCAGCTATCCAGGAGTTTTTCTGCAAACTGTATGGAGCAGGGACAAACAAAACAATTAACTGCATTATTAAAGTGATAGAGATAGCAACAGTGCCCTGCCAACACAGAGGATTGTGTTATGTTTACACGATACATTGTTAGTGCTTTGCATTAAAATGGGTATTACAGTGCACTGTACTTTAACAGATCTGTAGTGTAATGTTCACACAGATACTGTGGGGAGTACAGAAGAAGAGACTGTATTGGGGTGTGACATGTTAGTTCTCATGCAGGCAGGATATTCCCATAATGTGTAAAACATGTTATCAGAAAGCAGCAATGATGTAGTATTATATTACCCACACAGGTAGTATGAGGATTTTATAAGGTGAACAGTATTTAAGTGTCATAATTAAGAAATACAGCATACTGAGTATAATACTTTGCCTAAAATAGTTCATACTTACAGTTGAATTATAGGGTACTCTTTCTTGTCTTCACTTACATACATTACTTTGATGTTCTGGTTGCTGGTAGTTTTATGCTTACTCATATATTGTGTTTTAACTAGTATAATCATGCTTCCCAAATCTAACAGTCTTAGCAATCCCTTTCCTACTTCTACAGTGGTTCATGTAATATGGTTGATGACATCCCAATGGCTGAATGCAGATTTTAAACTCCTAGAAGTTAACAGTTCAGCATTATTACATTTCATTGATATGCTTTCAGATGTACATTGTTAAATAGCTTACTGACTAGTATTATTAGTTTTTACAGGTGCAACACCATTAACTGTAAAGTACTTTGCTGTGTGTCTTGTATTAGACTACCTAACAGAAACTATTTCACTTATCAAAACTTTTTGTTGGCTATGGAGATTGATACATGTTTAGGTGAGGACAAGTTACTAGCCCTTGGTGAAGGCAAGTTAGCTTTAGAGGTTTAAATTTCAGTTAATGTAACTTCAGGATTTTAGGATATATAGTAGGTGGTTTACCACAGTGACTGTATGTTGCTTCAGACTGAGTAAATGTTGGTTAGTTTTTTCCTCTGTATTAATTAGAAATTGGCCAGACACTATGATAGCTTTTACCAGGGCCTCAGTAATATTTTTCATTTTAAACATCAACAAGTCCAACCACAACAGTTGCAACATACAAAAACGTATAAACCCGTTTAGTAGCATTCTTTTTTTCTGCCATGAGAACCCTTTCAGCTGTTATGAATCTGCATATTGTAGCAATGGGCTTTCACTAGCAACATTTATACAAGCCATGATAGCAGCTTTTTCTTATCATTTCTTTCCTTAAGCATTAATCCACTTAGGTGATGAGTTATTCAAAGTAATGTGCAGGCAGACATAATTCTTTTAAAGGGCACAGTTTGTAGAAAGAAAAAATATATTTTTTGGCCCTAATTTTTAACTAATATAATGAAGGTAATGGTTAATATCAATTTATTTTACAACAGAAAAGAAGAAACGCTTTTCTTAAAAAATTGGGGAAGGAAAAACTCTTACAACTCACAAACAGCATTGACTTTGCTTCAAGGCTGCAGTTTAAGTCATATACAATCAAAAAACAACACAGAGCAGTATTCACAGGAAATTACTTAGTTGCAGGATAACAGGCCAGTGGCCTTTCCAGCAAACAAACATCTTTTTTGCAGGCCTATACTATAAAAAGCAGTTCCTTTCCAATCTCTCCAGCTTAGGTGAAAACAGGCATGTTCATTATTCTCACTCTACTGTAGCCTGTGGGCTGTGTCCTTCCAATGATACAGCAACTGGCCAGCTTCCAAATGCTTTTATCCCCTTCCACATTGTCACTCTAGCTGCTTACAGGATAAGCCCTTTTGGAGGGCGCTATATAAATGATCAGAGCAAATAAAAATATTCAGTACTTTCATGCTGCCTCATGCAGATGGAGCTTTGAGGCTTTTCAGGAAAAATAGTTGCTCAGAGGCTTCCTGTCAGACAGATAAGACCCCTTTGGGAACCCTTCCACACTTATTTTTGTAACTTTTATATCCATCTATCCATCCACAACTCCATATACATTTTTCTATTTTCTGCCATAATTATTGTACATTACTTTAAGAATGCCAGCTTTTATGTGATGCATTCCTTAATGAAAGCTAATGTAGATGTAGGACTTGCTTTCTATATATAACTTATCTACCTAGGTTCTTGGGCTTAGCTAATGTAGTTTTAACTTAATTTTATATTTTCATGAGTGCAGAAAGTGTATTTTAATGGCAGAAAGTGTGTTGAGTATGAATGCTTATGTGTATTTCATGACAACTTACTTTTTTCATTTTTAATAAGGAGTTCACTTTGGGGAAACTATCTCTGTTTATGACAGGAAATTGTTGTGTACTGCTTGTGTATCTTTTTTGGTGGGAAGATTAGACTGTTTTGAAGGAGTCATAGTGTTTCTTTCTTCACTACTTGCTCTTTCTAAGTGTAGCTTACTAGCAGTCAGGCTTCTTTCTCAGCTACAGCATGGATACGTACCATGCTCCTGCTGTTCCTTCTTCCAACATATCTTAAAAAATAAAAACATTAAAGCATGAACACTTGCATTCAGTGTGGGCACAGTCGACACCTCAATCAATGGTAGGTGCCTCTGCAGGGCCATTGCTTGTTCCTCGGACCACTTACTCATTTCTTCAAATCCCTCTGGTTTAACCTTCCCAGCCATGGTGAACTGGGGGCCAAACACCTCCTTTTCTTCTGTTCCAGTGTCCGATGTGGAAATGGGAGAACCATCCATTTTAAGTAATGATGACAACCTGGGTGGGTCTTCTTGGGGTGACTGGGCAAAGAGACTTCTTGATTGGATGATATGACCTCCCCTTCTCAGTCTACCTCCGAGTATGCTCCTAGATAACAGACATATGGTTTCAATATGTAAATAAATGCAAGGAGTTTCTAGAAATTTTTATATCCCAGAGTCCTTCTTCCAAATGCTCTTCTCCCTTTAAAAGGCAAAACAAGCAAGCAGTGCATCCTGATAATAAACAAACTGTATAGTTATTACCACACCAGTTATTGAACTCAAGACAGGCTGTTGCCAATTTCTCACTTAGGAAAACCACCTCCATCTCAGTTTGCCTTTCTGTAGGGAATGCTGTATATTTCCAGTTCAGCAATCTCTCCTCAGGGAAACAACTCTCCAGTTATTGTGCATGTAGAATATAATATCACTGGTTACCAAACTGGTTATGTTTCTGAGTGTGTTTGTGAGTGTGTGTGTGTGTGTGTGTGTGTGTGTGTGTGTGTGTGTGTGTGTGTGTGTGTGTGTGTGTGTGTGTGTGTGTGTGTGTGTGTGTGTGTGTGTGTGTGTGTGTGTGTGTGTGTGTGTGTGTGTATATATATATATTAATATATGTGTGTGTGTGTGTGTGTGTGTGTGTGTGTGTGTGTGTGTGTATATATATATATATATATATATATATATATATATACATATATGTGTGTGTGTGTGTGTGTGTGTGTGTGTGTGTGTGTGTGTGTGTGTGTGTGTGTTTATATACACACACACACACATATATATATATATATATATATATATATATATATATATATATATATATATATACACACATATATATATATATATATATATGTATAGCAAAACAAATAAAAGACAGCACCAAAGATAGTTTCAATATATTCCACCTTTCATTTGGTTTACATCATCAGCATCTGACCCAGGTTTTGTCACGCCAGACTTATTCACTATAATATACAAAAACTCATCTATTATTATTTAAATATACATCCAACCAGTCACTTGTATTAAATTCACCAATGTAATGAAGTGAAAACGGAAGTGAAAAATAACATTTTGAGGATGCATGCACTATTTGGAATTTTATATATATATCATCATCATCTTCGTTCAGTTGTTCCCGTTAGGGGTCGCCACAGTGATTCATCTGTTTCCATTTCTTCCTGTCCTCTGCATCTTGCTCTGTCACACCAATCACCTGCATGTCCTCTCTCACCACATCCATAAACCTTATCTTAGGCCTTCCTCTTTTCCTGTTACCTGGTAGCTTCATTCTTAGCATCTTTTTCCCAATATACTCAGCATCCCTCCTCAGCACATGTCCAAACCAACATAAACTTGCCTCTCTGGCTTTGTCACCAAACCTTCCAACCTGGGCTGACCCTCTAATATACTTATTCCTAATCCTGTCCACCCTTGTCACACCCAGTGCAAATCTTAACATCTTTAACTCTGTCACATCCAGCTCTAACTCCTGCCTTTTTGTCAGTGCCACTGTCTCCAACCCATATAACATAGCTGGTATCACTATCCTCATGTAGACCTTTCCTTTCACTCTTATTGGTACTCGTCTGTCACAAATCACTCCTGACTCTTCTCCACCCACTCCATCCTGCCTGTACTCACTTCTTCACCTCTCTTCCACACTCACCATTACTCTGAACTATTAATCCCAAGTATTTAAACACATCCACCTTCGCCACCTCTACTCCTTGCATCCTCACCATTCCTCTGTCCTCCCTCACATTCACACACATATATTCTGTCTTAGTCCTGCTGACCTTCATTCCTCTTTTCTCTAGAGCATACCTCCATCTCTCCAGAGTCTCCTCCACCTGTTCCCTACTCTCACTACAGATCACAATGTCATCTGCAGATATCATAGTCCACGGGGACTCCTGTCTGATCTCGTCTGTCAACCTGTCCATCACCATTGCAAATAAGAAAGGGCTCAGAGCTGATCCTTGATGTAATCCCACCTCTACCTTAAACGCATCCATCATTCCCACCGCAGACCTCACTGCTGTCACACTACCCTCGTACATATTCTGTACCACTCTTACATACTTCTCTGACACTCCTGACTTCCTCTTACAATACCACAACTCCTCTATAGGCACCCTGTCATATGCTTTCTCTAAGTCTACAAAAACACAATGCAACTCCTTCTGACCTTCTCTGTACTTCTCCATCAACAGTCTCAGAGCAAACATTGCATCTGTAGTGCTCTTTCCCAGCATGAAACTATACTGCTGATCACTAATCATTGCGTCCCTTCTTAACCTAGCTTCCACTACTCTTTCCCATAACATCATGCTGTGACTGATTAATTTAATCCCTTTGTAGTTACTACAGCTCTGCACATCACCCTTATTCTTAAAAATCGGTACCAAAACACTTTTTCTCCATTCCTCAGGCATCCTCTCACTTTCCAAGATTTCATTAAACAATCTGGTTAGAAACTCCACTGCCATTTCACCTAAACACCTCCATGCTTCCACAGGTATGTCATCTGGACCAACAGCCTTTCCATTCTTCATCCTCTTCATAGCTATCCTTACTTCCTCCTTGCTAATCCATTGTACTTCATGATTCACTATCCCTACATCATCAAACTTTCTCTCCCTCTCATTCTCTTCATTCATCAATCCCTCAAAATACTCTTTCCATCTCTCAACACACTCTCCTCACTTGTGAGTATGTTTCCCTCATTATCCTTTATCACCTTTACCTGCTGCACATCTTTCCTAGCTCAGTCCCTCTGTCTAGCCAATCGGTACAGGTCCTTTTCTCCCTCCTTAAGTGTCCAACCTTTCATACAACTCTTCATATGCCTTATCCTTAGCCTTCGCCACCTCTCTCTTTGCCATGCACCTCATCTCCTTATATTCCTGACTACTTTCTTCATCTCTCTGACAATTCCCACTTCTTCTTTGCCAACCTCTTTCTCTGTATACTCTCCTGTACTTCCTCTTTCCACCACCATGTCTTCTTGTCGTCCTTCCTCTGTCCAGATGTCATACCAAGCACCTTTCTAGCCGTCTCCCTTACTAGCTCTGCTGTAGCTACCCAGCTATTCAGTAACTCTTCACTGCCACCCAGTGCCTGTCTTAACTCTTCCCTGAACTCCACCTCACAATTACCCTTTTTCATTTTCCACCATTTGAGCCTTGGTGCTGCCCTTACATTCCTCCTCCTCTTCTTGATCACCGTCATCCTACAAACCACCATCCTATGCTGCCTAACTACACTTTCCCCGGTCACCACTTTACAGTCTCCAATCTCCTTCAAACTGGACCTTTTACATAAGATATACATATATATGGGTCTAGGACTTTTGCATGAATGCACTTTTCACCGAATCGCTACTGGGCAGGTGTACTTACACGAAGATGCTTTTCACCGAAGCAGCATTTTCACGTAAGTATGCTTGTTGTGCCGGTCGTACTACGGTGCGGATAACGGATAAGGGAAAATTCCCTTTTCCCCACTGTAGTGTGATCTCAGAATGAGAATATTAAAGCAGGGAGTGTGGGGGGTGGGGGCTTTCCCCCCTGCGTAAAAGTAGATTTAATTTTTTTTTTAACACACTTTAGCGAAAGCGCTTTTTTGGTGTGTTCGGTGATAGTGGATTCGGACTGTTGAAGTTTCGTTCAACAGTCCTAGATCCCATATATATATATATATATATATATATATATATATATATATATATATATAATCTTCGATGGCACCAGTAAGACATTTTGTAATCTGGTTACAAATCAGGTAAAGCCATAAATATTTTTCATGCTATTAGAAAATTGCTTTATAGAAAACAGAGGAGCAATCATGTATCCCACAACACATCCATGTATTGTGTTAATGACAGATATTGAATTACTGCAACACCTCCTAACATGTGCTGAGCAAGTTCCCCTGTACCCTCAACTCCCTCCTAATTATATATACTAATTGTGAGATTACACTACTGTGGGGAAAATTTTCGGATCCCCACAGTACTGTAGGTTTTCTGAATATTCCTGTGCATTGACATTTCCGATGTTGGCATTTAAGATTCAAGGTTCTGTCACTCGTCATTTACAACTGTTGAGATATTGTCATGCACCCACATAGCCATTATTAGGATGACAGAATAAAGTTATCTTGTGCTTTTTCTGCAAACTGATGTGATAATGTATAGGAAATCTTATTAAAGATCTCTATCACTGCATTATGTAAAGAGCTGCAATATTCATAGGTAAATACTAAGCTATCAGTCTGCAGATTATTACAAGCCTATCCAATAACCAGAGGTCAAGCTCAAACCCTGTACCTTGGATCGGTGAGGCAAAGTCATTAACCATTATGCCAAACTGCCTGATCTGCAAGGCCATGGAACGTATCATCATGGAACTTATAAACAAAGACAATGGTAATCTCCAAACTCTGGACCTCACCCAGTTCGGGTTTGTAAAAGGCAGATCATGTCTCCTAAACCTGATAGATTTCTTTGAAGCAGTCACCAAAGCCATAGACAAGGGTAAGGTGGTTCACACAGCCTATCTAGATCTTGCCAAGGCATTTGACACCATCCGCCACTGTGGAATTATAGATAAACTCACTAAACTAGGTATAAATCCCTATGTCACAAGATGGGTTGCCAACTGGCTCACGGACAGAACCTACACTGTGAAAGTAGCAGACTCCAAATCCAACTTCAGACCAGTGACAAGTGGAGTACCACAGGGTTCAGTCCTGGGTCCTCTCCTGTTTGGTATCTACTTCTCTGAAGTACAGGCTAATACAGAAGGTCTTTGGCTAATGAAGTTCGCAAATGACTGCAAACTAGGAGCCATAATCGAAACTCCTAACGATGTGGACATCCTACAAAAGGGGCTCACTGAGACAGATGCCTGGTGTCAAAGCCATGGCCTTAAGCACAATGCCAAAAAGTGCATTGTCATCCCCTTTGGTAAAAACTCTGTACCCATGAACTACAACATAGGCGGTAGTATACTTAACACTGAAAGTGTGATAAGAGACCTTGGGACACAGGTGGACAGTAGTCTCTCCTTTGATAATTACACCGCCACAGTAGTCAGGAAATCCTTCTACATGGCACACCTCATCACAAAAGGTTTCTCATCCAGAAAAAAGAGGTCATTGTTCCCCTCTACTCATCACTCATTAGACCCATTATAGAGTACAATGCCCCTTTTGGTATGTACCTCACAAGACATTTACAACAACTGGAAAGGCCACAGAAATACCTCACAAAGAGGATTACCGGCCTCAAACAAATGCCCTATGCAGACCGTCTCAAAAAAACTCCAGCTTTACTCCATCGCATATCGCCTACTCAGAGGTGATCTCTGCCTAACATACAAAGTTATGTCAAACCCAGAGCTGTTGGACATGCTCCAGTTAATGAAATCCCAATCCGTTCGAGCTACATGCTTTAGGGACCTAAACCTTGTCACCACAATAAACACAACATGCCGGAGGGATAGATCCCTGTCCCAGGGATTTCCCATACTCTGGAATAAACTACCTATCTATATCAAACAAAGCTCCTCATTAGCACTCTTCAAGAAAAATCTTGATGATTGGATGGGAAATATGAAATTCACCCTGGGGATCACCTCTGTGGCTCTGCTCGACAGTGGCACAGGAAAATAATTTTTTTGGGTGACAAAAGCCAGGGTACCTTTTTGGCTGGGCTTGTATAGGCCCCAGGGCCGATAGCCTAGTACCTACCTATGAACCTAAATCCACACAATAGCACAGTACTAAAGGACCTCAGGTAAATATTATATATAATATTTATGCACATAAAATGTAGGTTTTTGTAGCAATTATTATAGCACACCTAAGATCCATCAGCACTACTCCTTCTTCACAGAAATAGCTCCAGTACTTAGTAGTTATGACCACCCCTACTGGCATGATTAAAGGGCAGTTCCCTGTGCTTTCTCCTATTAACCTCATGCACTTGAGCACTCTGAGGCAGTGTAGCAAGTGCCTCATGTACACAGACAACCCTCTACTCTTACCTTCCAACACTCAGACTTGTGAGAGATGCACTTATATCACCAAATTGGAAGCTATGCACTTTCCAGCCAAGACCGGTCTAGCTTGTCAAGAGTTGAAGGCCAACACCTGTACCACACCACATGGAACACATGGCCCTCCAGAACACCCACTATCACAGCTCTCACATAAAAACACAAACCACATACCCACTTTTGCAGAGGCACTCAATAGAAATTTTCCCAAACAGGAGAGACATCCAAGACAAAAACGCACTTGACCACCACAACACAGCACAAACCACAGGACACATAGCTCAACTCCACAGTGTTCCCCTAAACCTAAGACCCTTAGGCTAAACACCTTGCCCAACGCACTAATCATAGGTGACTCAGTAGTGAGGCACACAGATGTCCCACTCACTAGGTTGAATAAAGAGAAGGTATCAATCAGCTGCCTGTCAGGTGCCAGAATCTGACACATAACACACACACTCAGGTCACTCCACAACAAGTACAAGTATGACTCTGTCATTGTCCATGTGGGTGTGAATGACCTGAGATGCACCTCCCTGAACAACATGAAAAGAGATATGGTGGAGCTCTTGGATTATGTGGCCCAGGCAGGTATGACACTAGCCCTGAGCAGTATCCTACCGTCACCCAGAATGATAACGCAGTACAAACAAAAAATGATTGACTTCAACAATTGGCTGGGTTTCTGGTGTCATTCTAAGGGGATCCAGTATCTGTCTGCTTGGGATGACATGATTGACAGACTTTGATGCTTTGCCAGAGGTGGCCTGCATCTGTCACCCCTGGGTTTCTGGATACTGGCTAAGGCTCTCGCCACCCCTATAGTGCCTTTTTTAGGTGGTGTTCCAAAGACCAAATTACCACCATAGCAGCTATAAATAAATACAATCTGAGGGTCATGCTGCTCAATGCTGTAAGTCTAAATCTCAAGATGCGCTTGCTTAAAGCACTCCTCAAGATGGAGAACATCGACATTTGTGCTGTAACAGAGACCTAGTTTAAAGCAGCAGAAAGCACCCCTGCTCTACCAGGTTATAACTCATTCCACACCTTTTGGCCCCAAAACATGGACCAAAGCTCCAAAGGCAGTGTTGTCTCCATATTCATAAAGGATATGCACACCTCCAGACTAGTAGCCCAGCATAATGCAACTGAGATACTTCAGGTACAACTAACATTGGATAAGACTGCAATCCAGGACATAGCCTGCTATAGGTCCCCAACCATGTCCCTAGACTCTCACTCTACGTTCCTAAGCACCCTGAAATCTATCAAGGTCCAACCCAATACTCTCATACTAGGAGACTTCAACTATCCCTCCATCAACTAGGAAAATTACTCAAGCACCAATGCACTAACCCAACGCTTCCTGGAATTTATCATTTCCAATGCCCTGGACCAGCTCATTCTTACCCCCACTAGAGGAAGCAACATCCTTGACCTGGTTATTACTAACATGGGCAGCCATTGCTCTACACCAATAGTTAATTCCTCCCTGGGTAGATCCGGCCACAAACTAATAAACATGGAAATCCACATCTCACCCACATCCCCACAAAGGTATCCACCATGAAAACCTCTCCAAAGCTGACTTTGTACTCCTAAAAACAGAGGTGGCTAACTTCATGGCACCCATGCCAATGGAAAATAGATGCATGACTGCCATATCATACAACAATGCACTGTACGAACACATACATAAATGCATGGAACTAGCCATATCCAACAGAATCAAGACGCTCTCCTCCAAAAAAAGGAAGCCGGTTTGGTGGTCCTCTGCCATCAATAAACTCTACAACAGAAGGAAGAATCTGTTGCAGAAAAAGGTGAAGTCCCAAGACTGGAAAAATTCCCTTATTAGCCTCAACAAAAAGTTGATATCCCTCGTCAAAACCTCCAAAGCCAGCTATGAAGGCAGAATTGTGTCAGACACTAAAAACAACCACAAAGCCTTCTTTAGTTATATCAAGAATCTCCATGGCAATACCCAGATTTGCTCTGAGTTACTGCACAATGGTACCGCCTATACTGAGCCAACAGATATTGCCAACATACTGGCTGACAGATTCAGTGCCAACTTTACTCCCCCCCCCCCCAAAGGACCAATCTCGATACCAGAAGAATGCCCGGTACTCTGCATTGCTACAGCACAAGTTAAAGCTGCTTGTCTAAGGCCAAGAATACAGCTTCCATGGGACTCAACAATATCCCTGGCTGTGTTCTACATGAATTACAAAGTGAATTGTCACCACATCTGTGTGCTCTGTCACTCATAGCCTCACCTCAGGCTTTGTCCCTACCAAATGGTGCACTGGTACAGTCATCCCTCTCCATAAAGGAGGAGTGACTACAGACCCTGGAAATTATCGCCCCATTAGCCTGACGTGTCTGATATGTAAGGCTATGGAGCTAATTATCATGGACCTAATTAACAAGGATATAGGGAATCTCCAAACTCTAGATCCCATGCAGTTTGATTTTGTGAAAGGTAGATAATGCCTGCTCAACCTGGTTGACTTCTTTGAGTCAGTCACCCGAGCAGTGGATGAAGGTAAGGCAGTTCATACAGCCTACCTCGATCTGGCCAAGGCCTTTGATATCATTCCTCACTCAGGAATTATTGATAAACTCACCAAACTAGGCATCAACCCCTATATCATTAGGTGGGCTGCAAACTGACTCACAGATAGAACACAGTGTGAGGGTGGCGGGCACCAAGTCAGACTGCCAACCAGTCACCAGTGGAGTCCTACAGGGATTGGTCCTAGGTCCTCTCCTGTTTGGCATCTACTTCTCAGAAGTCCAGGCTAACAGAGAGGGACTCTGGCTGACCAAATTCACAGACGACTGCAAGCTGGGAGCCATTAATAACTCCCCAAGTGATGCAGACATCCTACAGAAAGGCGTCACTGAGACCAATGACCAGTGTCGAAACCATGGCCTTAAGCTTAATGCCAAAAAATGTGTCATCATCCCCTTTGGGAAAAACACAGTTCCCACTAATTACCACATTGATGGGAGCCCACTGAACACTGAAGGCATTATAAGAGATCTGGGGACACAGATTGACAGCAACCTCTCCTTCGACAACCATATTGCCACTGTGGTCAGAAAGTCCTTGTATGTGGCACGTCTGATTACCAAGGGTTTTGCACCCAGGAAGAAAGAGATGTGCAGCCCCTTTTCAAGGATTGCTCCTCGTTTTATCCATCGCTGTTTTTCAGCTTGTGTAGTGAGTGTCTGCATTGTTTTTAACATATCTAGATCTAAAGTTTCAGAGGGTTGTAATTCCTCATTTAAAAGAAATATTTATGTGGCTGCTTGTTTTCCAGCTGTATCAGCTCTCGCATTACCTTTTGAAATCCTATCTTGTTGCTTGGTGTGAGCTGTGCATTTACAAATGGCTACTTTCTGAGGTAACTGAATAGATTCTGAAAGATCTAAAATTAACTGCGCTTGATTTATAGGTTTGCCAGTAGATGTTATCATTCCCCGGTTTTTCCACTGTTGCGCAAAAACATGTATAGTAGAAAAAGCGTACTGGCTATCAGTAAAAATGTTTACACATTTACCCTTTGCTAAGGTACATGCTCATGTCAGGGCAATCAATTCTGCCGCCTGTGCAGATAAGTTGTGTGGTAAAGGTTTTGCTTCTATAATCTCAGTATCAGAGACTACTGCATATCCCACTAGGTTCTGTCCTGCAGGACCCCTTTTGCATGAGCCATCCACGTAGTATGTCACCTTGGCATCATCCAAGGGGACATCCATGAGATCTTTTCTAGGTAGTGTCTTTTGCTCAATTACCTGCAGGCAGCGGTGCAGTGTGCCGTCTGCAGGGGTCGGGAGTAGAGTAGAAGGGTTTAAAGTCGTGCATCGTTCGATTGTCATATGAGGTTGGCTCAGCAATATAGTCATACAGGAAAGATGCCTAGCAGGGGAAAGATATGCCACCTTTTCTTGTAGTAAAATAATCTCGACTGCATTAGGTACTCTCAAAGTGAGGGGGTGGAACAAGACTACTGAGGCTGAAGCCTGTACTGACATTGCAGCTGCAACTACTGCTTGTACACAGTGGGGTAAGGACCGTGCCACTGGGTCTAGTTGTGATGAGTAGTAAGCAATGGGGCGTTGCAGTCTAGTTGTGATGAGTAGTAAGCAATGGGGCATTGCTTATCCCCATGCTGTTGTGTTAACACTGATGTCATGTAACCCTGCTTACAATATACAGTTTGGAAAAAACGTTTATGGTAGTTTGGCAATCCCAGAACTAATGAGGACGCTATTAACTGCTTTAGTTTACAAAAGGCAGTTTCTGCCTCTGGTGTCCATTGTAACAAATCCTGCGCTGCCATAGGCTTCTTATATATAAGGTCAGTCAGAGGTGCAGATTCCAAGGCATAGTTTGGAATCCAGCTCCGGCAAAAATTAGTTGTACCCAGGAAGGACATCATTTCCTTCTTGGTAGTGGGTTTTGGTGCTTGCAAAATTGCTATTTTTCTGTCCTCATCTAACGTTCTACCTTCTTTGGATATTACATATCCTAGGTATTTGACCTGTTTTTTCCAAAGCTGCAGTTTATTTTTATTTACCTTATGTCCCTCCGTGGCTAGAAATCATAGAAGTGCTATGGTATCTTCTCTACAATCCTGCTGGGTGGGGGCCGCCAGCAAGATGTCATCAACATAAAGTAAAATCTGACTGCCTCTTGGTGGGGTGAATCCCACCAAGTTGCTTGCTATTTCTTGCGAGAATATTATTGGACTTTCGCAATATCCCTGTGGTAGTCACATATATGTATACCTTTTCCCCTGAAATGTAAAAGCAAACCAATACTGGCTATCAGGGTGTATTGGTATCGAAAAGAACGCTTTGTTGATGTCTACCACAGAAAAATGCTTTTGTTGAGGTTTCAAATCATTCAACAGGGTGTGTGGGTCTGGCACCGTGGGTGCCCTTGGTATTACCGCATCATTTACGGCTTGTAAATCCTGGACTGTAAAACGTAGTTGAAGTCTGAGGAAGCATTTATACAACGTGAAAGCGCTTACTGTTATTGAGAAGTTCTGCTACAATAAAGTTCTCTTTTTTTACGTTGAAGTTTTGGATTAATAGCCACTGGTGTGCCTTTGGAACTGTTTTGCTGCTCTGCTTTTTCGTCTTACCAAGGCACTTTACCCCATTGAGGTGTTTGTTTTATTTTACATTTTGTTTTACCCTTTGATCGTTACGTAACTTCTCTTAATTTTTAACATGGTACCATGGATTTTGTTATAGTCTCTTCAGAATGACTGCCTACTTACTCTGTTTCTCCTGATCTATGACAAGACAGTAATCTTTTTTGTCCCTGACTTGTAAGAAAAATACAATCTGACAAAAACAATACACATCTAGTCCCTGATCTAAAACAGAAAACAGAAAAAAGTAGATTCACCTTACCTGAGCCTACGTGATTGATCACTGATTCACGGAGACCCGTCCTTCAGTCACAGATCAGAAAGTGGCTAGCCTCTTTTGTACGACAATTCAGTTGGAGGACTTTCCATATAAGAAGAACCGATTTGGTTTCTTCACCGTACGGTTTCAACCACCTGGCCGTCTGATCCTTGGTGAAGAGAGGGTTCCGGTCCAAAGGACCAATCTGTAAATGGAAAAAACTTCAAAGACCAATGCACGTTAGGTTCAAGCAAGGCACCCTTTATTACTTGCAGCAAGGAGACAAAGCATGTAGATACAAGATTTGTCTGGCTTTTTGGTGATCAGTATGTTATTCTTATACAGTTCTCTTCATGTCACACAGAAAATGTTACTATTCTATTGCTGACGTAGTTAGACACAGCTTTCTGTATGTTCTACAGAAAATGTTACCAGACTTATTGCTGACATGGTCAGATTATTTGCTGTCTTGCAAAACATTTTGAGAAAAACAACCTGGCCTTGGGCAAACATTTTGAGAAAAACAACCTGGCCTTGGGCTTATTTTAGCCCAGCTTAACTTTTCAATTCTTCAATTGTACAGTTCTAATACATGTGTTACATTTTGTCTAGATTCAAGGTACATTTCTAGCTTTGGTACAAGTAATGCTGACTATGGTTTATACTTTCAAGCATCTATTGTTTTCTTTATCGAAGCTTCAAGCAGCTGCGTATTTTCTCATGGCATAAGCAGAAATGAAATGACTCTTGTTAAGTTTCTAATAGCTGTGCAGATTCATGCAGTGTGAACAGAATAAATGTATTAACCCTTTAAAACCTTGAATGCACTAAGCATGCATATTACTATTATATATTTTTCTAACAATACTATAATAGCTTTTACCAGGGCCTCAATAATACTTTTCATTTTGAACATCGACAAAGTCCAACAACAGCAGTTGCAGCATAAACAAAGTAGGAGGCCAGTCTTTAGTAATAATCCTTTTCCCTTTCAAGAGAATCCTTTCAGCTGGTATAATTCCTCATATTGTCATAAAGGTGTTTTAGTCAGTCTTTCACTAGCAACCTTTCCTCCAGCTAAGAGAGCACCTTCTTGTAAAGGCATTATTGTGATAACACTTAGTTATTAGTTCCTTCCTTCCTTAAGCGGTAATCCACTTATAGATGATGGAATTATTTAAAACAGTGTGCTGCCAGATATAATTCTTTTAAAGTTTACATTTTGCAGAAAAAAAAATATATTTTATTCTTTACATTCTTAACCAATATGATAAAGGCAGACCATACAAAAAGTCTCTAGAGCTAGATCTTTATGGTTAATATCAGTATGTATGCCATAAGAGGTTACAGAGGCATATGCATTAGGGCGGACAGTCTGACAGTGGAGCTGTGCAGTCATGCTTTCACAGATTACAATAGTGGAGTGTTCAGCACAACATATGGATGATATCAACAAGGGACCCGTGGCTGATGATGATGTCAATATGCCGGTGGCATGGTCCAGTGACATAGTGCTGCTGTCTGTAATATGGCAGCTGGAGGGGTCACACACATGCAACATTGCAGAAGCCCATGGCGAAGTGCAGCTGAACACACAACTTCAATACTGCATATCAGACATATTGTAACTGTAAGTCCCTAATGTACACACTGCAACTGAGGTGAGCATACCCACCACAGGGGCTAGACAGTATGCGGTACCTCCTTGATTTTAAAACCGTTCCTTAAAGGTTATGGCACCAGCAGATGTGCAGTCAATGATTCAGGCACAGATGGCTGCTACCTACTGCACTGTGGAGATACTAGACATATTCCATGGCCTGCAAGATGATATGTATCAGCTGTACAGTGACATGGAGTATAGGTGCAAGGAGCACATAATGCTGCAGTGGTCACTGGTGGCAAATGCTGCCTCCATGGGTGTCTTTATGACACACATTTCATCCATCATGCAGTTTTGCCTACACAGGCCACATAGTAGGTGGCCATGGGAGCATTGTGCTACAAGGTGGTCAGCCACAGATCATCACAAGTCAGACTTCATGTACTTTTGCCGAGGCATCCTCATTGTCATCTGAGCATACACAGTCTGTCACCCCGCCCAAGTCTCGTGTCTTGTGTAGGTCATGATCAATGGCATTCCTCTGGCTGAACACATGGGATGTCTCATAAGATTGCACATGTATGGTCCCATAGTTCTACCCTTTTTTTGTTGTCTGTGGCACACAGGCTGTCAGCCCCAATTCTGCCTGTCATCCAAGTCATGGATAAGGGTGCTCATCTGGATCAGCACACATGATGCACTGACAGAGTGTATATGCCCGTTTCCTGCTACAGCCTGTTTTGTGTTTTGACACTGCAAACCAACACAATGGACACCAACAATGGCCACATCATGGCAGCTCGACCTTATGACTTGAAGATGTGATCCCTGACCTCCCACAACCTCCGAGAATGAGTACATGGTTACTGTATTTATCTCCCATGACCTTACCCCATATTATCTCTGGTACTGCTACTGCATGTTCCTGCCCTGAGCCTCCACCCTGCACTTCAGCTGCTGCTAGGAATGGTATGGAAGACCCTGCCATGATGCTCACCTGCTACTCCAGTTGTGTGCAGAATGACATTTTGTGTAACATGGCACAAATAACAAAGACCTTGCTGCACATGCCTGAACTATTCTTCAGTACCTCTACTGAGGTGCTTAGACAGTGGGAACAACCCTTCTGTAGACCAAATACATGTTCCACTTTGTTTTGTGTTATTGCATAGTTTTGTTATAGGGCATTTCCTGAATGGTCTGGGATTTGCATATTGGGGTCATTAACCAGGGCTGTAGCACATATCTGTCAGTGCCTGTAGCAAACAACACAAATCGCACAACATATTATACATGGCTTGCTCCCTACTTGCATGGCACATGTGTGCATAGATCTGTCCATCTTGCATGTATCTTTCAACTAGGTGGCCCTATGGGAAATCCCATGACAGGAACCACTGGTAGATGTCAGACTGCATATGTGCCAAATTTGTGAATCACATGGACTGCCTGGGTGATGTCCAGCTTCTATATACTGATAGTTTAGTGACAGAAAGACAGAAAATTTGTAGCAGCAAAAAATTTGAGTGGTGGTTTCAGCAAGTTATTTATTTTTAATGCTGTTGTTCGCAACTGTCATTTGATTTATGTTTTGTTTTTTGACAGTGTACTTGGCAAGGATTTCTTTTGTGCATATTTCAGTGCAGGTGATTTCTGCTCTTTCTACCCGGTCGGTGTAGGTTGCCCGTGCCTTTCCCCACAGTTGTACAGCTGTGAAATAAGTATATTTAAGTAACAGGAGATTGGGAGTACGGGATGTAGTGGAGTTTTCACCTGTAAGGAGCCTTTTTTTAATTTGTTTTCGATGTATTTTTGGAATTGTACTTTTGAAATATGATTATATGCTTTCAGTACTTTGCATCAATTTGAAGGGATTTACTTGTGAGGGCTTTAATACTGTGACTCAAATCATCTTCTGCATTCTTAATATGCTGTTACCTATGCATCACATGGAGGTATTTTCCATGTTTTTTCCTGCACACTTGCCCCATGTCAATAAACCTTGTCCAGGTTCCTAACTTTACTGATGTTAAATTGTAATATGGCATACAACATAACAGTGGAGATGCAGAAAAGTGCAACTTTTTTACTCTGCAGTGGAAGTCATTAGGAATCCTTTAAATGTGACAGTGAGATGATAATAGTAGAAATGGCATCGGGTCAAAAAATTAGTTACAACATCATCATCATCCTCTTCTCTCTTAATTTTTCATTTTCTGTAAGTTTCAAGAAAAATAATTGTGATTACACAGTACGTATGAAATTTCAACTATTTACTGTAGAACTGGAGCGCCATAATATAGGCAATTGTTTTGAACTGCATCTCAGAATTTTCTTAGATATGGCTCTAATTAAAGCAGTTTCAATTCCATCATTAAGAATGCAAATGTAACAAATGTCTAGGAGGCTAGGAGGTGGAGCACAAAAATGAGTGGTTGTTAAAAGGTAGCTGGCCCCCCTCCCCCAGTCTGTGCACAGAAAAGAGACACTTAGGATTCTTAGGTTTTCATTTAATTAAAAAAATCCATAAAAATTTGAATTGACAGTAATGACATTAATTACAATGGCCATCCCTGCTCATTTCAGCTGTACTCTAATTACTCAAAATTAATGGTCTCCATGGGGAATGGAAGGACAGGTTTATTTCGCAGAATAGCTGTAACTTCTGAAGCGCATAACATTTTTGATGCAGTTTTCAAAATACATATTGTCTGATCTAGGAGGAAGCTCTCACACTAATTCCTTTGTCAGACTATCAGACCAATATGTGAAATGCATGTTGTTATATTTTAGTAGAAAGCAATGCATTTTTATCTGATAAAACAAATGCATTTATTTATTGACATTTGTTTACCGGGAAGGTCCGACTGGATGCAAATGTCCATTTTCAGCATAGGCCCAGGGAGAAAAGCTCCACAAATTATAAATGCAAAGTCATAGCCATGAAGTTGCTATGGCTATAGGAATGAATTAGAATTTACAGTGAATAAATAAAAGTATTATAACAGAGGTCAAAAAGCTGTGAAAATAATTTCACAAACGTAGACAAAGGCAGTAATGTTGATATGTATGGTAAGTAGATAACAGAGTGTTATGAGAGTAGTGAGGCTAGCAGGGAGACAATTATAGACTTCCAGAGATGAATGCAGCTCTCAGGTATTTCCCCCACACTAGTCATAAGAAGATGTATTTTGACACTTGCTAATGTATCAGCATGCTAAAATGCAGACTAAAGACCTGTGATTTATTAACTCCATCTGAGTGTTCCGTGTAGTGCCCTCATAGCTGCCTTTCCTGTATCACTGTCCAGTTTCTTTCGTTGTCATGTCCCAAGCACCTTTGATTTCCTCTCATGACTCATAGTATGCACTGTCTCGGGCACTGCAGCCCACCCTACCAATGTTATCTACTAAGTAACATTTTCTCAAGTCAAATTTGACTCGAAACGTACCTCCTTTTGGCCATCCCACTTGTCCCCAAATTACACCCCATTCTTTTTTATCTTGTAATGTGTGTGTATGTGTCTATCAAGATAGTTAGATATATAGATATGGATAGAGACAAATTGTGTGAATACACATTTGTGTGGCACACAATTGATCTAAAATGTTGCTCTAAAAACAATTTGGTTGCCAGCATGTGTGTGTAAAAGTTTGAAAAAAAAGAACATCAACAGCACAGTGATTGCCAGGGAAAACTGTTGAATTCTCTGTGAAGAAATGTGTCTTTAGAGTTCAGTCTGTAAAATTCCAGTAAAATTTTATCTGTACCATTTTGTGTATAGAATTCTGTCTGGTTAAGTTGTATTATCAGTATTCTTTCTGCAGCATGTTGTGCTTAGAAAGTTCTAGAATCAAATACCAACTGTCAAAATCCCAAGCTTCAGAAATGCTGAACAATAATGTCCAAAGCAATAAAGAATGAAAAAGTTAATTTCAAGCATTTTCTGCTCGGGGTGTCAAACCTCCCAGCACCTTCCACTCTCCCCAAACTTATATATTCCAACTCCATGGTGGCACCAACTCTAATAAAAGAAAAATCTCCCAAAAGAAGGTAATCACTGCCAGTGTATACTGAAAAACTGCACCGGTATTGATTTCCAATGGAAAACAGTGAACAGCATTATGTGCTGGGCAGGGGTGTTCCTACATTACACTGCTTAGAGCATTCATTTGGCTGACAGTATGTTCCACACTGGATATTTCCTGATTGTATCTGTCAGTAATTCCTATCTGTCCATTAAATGCTTTTAAACCAAATATTTTCTCACAAAAATGATGTCAACTAAATTGTTTTAGAGCAAACATTTTAGATTGTATCACACAAATGTGTATTCACATAATTTACATATAATAATAATACATATTCATATGTGAGTATGTGTGTGTATTTTATCTATCTATCTATCTATCTATCTATACGTTCATAGGTTAGTACTAAGCTAACTGCCCTTGTGGGTCATTTTAAGCCTAGCCAATTGCTCCATGTGAGAATCAAACTCTGTGCCTTGTGTCTGTAAGGTAAACACCTTAACAATTATGCTAACCTCCTACACACACACACACACACACACACACACACACACACACACACACACACACACACACACACACACACACACACACACACACACACACACACACACACACACACACACACACACACACACACACACACACACACACACACACACACACACACACACACACATATATACACATATCACCCTTTTTTTCCATTTTTGCTCATGGGGTCAGGGTGTCACTTCAACAGTGCCAATCATCTAGAGCCAAGGTTCACACCACTTGGTGGCTAACCTCACTGCAGTAGTTCTTCCACACCACACGCTCAAACACTGACTGCTATGGCCAATTTAGAGTGTCCAATCCACTTACTGCATGACTTTGGAATGTGGGAAGAAACCCACCCATACAGTGGGAGGACATTCAGACTCCACACAGAAGGCAGTCCTAGTTGAGATTCAAACCAGAGCACCTCTTGCTGTGAGGCGACAGCACTGTCCACTACACCTCTGCTTCGGTCGACCATTCAGAATGTTGACTCGACATGCCGAATTGGGAATTTCAAAACAGCAACTAAGGCAAAATGAATACATCGACATCAGTAGTTCGATGTATTCAACATAGCAGGAGGTGATGTCACTGAACTCCTACTATGCAGGAGGTGATGTCACTGACCTCCTGCTATGCACATTAATGCACCGTTACACTCTACAGTCAACGGTATGTTAATTCTACTATTCTGTACCCCTTGCACATTAAATATACCAACTCTGAGATCACACTACAGTGAGGAAATGGGCTAATTCCCCGTTCATCACTGAACCACAATCTCCCTGCACAATATTGAACCCAAATTGTTGAATTACACTACCCATTATCTGTAGTGAAGTCGATAAATTTCGATTCAATATTCTACCAACTTGAAAACTGCCATTCGACCACATGCCGCTCGGCCGATGCAGTTTCAAGGTTTTCAATGTAAACCATATATATATATATATATATTTATATATACATATATATATATATATATATATATATATATATATATATATATATATATTGCCAACTGGCTTACTGATAGAACCCACACTGCAAAAGTAGCTGACTCCAAATCCAGCTCCAGACAAGTGACAAGTGAAGTACCTCAGCGTTCAATCCTGGGACTGCTCTTGTTTGGCATCTACTTCTCTGAAGTACAGGCCAACACTAAGGGAATCTGACTAACAAAGTTTGCAGATGACTGCAAACTCGGAGCCATTATTGAATCCCCAAATGATGTGGATATTCTACAAAAGGGCCTTACAGAAACAGATGCTTGGTGCCAGAGCCATGGGCTCAAGCTCAATGCCAAGAAGTGTATAGTTATCCCCTTTGGGAAAAACTATGTACCCATGAATTACCACATAGGTGGCAGTACACTAAACACCGAAAGTGTGATAAGAGACTTAGGAACACAGGTGGACAGTGGTCTCACCTTTGATAACCACATTGCCACAACAGTCAAGAAATCCTTCTATGTGGCACACCTCATCACTAAGGGCTTTTCATCCAGAAAAAAGGAGGTCATTGTCCCACTGTACTCATCCCTCATTAGACCCATCATAGAGTACAATGCCCCATTTGGTATGTACCTCACAAGACATCTGCAACAACTGGAAAGGCTGCAGAAACACCTCACTAAAAGAATCACAGGCCTAAAGCAGATGCCCTATGCTGACCGACTAAACAAGCGCCAACTACTCTGTCGCATATCATCTACTCAGAGTTAATCTCTGCTTAACATACAAGGCCATGTCGAACCCAGAGCTGTTGGACATGCTACACTCCAGGGACCTAAACCTTGTCATCGCAATGAACAAAACATGCTGGAGGGATAGGTTCCTGACCCTGAGACTCCCCAAACTCTGGAATAGACTGCCCATACATGTCAAGCAGAGTGCTTCCTTGGCCCTCTTCAAAAGGAACCTTGACGACTGGATGGGAGATAGGAAATTTACCCCAGGGATCACGTCAGTTGCCCTGCTAGACAGGGGTCCAGGGAAGTAAATATTGTGGGAAGAAATAGCCAGGGAATTGTTATGACTAGGCTTGTACAGGCCCGAGGGCCGATAGCCTAGTACCAACCTATGAACCTATATATATATATATATACAGTACACACACAATATATATATATATATATATATATATATATATATATATATATATATATATATATCTGAGTGGTATGTATCAAACTGTCAGTGTTGTGAAATCTTTCAGAATGCAGTAACTTTAACAAGTGTTTATCAATATATGTTATTAAAGAATGTGTTTTTATTGATAATGGCATACTGTAGAGTCATACGCAGTGTGCTGCCATTCAGGAACATTTTTCAATCAGAATTCAGTAATTACTGTAGTTCCTTGCCTAGAAGCATACCAGCAGAGATTACATTATTGTGATTGCTTTTTTTTTCCTTCTTGGAGTTGCTGCAGTCATGGCATTGCTATATATATATCAGTTTGGGGTGCATGCAGAGGATTTCCTCCTGAATGAATTACTTTAATTCAAATGTTTAGCCATTTGGTGATGAGAAATATGTAGTGTGTGTGTGTGTGTGTGTGTGTGTGTGTGTGTGTGTGTGTGTGTGTGTGTGTGCTTGTGTGAATTTAGTGATAGCTTGTAACTGTTTGTTTTTTGGTGTGATTGTTAGCCATGTAGTGTATATGTACAATTTTGGTGATGTGATTTAATGATAAGTTGTATGCTTGGTGGAATTTTTTTCAATAAGTTGTTGCTTGATATTTGGAGCATTCAGTTGCAGATCTCTTTGGAGACTGCCAAAAGTATTCAATCTGATTTGCTCTCCAGACCTACTATGATGTCACACATAAATATACTGCTGTGCTCGTCATGACACTGACTGTCATGATACTACGATGGTGGTCATGGCACTGACTGTCATGGTACTACAGTACTGGTCATGGCACTGACTGTCACTGTACTACAATGCTAGTCATGGCATTGACTGTCATGATACTACGATGGTGGTCATGGCACTGACTGTCATGGTACTACAGTACTGGTCATGGCACTGATTGTCATGGTACTACAATGCTAGTCATGGCACCGACTGTCATGGTACTACAGTGCTGGTCATGGCATTGACTGTCATGGTACTACAGTGTTGGTCATGGCGCTGACTGTCTTGGTACTACAGTGCTGGTCATGGCACTCACTGTCATGGTACTACAGTGCTGGCCATGGCACCGACTGTCATGTTACTACAGTGCTGGTCATGGCACCGACTATCACAGTACTACAGTGCTGGTCATGGCTCTGACTGTCATGGTACTACAGTGTTGGTCATTGCACTGACTGTCATGGCACTACAGTGCTGGTCATGGCACTGACTGTCATAGTACTACAGTGCTGGCCATGGCACTGACTGTCATAGTACTACAGTGTTGGTCATGGCACTGACTGTCATGGAACTACAGTGTTGGTCATGGTGCTGACTGTCATGGTTCTACAGTGTAGTCATGGCACTGACTGTCATGGTACTACAGCGCTGGCCATGGCACTGACTGTCATGATACTACAGTGCTGGTCATGGCGCTGACTGTCATGGTACTACAGTGCTGGTCATGGCAGTGAATGTCATGGTACTACAGTGCTGGTTATGGCACTGGCTGTCATGGTACTACAGTGCTGGTTATGGCACTGGCTGTCATGGTACTACAGTGCTGGTCATGGTGCTGACTGTCACGGTACTACAGTGTTGGTCATGGCACTGACTGTCATGGTGCTGACTGCCATGATACTACAGTACCGGTTATGGCACTGATTGATATGGTACTACTTTGCTGGTCACAGCACTGACTTCCATGGTAATGCAGTACTGGTCATGGCACTCACTTTCATGATACTACAGTGGTGGTCATGGCACTGACTGCCATGGTACTGCAGCGGTGGTCATGGCGCTGACTGTCATGATACTACAGTGCTGGTCATGGCATTGACTACCACGGTACTACAGTGTTGGTCATGGCACTGACTGCCATGGTGCTGACTGTCATGGTACTACAGTGTTGGTCATGGCACTGACTGTCATGGTACTACAGTGCTGGTCATGGTGCTGACTGTCATAGTACTACAGTGCTGCTCATGGCACTGACTGTAATGGTACTACAGTGCTGGTCATGGCACTGACTGTCACCGTACTACAGTGCTGGCCATGGCACTGACTGTCATGGTAATAGAGTGGCGGTCATGGCAGTCTATTCCAGGGTTTGGGGAGTCTCTGGGTCAGGAACCTATCCCTCCAGCATGTTTTGTTCATTGTGATGACAAGGTTTAGGTCCCTGGAGTGTGTGGCTCTGATGGATTGGGATTTCTTTAAGTGTAGCATGTCCAACAGCTCTGGGTTCGACATGGCCTTGTATGTTAAGCAGAGATTACCTCTGAGTAGATGATATGTGACAGTGTCATGGTCCTACAGTGGTGGTCATGGTGCTGACTGTCATGGTACTACAGTGCTGGTCATGGCACTGACTGCCACAGTACTGCAGTGATAGTCATGGCGCTGACTGTCATGGTACTACAGTGTTGGTCATGGTGCTGACTATCATGGTACTACAGTGCTTGTCATGGCGCTGACTGTCATGGTACTACAGTGCTGGTCATGGCTCTGACTGTCATTGTACTACAGTGCTGGTCATGGCACTGACTGTCATGGTACTACAGTGCTGATCATGGCACTGACTGTCATGGTACTACAGTGTTGGTCATGGCGCTGACTGTCTTGGTACTACAGTGCTGGTCATGGCACTGACTGTCATGGTACTACAGTGCTGGCCATGGCACTGACTGTCATGGTACTACAGTGTTGGTCATGGCGCTGACTGTCTTGGTACTACAGTGCTGGTCATGGCACTGACTGTCATGGTACTACAGTGCTGGCCATGGCACCATCTATTATGTTACTACAGTGCTGGTCATGGCACCGGCTATCACAGTACTACAGTGCTGGTCATGGCATTGACTGTCATGGTACTGCAGTGTTGGTCATGTCACTGACTGTCATGGCACTACAGTGCTGGTTATGGTGCTTACTGTCATGGTACTACAGTGCTGGCCATGGCACTGACTGTCATAGTACTACAGTGTTGGTCATGGCACTGACTGTCATGGAACTACAGTGTTGGTCATGGTGCTGACTGTCATGGTACTACAGTGCTGGTCATGGCACTGACTGTCATGGTACTACAGTGCTGGCCATGGCACTGACTGTCATGGTATTACAGTGCTGGTCATGGCGCTGACTGTCATGGTACTACATTGCTGGTCATGGCAGTCACTGTCATGGTACTACAGTGCTGGTCATGGTGCTGACTGTCACGGTACTACAGTATTGGTCATGGCACTGACTGTCATGGTACTACAGTGCTGGTTATGGCACTGGCTGTCATGGTACTACAGTGCTGGTCATGGTGCTGACTGTCACAGTACTACAGTGTTGGTCATGGCACTGACTGTCATGGTGCTGACTGTCATGATACTACAGTGCCGGTTATGGCACTGACTGATATGGTACTACTTTGCTGGTCACAGCAGTGACTTCTATGGTACTGCAGTACTGGTCATGGCACTCACTGTCATGATACTACAGTGGTGGTCATGGCACTGACTGTCATGGTATTACAGTGGTGTTCGTGGCACTGACTGTCATGGTACTACAGTTCTGGTCATGGCACTGACTGTCATGGTACTACAGTGGTGGTCATGGCACTGACGGTCATGGTACTACAGTGTTGGTCATGGTGCTGACTGTCATGGTACTACAGTGCTGGTCAAGGCACTGACTGTCATGGTACTACAGTGCTGGCCATGGCACTGACTGTCATGGTACTACAGTGCTGGTCATGGTGCTGACTATTATGGTACTACAGTGCTGGTCATGGCACTGACTGTCATGGTACTACAGTGCTGGTCATGGTGCTGACTGTCATGGTACTACAGTGTTGGTCATGGCACTGACTGTCATGGTACTACAGTGCTGGTTATGGCACTGGCTGTCATGGTACTACAGTGCTGGTCATGGTGCTGACTGTCACGGTACTACAGTGTTGGTCATGGCACTGACTGTCATGGTGCTGACTGTCATGATACTACAGTGCTGGTTATGGCACTGACTGATATGGTACTACTTTGCTGGTCACAGTACTGACTTCCATGGTATTGCAGTACTGGTCATGGCACTCACTGTCATGGTACTGCAGTGGTGGTCATGGCACTGACTGTCATGGTACTACAGTTGTGGTCATGGCGCTGACTGTCATGGCACTACAGTGGTGGTTGTGGTGCTGACTGTCATGGTACTGCAGTTCTGGTCATGGCACTGACTATCATGGTATTATGATGCTGGGCATGGCACTGACTGTCATGGTACTGCAGTGCTGCTCATGGCACTGATTATCATGGCACTCCACTGTTTACTGGCTTTTCTCCTAGCATGTTCCCTGTAATAAACTCCTTCTCCTTCTAATAAAGCCAGATACAATTTGAATCCCTAATAGTTGGTTCCATCCCCATAAAGTTTTATTTTCTTGCCAACATTCTGTAATATATAGTGTTGGAAGTTCACATATACAATGTCCATGCCTGCCTTAGTGATGAACCAGATGTAGAACAGAATCATATTACACTACCAAGACTTCTACTGCATGTAGACATGCTGTTGACCATCAACCATAGCAATAGCATTCACGAACGCTACCAGCCTGGTACACCAGCTTAACTTTTTTTAGGTTGTGTTTCTCAGAAACTGACCAACTCCTACAAAATCAGACACTTTTTCTCCTAGTAGTCTTACTGAATAGTGATATTTTTTAAGTAGATAGGGCAAGAATCACAAAACCTATTACAGTGCATTGTTTTGGCATTTTAACCCAAACTATAATGGGCTCTGTGGATAAACATTTTTTTTAATGTTGTGATTACACATGGTGTATAAGGGCACCTTCTTCATGTGATTATTAATCTTCTCTGTTTCTCAGGTAGAATATGCACTGCAATGTGGAGGTGATGAAAATCAGCTGTGTGCAATGAGCACCAAAGTAGAATGCACTGGCTATTTGCACAATGTTAACTTCAGGGTAGGCTGCAATAATTCCAGGCAAGCAGGCTTACAGGACTCACAAATGACAGATAACCTCTTTAAACAATAATGTTTGATTTTTTTTTTTTTTTTTTTTTGGAAAAGGTGAGTAGGTGACCTCTGACCTCATTGTCAAGTGACTTGCTTAGAGTTACAAAACATCAAGTAAAGTTAACCCAGGTCTGCTGACTGTTGCCTATTTACAGTTCATTACTCAAGTTTCTAAGACATGCTGCCATTTATTTTATGTAATTAAATCAGGTTAGGCTACAGTATAGAGAACACATATGGCATATACCACATTAGGCTGTTTTGCATGTTTTATCTTAGAATATAGCTGAAACTACTGTAGGTTATATTGTAAGGTTCAGCTTTAGCTAACACTGCTCTAGGACCTACAACAGAGCATGAAAGATTGATTCTGCGCTGCATGCCCACATCACTTTATATTCAAGTTAAATAATATGCATCAGGAGATGAAATGGAATGGATTATACCAATTTTTACCTGCAGCTGTGACATAGTCACAAGTATACAGGCCAATGAATAAATGTTACTTAAACCCAGGATGACCATTATGTTCCTTGCAGTGTACCTCAGAGTTATGACTATGAGCTGCTATTGACTTGTTTCTGTAGTTTTTTGCATAATTCCTCTTTGTCTCCATTTGTGCACTTTGTATCAATGATAACATTAATTTATTAATGGAATACTGTGCTTTAAATTTGTTAACTATCCACCAGTTAAGACATAGAAGTAAAATTTACTCATGTAGTAGAGGTTCCTACAGCCCTGGGATCAGCTTTTTTACAAAACTGCTCATATATTTCTCATTTTTAGTGCTGGGCCATGGTGTCTTGACCCCCAATGTCCTTCACAGTGCTTTGTAACTCTAAAACATGGCAGGTATGACTACTTTCCTCATCCTGCAGAATTCTGATGGTCTGCTATTGAGCTGGTCTGGAGCAGCAGAAAGTTGGAATTTTATATGTCAAGATGTATAGGAGAGAACCTGTTATGATTTCATTTTCAAAGTATTTTGGTGGAAGTTGGGGGATTTAGGATGGAGCAGCCAAGCAGTGCTAAATGTAATATTAATGAGCGGGTTTCATTAATAATCATCGTCACCATCATCACCACCATCATTATCCCAGCACTGTGGCTACCCAAAAGACAGGTAAGAATGCCATTCTATTTATATGTCTATGGAAAACAGCACACATCTCTGACAAAGAACTTATTTAATTTGGCCTGTATTGTTGGATTCATTTTGAAAAGTGGCATATGCATCTAGCAAGCTTTTACTTCATTAACAAATTAAAATAATCTTCTTTGTATGAAAATAGATGTAACACATAAGCAAGCTCAGATGTATTAATTATAAGAAAAAATGTTTTTTAAATGCATAGTGTCACTTCTAGCTGCAAGTGCACACGTCTTCCCCATCAGTTTGGTCACCAGTTACTAAGCATTAGATGCTATAAAACAAAAAAAATGTTCTAACTGCTCACATATCCAAATGCACCCTCACTCTCACCACCACACACACACATACACACACACACACACACACACACACACACACACACACACACACACACACACACACACACACACACACACACACACACACACACACACACACACCATTACAAGTGCAGCTCTTCCACCATTTTCCTGTTCAATAACAGCACCAGATTTCCTTTAAAAGTTCTTCAAACCCAAAAGCCGAGGTGGGTACAACATATTGTTAGTGTACTGGAATTTCAAGTTTTACTCTGTGTGTGATTGAGGTGCAAGTCTAACTTAGTGTTAAGTGACTGTAGTGCCAGGTTTTTAGGAACAGTATGAATGTGTGTGTGGGGTGCTGTTATAAAATGTTGAAGAAAGTTCAGAGAAGTATATTAATTTATTCCATGCAGATATGTTGCTGATGACATTTTGTCTTATTCATTTGATGACTTTGTGACTACAAAGGCAAAGGGCATCACCCTAGTACAAGCTAGGAATCAAACTTTAATGGCCGCTGGATAATTTGCTATTTTGTTGTGATTTTTAAATATCGTTAAAAACTGCTATGATGGCAAATTAGACATATTATTTCATTCTCCAAAGTGAATCAGCTGTATAAATGTTGCATGAGACCAGTTTTATAGAGAAGTGTGCAAACTATATATGAACTATAATTACTGTTAGAAAAAAAGGTGTCGGAAAATAAATTGTGATGAACACTGCCCATTAGAGCTTCTGTGTTAATTAAACTTTCTCAACATTTTAATGTTCCAGAAGTATATGTGTGATTTAATTAAAACTATGTGGTTACACAGTATTTAGCTTTCAGGATAACAGAAATCATTTCACACAATGAAGTTAGACCTGTCGGCTGTCCCTGTTTTGGAAGAACATACCTATTTTCAGACCTGATTTACTCCTGCACATGATATACCTACTTTTGCTGGTATGTCTCTTTTTTCAGGCTGAATCCCTCATTACACATGATTATTGAAACTATCTAGTACACTGAAAACCATACTACATAGCCTGCATGCTAGTGGCACCAATAATTTAAAGAAAGAGGACACATATCTTACATCTCCTTTTTTTCAGAATCAAAATAAATAACATCAGGTGGTAGTATTTTGCAATTCAGTCCATTAAAGTCTATAGATCTGACACTGTCTTTGATAGTGTTTATATTTTTTCATCATTTTTGTCACTCTCTTGTTTTTTAAATGTTTCTGAGTAGTATCTCACATTCCTACAGGAAAGTGAAGCAGTTTTTTACTAGTTCCTAGTCAAATGTTATGCTAATTAGATTGGGATTTTTGGCTGGAAGTACCTACTTTTCAAGGACCTTTGTACCTATTTTCATTGTGTGGAGGTTGAGAGGTATGAGGAAACAAGTTATTTATAGGAAGCAGAAACACCCTGACATAATGGAGGTTCCTCAGGTTATTTACTATTTGTAGTGTAAGGGATGTAAAAATTATTTTGAATAAAATGCCCTGTAGTTACTAGGCATGCAGTTCAGGAGACCATAAAGGAAGGTAGCCCAAATTCACAATTGCCCCTAAGCACTGTCCATACCTTTCAATCTCTAAGCACAAGAACTCTGGACTAAACTTAAAATAATGGGGATAGGGACAGATTTTAAATATTGCTCTTATAAACTTAGACAGCTGATAGACTAACAGGATTTGTACTTGCATGCATTTTTTTAAGGATATGAAGTCTGAAACTCAAATCTCTGTCATTATTTAATGACTTCAATCCTCAGTGATTTGCCAGAAAACTACAAATTTTATGTGGAGCAGACCAAGAATATGAGTCAAAAATGTGGACATTCTGTGAAAATTTGGACAGTTGAGAGGTATGGCACTGTTTGGTTAAGTGACTTGCTAAAGGACATACAAGAGTTCCTATTATATAATTGAAGACGCAATCCTTTGAATGCGTCTTGATTGAACTTGAAAGCACGAAACAGCAAAATAGCGAAATGGCATATAAGCGATTTCTTTCTCTGGGAAAGAAATCGCTTGGCCGCCTCCTTTACTTTGCCGTTTTCCTCACTGTAGTGTGATCTTGAAGTTGGTATATTTAAGTAGGGGGTGTGTGGGGGAACAGCCCCCCTCACCGGGGGGTGTGGGGGGGTGAAGCCCCCATTTTATGTAATGTTTTGAAGTTTTGTTTTTTTTTTGTTTTTTTTTTTTTGTGGAACAGCGATTTTTTTTCCCTGGGAAAAAATCTTTGTTCCAAGTGTTCGGGATTGTAAGCTTTCGCTTACATGGGGTCGATAAGTCAGCATTCACTTTTTTAAGTGTTCTCTGATTTAATATAGACCCTCATACAATAGGCAGACGAAGGAGGGAAGATTCAAATGTTGTTCCTTTGAACAGGATGCGGCTCATTAACAAGTTAGCAGTTTAGTCCTCTGCCCAAGCTGCGAGACAGACATACAGACTGACAGACTGGAGCTGTAATTATAAGTGGATATCCAAGCTTCTGGTGAGGAATAGCTGAAATATTCAGTGTTTGGACACTGACTCATATATATCAACATACAAAAGGCCAACATAAAAAAACTTTTATTTTTCTTTTGAAGGTACTATTTGGAGATAATTATATTTAGATGTAGCAGGTGGATACAAAGCTCTTCATGTGGAGGAGCAGAAGAGGTTCGTACCCCCCTCTGAAAAATCCTAAAATGTGAGTGTGTGTTGCAATTCTGTGAGTTAGCATTTTCTGAATAAAACATTTCATAAAATAGAATGCAGAAATGATGTGATACATTTTATTGGATTAATGTGCATTTTGCAATGCAGCTGTTTGACTTTTCAGACTATGGGAGGGTTTTATCAGGAGTTAATAAGTTACTGATGGTGCTGTTTAATATCCACCTTTCCCAGAAAGGGAGAAGCGAATACGTAGTTTATGCCCATTGACAAAAAGAAATACTATACTTCCATGTGAGAAAGCAATCTCAGTGGACAGACCAGTGAGACAAACCATGACGTCTTAAGCATCTGAGCTGCTCAAGGTGACTTTTTTTCTTAAGGTTGTAAAAGTATATCTTTTTTTTTTTTTCTGGAATGAAGGATCATGAATGATCATGTAAGTCTGAAAGCTTGAGTAAATGTATTGTAAAATCTGTGATAGTCCAATAAAGGATATCAAATCAGCTCCTTGTTCCAGTGTTTTCTGCCAGTGGATCAGCATGGCTATTCACCTTTTTTTTCCCATCAACTATTTCATATGTATTCCTGTGGAGTACTGAACAGAAAGACGTATTGTTTCACAAAGTATAAATAGCTATGCTAGAGCAGTGGGCTTGTCAGATTTTATAGGTGGTGTCAGTGAAGACTAAGTTTACCTTTCTCTGACTTACAAAAATACCACATTTATGTAATATTTAGCTATTTATAAAGTGTAACTGCTTTTATAATCTGTGAGTGATGCTCTGAACAGTCTTACTTTTGTAATATGATACACAGCATTCAAGAGTAATTGTTTGAGGAGCTGCATTTAATATAGCTTGCTAGGTTCAATGAACTTTCAAAAGTGTTACATACTAGAGTCTGTATGAACACTTACATACTAGTGCCATAGATACACAGGGATGTAAGGCATAAAATGCAGTTTTTGAAGTATTAAAAGCCATAAATAAAATGAAGTGGAAATGTACTGATTGAACCTGCATAGTCATAGGTGTCATACCTGCTGCCTGCAGATGTTTTCCACTAATACCAGTAAATACTGCGCAGATTATATGGCATATACTATTGTGTAACTATACATTAGCATCCTTGCCACCACCCTGATGCATGCTACACACCATCCAAAGGGTCTAGCAGTGACTTTACCCTTGAATGTACGTGCCTCCCAGTATATAGTCTGTAGGTACATGCTTGTTTTCCCATCTGTTCTGGGTTCCTATCTGCCCTGACATAATATTTCCACAGATCACAGAGCTAATGATCAGTGTCATTCACCTTAATGGAAATGAATATGTAAAAGGGTTAAGAATGTTTCTGATACTAAAATCGATGGTAGGATTTATATTGCAATTGATAGATTCAACTGCTGTTCTTGTGGGGTAGTTTATTTAGTGGGATGTGTTTGTGTTCCCACTAAATGGTAAAAGAATGGTAAAGGTCCGCATATTAGAACATCTTTTATTTTTATTTATTTTATTTTACATTTGTTAACCGGGAAAGTCCGACTGGATACAAGTCCGTTTTCAGCGGAGGCCCGGGGAGAAAAGCTCCAAGTAATCAAAAACATTTCATAGCCCATAATATAGATAGTGATATACAGTAGGAACTATTTAGGTAGTTAACATATCAATAACAACAATTTTACAAAAGCATTTATTAGCAAACATATATGAACATGTTGAAATTATTAAAGAAATGATTAGGCAAGTTACAGTCAAGAGTAGTAGGTCTATATACAAGATTGTTGTTGCCATATATGGTGAGATATAGAGGTCAAAATAGAAAGAAAGATAGCAATGAATAGCAATGGGTTGTAGCATGATGTTAGTTGTAAATCTGTGGTTAATAAAGAGCAGTCTTATTGTAGTGGGGGTTTAAAGGGTTATATATGAAAGATATACCTCTACAGATGGGAGGAAATAGGTAGGGGGGGGTTATGTGATTATTATTAATTAGTCGGGTTTAGACATGGACATAGCCAGTGTCTGTTCATGTATGTTTTTAGAGCTTTTTTGAATTGGGGTGCTGAGCTTATGGTTGTTATTTCATAGGGAAGAGAGTTCCATTTTTTTTCCAGTATAGTTGTAGAACAATGAATCTCCAGCAGTGTTATTTGCTCTTATGGTTTGGACTAGCATTCTGCTGGGTGAGCGGAGGGAAGTGAGGTTGTTATAAGGGGTGATTATGCTAGTTAGAGCTGGAGTACTGTCTGGTTAGTATAGGATTTTTTGAGTAAGTATGAGTTGGGTGTAATTTATTTGATTGGGGAGTTCTAGCCAACCTAGTTTTTGAAGATTGTTACAGTGGTGGGTTCTATATGTGGAGCCTGTGGCAAATCTAGCTATATTATTGTAGCAGCTGGTTATCTTGTTGAGGTTTGATATAGATAGATTTGTGAGGATGGGTGAGGCATATAGAAGTGTGGATAGAAGATGGGTGCGAGCTATGGTGGATCTGGCGCATGGTGTTAGATATTTCTTTATCCTGTACATGGATCCAATTTTTTTATTTACTGTTTTGATGGTTTTGTCTATGTGGGCTTTAAAACTAAGGTGGTTGTCAATGATTACACCTAGTAGTTTGGTGTTTGTTTCTGGAGATATTGTAGTTCCGTTGTTTGAAGAGATGGTGAATATTGGTGGTGTGTGTTTATGGGTGGGGGCAAACAGTAGTAATTTGGTTTTATTTGGATTCAGTAAGAGTAAACGAGTGTTAAGCCAGTTTTCTACTTTGTTAAAGGTGGACTGGGTTACAGATTGTAATTCTGCTGGAGTAGAGGCAGTGCAAATTTGTGTGGAATCATCTGTTTACTGTATGGAAGTAGTCTGTGGTATGGCATTAGGGAGTTCATTGATGAAAATAGAAAAGAGAAGTGGTCCGAGAATGGAACCTTGTGGAACGCCAAGGGTGACAGGTAGAAGGGGGGATAGATTATCTTTCCACATGACTGCTTGTTGTCGATTGTTTAGATATGAGTGGAACCAATTAGATACTGATTTGTCTATATAGAGTGAGCTGAGGGAATCTAAGAGTAATTTGTGGTTGACCATATTGAATGCTTTGGACAGATCTAGGAAGAGGGCAGAGGACAGGAGATTTAGATTACGATTTATGTTGATTGTGTGAGAGAAGGAGAGAAGGGCAGTGGTAGTACTATGGGCTGGTCTGAAACCATGTTGGGATGGTGCTAATAGTGAATTATTTGTGAGGTGTGCTAGAAGTTGTTTCTGAATGCATTTTTCCATTATTTTGGCTAGCGGTGATAGAATAGCAATTGGTCTGTAGTTAGAAAGTTCTGTGGAGTTACCTCCTTTATGAAGTGGAATAATGTGTGAAATTTTCCAGATAGAGGGGATGTAGGATTCTTGGATTGTACGGTTGATTAGGATGGAGATAGGATAAGCTATAATTGTAGCGGCTTTTTGTAGGAATTCAGCGGGAAGTAGATCTGCTGCGAGGGTAGTTGGTTTTAGTTTTTTAAGTAAAGATTTGATATAGTCTGTGTGGATAGGCTCGAATTTTAGTGGTATAGGATTCACTTGAGTAGATGAGGTTGTGGAATAAGAGGAGGGTGTTAGATCTTGGAGATATTAGAAATAAATGTCTGGACAGCCACATTGCTGATCATTTCCATAAGGTGCATGGAGGAAAGGACGACAGCTTTTTCTTTTCTGTTTTGGCTAAACCTCATTTAGAGGGTGGGGCAATTTTAGGTTCATAGGTGTGTACTAGGCTAATGGCCCTGGAGCCTTTGCAATCCTAGCCCATAGGATTACCCTGGCATCATGCCACCCGACCTTAGTTCCCCGTGCCTCTGTCGAGTAAAGCCACTGGAGTGATCCCTGGGGTAAATTTTCTATTTCCCATCTACTCATCAAGATTTTATACATAAATTGTTGGCATTAGAAAGTAGGTTTATATTAAATTTTAGGGCACTAGAACCGAGAGGTCTAAATTTGGATATTAATTTGAATTATTGAATTGCAAATAGTTATATTTATCCTTGTATTTATTCTGGTTGTGTGATGTATTTATGGATCAAAGCTGGTAACACTTTAAGATTTTGTAATTTATGGTAGTTGAATAATGAATTACTTTGTATGGTTTTATATGTAAATGACTGCCTGCTGTAACAGAAGTTATTCCTTTCAAAGCACTTAGCCAAAGTAACAGATGGCCAGTAAAGTTTGTAGTTATCCAGTGGCTCCATGGATTGTGAGTTTTTTTCAAAGATAGGGCTTCATATCCTATGAATTTTGGATCCCACTTCTCTGATGCTGAGAAAAACTAGTCCTGTCTATCTAAAGAGGCCAGTCACCAGCTGAGTCCTTCAGAGCTCTGTGCTTGGCCCTCTCCACTTTGCATCTACTTCTTGGAGGTCAAAGCCAATGTTAATGGCTTCTGGCAGACTAAGTTTGCAGATGATTGCAAACTGGGATTAGTCATTTAATCCTCTCAAGATGAGAACACCCTTCAGGAAGGCCTAACACAGACACACACTTGGTGCCAAAGCCATGGCTTAAAATTCAATACCAAGAAATGCATTTTAGTACCTTTTGGGAAATTGGCCACCTCAGGTAACTACATCACCAATAGAATACTCTTAAAAGTTGATTCTGTAGTCAGGGATCTCAGAAGTCATATAGAAAGTAATCTAACCTTTGACCAACATGTGTCCAAGATAGCAAATCCTTCCATACTGCTCAACTTATAAGAAGGAGCATGGCATCTAGGTGCAGCGAGGTCATCATACCACTGTACTCAGCTCTTATCTGACACATCATACAGTATAATGCCCCCTTCAGTATGTACCTGACCAGGCATATGCAACAACTGGACCATCCACAGAGGTTCCTTACAAAAAGAATACAAGGAGTAAACACAATGCCCTATACTGACCATCCCAAAGCCATGTCTGTTTACTTGGTATCATACAGATTTCTGAGAGGTGATCCTTGCCTGGCATACAAGGAAACCCTGGACTCTGTTTTGATGAACCTTTTGCACATCTGCAAAACAAACAGCATCAAAATGATTAGATTAAAAAACTTAATTTTGCTTGTGACATAAATAGGACATGTTAGAGAGACAGATATGTTTCTCAGAAAAATTCCCATTCTCTGGAACAGGCTCCCCATTCATGTGAAACAGACTTATCCCTATTGAAGCACAACTTAGACCACTGGATGAATAATTGGAAATCCTCCCCCCAGTCTGGCTCCCACGTCTCTGATGGACAGAGGTAGGCAGTAACTCACTGCTATATAAATCAAATCTTTGAGCCTCATTTGGGAGCCTCATTTGGGTTGCACTGATAGGCTTATAAGGGGCCTGGTGGTCGCTAGCCTAGTACTCACCTATGAACCTATGAATCTTGAGGGTAAAGATTTAAGGCCTATACTTAACACTTAATACTTAACACACTAACCAAACCACCTAAGTTTGTAATAGCTGTAGAACACAGTTGTGATACATGAGTGAACTAGGGGGACCCATGCTTTCCTCACAAATTTAGGCTGGCTACGCTCATGTGGACATTACCTTTTTGGCATATTGCATATCAAACCCATGCATTATAGCTCCTTTTGGGAAATTGGCCACCTCAGGTAACTACATAACCAATAGAATACTCTTAATTCTCTAGTCAGGAATCTCAGAAGTCATATAAAAAGTAACCTAGCCTTCGATGAACATGTGCTTTCTTCCCAAATTTAGGCTGGCTACGATCATGTGGACATTGGCTTTTTGGCATATCCTAACCATCCAAGCACAAGGCAGAACAATGTGTCACACAATCAAAGCTGAACCAGGATAGACCCTCCTGTATGCACTGTGGATGAGGGGGGTTTTGGGGTATTGATCCAGTTCTGGGGAGAACCCTAATCACATCTGTTAGCCTCCTTTTCAAAACAGATATGTCCCATTTATGTACTAGAGAATACATCGCATGCATTCCACTCTTTCCACTGATAACCAGGATAATTCTGAACAAGTTTCTTCATGATCTAGGTCTACTCAAAGAACACAGGACAGTTAACACACCTGATCTATGACTTCTTAATTTTTTTCTGTCTGGATTCTGATACCTTTTAGGGACTTTTAGGGTGTGCAGCAGATAGTAAAGGAGGTAGTAAATCCTGCTACTAGGAAATCTTAAATAGACATTTGCAAGATTTCTCTAGTTGGTGCATACCAAATATCCAGGGCTCTATCTGGGATTTCACCACTGGTGCTCAAATATGTGTGAGTTCCTAGGCTCTGAACTTTGTATTCCTTTGTACAGGCACATCTTGAGGTCACTTGAGTTTGTCTGCCCATAGAGCCTTCCTTTTCTCAATGTTTTCTTAGTAAAACATTCTTTGAGATGAATTTTCACCTGAGTTTACTTGCAAACAGGTCTGTTCTTCCTGGGATTTTAACATTTCACTGGTGAATTTAATCATAATTCCTTCTGAACGTATACTGCTAGAATTTTAGATTCTTTAGAGGGAAAACTATTATTTAATTTGGTCTAACATCTGCATGATCAGTGTCTGAGTTGTAGTTTCTCTTGGTGGGTAAACTCTTTTTGGTCTGCATTGGGGGTGGCATATCTTTTAGAACTACTCCCTTACTCATGCCCAAAGTTTTCAGATTCCAGTGTACCTGTCAGACACCCAGTGTTCTACCCTGTCCCTAACCTTCAGAATGATGGAGAAAAAAAATACTAAAACTCTGGACATGCCTTAGCAGCTCAGGTATTATCTTGACAAAACCAAGTCCTTTAGAAAATCCTATAAGCTGTCTGTTTCTTATATTGGCACTACGAAAAGGCAACAGTTTCAATCAGAGGGTTTCCACTTAGTTGTCCTTGGCTGTTGCCTTTTGTTAAACACACCATGATATATCACATTCAGCAGTATAATGGCTTTTTTTTCTCTGAGAGCCTTGTTTTCCTTGACAGCATATTGAAAAGTTGTGGACGCCAGAAGATTTTTAGAGGCAGCTATTGGTACTGTATATATTCCTATACAAAGAGTAACATACTGGATTCCTTTGTTTACATGCAGGACTGATTTGGCTAGGACTACTCTCTAGGAGTTCCTGTACTGATATCCTTCCTCCTCCCAGGTTGGATAAGCTATGGTAATTTACCCATAAGCTACTGCAGCAGTGAAAATGATGAATGTAGCACAGCTGTGTAAGTTGTACTTACCAATAACAGAAGATGTGCAAATTCCTCACTGATACAGTAGCTGTACTCCCCTTTGTGTTATATACTTTATAGGGGTGACTTTTTCATTTATTGTTATGTGTTTGTCAATTCAGGCTGACTTCCCCCTCTTCACTTAGGGGTAAGAAAGCCTTGAAGATTTTTATCACTCTGGCTGCTAATATTGCTCCCACCAAAAGACTGTAGCCCATAAGCAGCCTGAGTGACTATGGGGAGCTGGCCAGTTGCTGTATGTTTGGCAGGAAACAGCCCATAGGCTACCGCACCAGTAGGGAACTCAAACATCTACTGTTATGGGAAAGTAGAACTTACTACATAAATGTACTATTTTCATGTGGAGTTGGGGTGAAAAGATAAGATTTGGCTACCTTATTATCCCTACTTAAATGCTAAAAGCTGCTCCCACCAAAAAATAAATTATGAACGGCACACTTACAACTGTGGTTATTTCTTTAATGTATTTGTCATAATATCTTAATTTGACAATTTGGTCTTCAGTTTATTTTTGGCCTGTTTATGTGAGTATGCATGTAGCCTGAGGAAAAAAAATAATTTTCAAGAGTTTATCTTTTTGATGGCCTTATTTATTACTCTTTTAAATGATACTAGAAAGAGCTGAGAGTTAAGATGAATACATACATGCATACATACATGTGCATACAATGATGGTAGTGCACAGAACATTGCTGTACTTACTGCAACTAACATTTTCCTGCAATAATTATTAGTCTCAACTGAGTTGTATGCACTCATTAATGTATTTATTTCCATTCTATTCTTTAACAATAAAGGTGAGGTATAATTCTCTGTAGAAGCATTCTGTAAAGTGTAAGTCACATATTTTTTTTTATTTTAGAAAAGATTAAATCAGTTGATGGGGTGGTGATTTGGAATGGTCATTATATGATGATGAAGCATTTGGAAGCTCATGTTGACTGCCAATGTATGTCCAGGTCTCAGTGACTCACATAACTCTCAACTATCCAGATTTAAAAAGAATGTCCAGATTTTTGCCTCATATTTGTGGTCTGTTCCTCATAAACTTTATGGTGTTCTGGAAAATCATTGAGTACTGAAGGCATGCTAAATAATAGCAGACATTTGATTTTCAGATCTTATCCTTCAGAAAATGCATAATAATGCAAAACCTGTTATTCTAGAAACTTTGTAAGATTAAAAGAACAATATTTAAAGCCTGTCCCTATTTTTGGGCCTTTGTCCCTCCATTATTTCTGTCCTTGTCCATATTTCTTGTACTGACAGGTTGACAGCTATGGTGACTCACTTTTCTGAAAGCTAGAACTTTAAAGCAGATAATAGAGTAGCGCCTTTAAGAATTTGTTGAATTCCATTTAGTGTTATTTTATGATTTATGCTTTTAAATGATTTAACATTTATATTTATTAATGTATGGATTGCAGTTTGTTTGATTAAATCTTGATGAAATTTATTTTGGATTAAAGTCCTAACCATCTGTTATTTTAAATACATTCTGTGTAGTCTGTTCCTAGTTCCAGTGATACATTTTTTATATGCATTTTAATGGATCATTACACTCTTAAATTGAGTCAATGTTTTATTGATTATATATTTGTCTATATGTGCATGTGTGCGTCTGTACATTTATCTGTATGATTACATCATGGATGTTCAATTTGTTGATTATATATTTGTGTATATGTGTATGTGTGTGTGTGTCTGTATATGTATCTATATGATTACATCATGAATGTTCGATTTGTTAAATAATTAACACACTAAAGATTGACTATAACATATTGCACATTAATTTAACTGACAGCATAAATACTGCAAACCATAATCCCTCCAAACCATTTAGAGCAAATTTGCCTGAAAGTGGTAGAAATATTGACATGTTTTTTCTTTTTTTTTTCAATAATCATTTTTTATTATTTTTCACAACCATATTACAAATTCACACATTATATACAATATATACAAAATGCTTCCATTGGTTAATTCACATATATATATCAACTCATGTATTGATCAAAGGTACAGCACTAACAATCAAAAGGAAAATAATAAAAAAAAAAAAAAAAAATTCAACATTAACAAATCCAAGCCAACAATCTGTCTTTTCTGTACATTTTCTATCTAATCTAAGGTTGATTTAGACTATATTCTGGTTCCCGAAAAAGTGGATAGTAACCTCTTAAGCCAAAATAATAAAAATTTGCTCCCAGATTTTTATGTTGTTGATATTTTTCTTGTGATCACTAATTAACAGTTTATGCGCTTAAGATGTGTTTTATTGCCAACAATCTGAAATTTTCCCACGATGTCTGGGCTGGGTTCAACCAATTTGTGGCTATATATAATTTCATTAATAGGCAAATATTCATAATTACAATCGCTTTTTTTTTATTTAGATTCTCCGGGGGAATAAAAGAATCATAAACTCCCAAGAGAGTGTTGAATTTTGGTAACCCATTTTTGTAACTGCAATTTTAATGAATTCCACAATTTATAAATGCACTTACAACTCCAGAACATGTGAAGCAAATCTGCTGTCTGATCAAAGCGGTGAATTCTTCGCATCAAATTTGTGCAAAGTGAGTATGCATTGTTAAATATCATCAGCTGCGTAAATACCAATTTCTGAAGGGATACGGACTTTAATGTTAATTTAATATCTTATTGTCATATCAATTTCTCTCCAGTAACTCGATAAAAGAATATAATTATTATACTTCCTCTCTTTATCAATTTATATGCTATATTTTCTATCCTGCAACTAGATTACAAATGATTAAATCTTCCCTTTCATTTCAAAGTTGTTAAAATAGTTTATAACCAAGTCTTTTAGCTGTCTTCTATAATTAAATAGGAAATAGGGAGTTCTATTTCTTTTAAAATATCCTGTACTGGTACTCCTAGAAAAGGATATAAATCACAGTTAACTACATGATTAAAGGGAATTTTAGATCAATCAATTGACCACCAATTGTTAAATTTGGGTTCCTATGAAACGGTTGGAAAACCATCATATATTTTAGTAAATTTAAGGAAGCGAAAAAGAGTTTGAATTGACATAAATTTTGATGTGCTCCATTAGCTTATATTTACTCATTGTCCAATTATTTAAAAAGGGTAATGCTTTAGCTCATTTAAAGAGCACCCATTTGGGTGTCCATTTTCTATTATCACTATCAAGTAAGACGCCTTAAAATCCTATTGGCCTGAATCACTAAATAGTACATTTCAAACCAGCCCCCTTATTTTTGGATCAATTTTTCATATGAAACCTTCCTAGGTTTCCAAAGAAATCTTCCCAATCTTATATGAAGCTGTTTAAAGAATGTTTTGGAGTTGTGCAGCTCTAAAATATATAACATTCTAGGAAGTATGATAGCTGCTCTTGCCATCATCGGTAACTTCAATCTACTCCATCTTTCAAAGATCCAATGTTATTTGATCTGTAGTGTTGACTTATTTTTAAAAAAAAAAAAATATTTTCAGTTGAGATTCCAGAAGACAAGATATTTTATCTTTTCTTCCGCAATACTTGTCCTATTAATGGTAGCATTGAAAAAAGGTGTGTGTCTTTTTAATGGGAATATTTTTTTTTTTTTTTAAAAGCTTGTAATTGGGAAATTCTCTCAAAGATTTCTATTGCAGCTAATATTTTTCAGTATCGGAAACAGGTGTGGTGCAATATATGTTTAAATCATCTGCATAGGCAGCCATCTAACCCTTTATTCCATACAGTACAGGAGAATTATAAAAACATTTTGCTTAAAGGTAAAAAAAAAAAAAAGTATAAAGATTAAATAAGATGGGAGATAATGGGCAGCCTTGTCGGGTACCATTTATGATTTCTATATAGTATCCTTAACATTGAGATAAACTCCTATTAAAATAAGGTAATGTATCAAATAAATAATCCAAATTAACCCTATCAAAATGCTTTCTGAGCATCAATAATTAGGCATACAAATTCAGGTTTTTATATTTCAGAGATTAAGGTATGGAGCGTTAAGGTATTATCCGTGGTCTGCCTCCCATCCATAAACCCTGCCTGTTCCTCTGATATTATTGGGTTTATTACCTTTTTCAGCCTACTCGCCAGAATGGATGTCATGATTTTCATGTCCATATTTAAAAGTGATATAGGCCTGTAATTATCAGGATTTTTGGATTCACCTTTCTCTTTTAATATCAGAACTGTCCTTGAGGCATTAAAGTGAGGATCATTAATTTATTTAGAGTGATATAATAAAAGTCTGTGACAATACACTGCTCAAAATCTCTAAAAGATTTGTAGAATTCGAGGTCAAACCATCTGGGCCTGGGGCTTTGTGGCTTCAGTTTCTTGATTGTTTCTCCTCAAATGTAATCGGTTTGATTAAATCTCTGTCAATATTAGGTCTCTGTAAAATCTTTTCTGTCTTTATCTTGCAAGAGTGTCTGCTTCTCACCATAAATCTGATTAAAATTTTTTTCAAAGGTCTTCATGATATCTTGTCAGTATATAGTATTGTTATAGTGTATTTCAGTAATTAATCATGTTGATTTCATCTGGTTAATAATACGAGCTAATGCGGTTTGAATATGATTTGCATATTTAACTAAATTTCTTTGCTCATAAAGTGACAAATTTCTATTATGAAGTAAAATAGTTCTTTTTGACATCTTAATAGCTCAGTTTCTGTCTGTTCATTATAGTTCCTCATCAAATCTTGGTCCAGTAATTGAATTTTAGTTTCTAAATCCAATTGAGTCCTTAGCTGTGTTTTAGTTGTAGCCCATTCTATATCTATTGGGTGTCTATTTTGGGAAATATTATTTAATGACTGCTTAAGTATCTCCTTGACTTCCATTAATATATCTTAAATATGGGTTCAAGGACTAATTATACTCTTAGTATCCATATTACTACTGTTTAAGGTTAAAGTTATCTTTGAATGGTCTGAGAGTTGTCTGACTTGATTAGAAACACTAGGGTCAGCTGAGATTAACACCTCTGAAATTAAGAAAAAGTCAATTCTCGACCAGGACATGTTTTTTCTAATGTAAGGTCTATGGTTAGAGTTAGGGCTAACTCTTGTCAATAAGGTGGAGCAGGGTGCGGTTATATCCAACACAAACCTCCAAGTTGACCCAAATTAAATAATCACCGAATTATATTCTCCTTTCAACCTGTTCCCACTACTACATTCAAAAAATATATATCTCCAGAAATTAAAACCTACAACAATAGCTCCTGACAATTTACCAGGTGAATACCTCGAAGTCACAACAGATGCTATTGTGTATCATATACCAATTCTGATTAACTTCCCTATAGCTGAAAATAATGTTGCCACTCTCTGGAAAAAGTCTTCTATCCTACTGCTGCTTATAGGTGGAACCTCTATAGATCTCTGAAATTTCAGACCCATAAAAACCCTTTCTCTCCTGTCCAAAATACTGGAGAAATGCATACATTCCCACCTCCTCAAGCACCTAATAGAAAACAATCTCCTCTCTCCCTTGCAGCATAGTTTTTTACCGCAGCACAGCACTACTACCATCCTACTGATCTTTGTTAGCACAGATGGTAATAACAGAAATACAGGTAACCTGGCCTCCACATTCTTTCTGTATTTAACAAAAGCTTTTGATGTCATGTCTCACCAGAAACTAATACACAATCTCTTGTCTGTAGGTTTTACTGACTCATAACTCCACTATTTTCATAGTTGCCTATCTAACAGATCTCAAGCTGCTTAGTGGCAACATTATTTCATTTATTTTCTACTTGTAACAGTGGATGTCCCCAGAAGCTGTACTATGCCCCTTAGATATTATTCATATCATTGAGGGTCTTTGCACTGATGCTAGGCGGGCTACTACAGTACAGTATAGAGATGACTTTACCCTTTTCCACTTAGGCAAAAGTGTCTCCTAACTCTAATAATCTTTCTTCCTCTTTTGAAGCATGATTTAACAAAGTCAAAGAAAACTAAGTTAATAGTAGTTTCTCCCAAGCAACTCTCTCTTCAAAGACTGTTTACACAATAACCTTTGTCATTAATACCATCATTTAACTGGTTAACAAGACAAAACTACTGTGTCATTATAGATGACTAGATGAAATTTAACCATCACAAGTTGCAATAAATAAAAATATCACAAAAAATCGGCTTCATGTATAAATCAAAAAATACAATAAGGAACCACATAGCCACATGTTTCCTGCTACTATATGTTCTTTGTGCCTCTCCTATATTTATTAATTTGCAAGTCTCAGTGCCATCTAATTTAGACCAATGCTACAACAAAGCTACAAAATTCATTGCAAACCATTACTACAAAACTCATCACTGCTTGGCACTCAAGCAACTATATTGGATATACTACATTCATTTCTTATTTAAAGGTTAGCTTTTCATGACAATTTGTAGGCAAATTTTATTTATGAAAAATTATATCTAGCAAGTAACCCCATTATTTTTGGTAATAGCGTTTGTTTTTTTGTTTTTGAATAAATTCTTGCATATTCTCCCTTTTCTTAGTATATGTGTAACTAGATATTTTCCCTAAACATACAAATAAATGGTTAAATTTCTAGTTTTACTTTATATATAGACTATCCTCATTCTAACTATCCCTTATGAGACCAAATGAACATAAGAATTCTAGTACTTTACTACTTGATGATGTAGTGACTTCTTGTGTATATATTGTATATACATATATATATATATATATATATATATATATATATGTGTGTGTGTGTGTGTGTATAATTTTCTCAGAATGAGATTGTTGTCTGTTTTCTTTAGATAGGTATTTGTATTGTTTATTTGTGTTTTTGAGTTACCGTATTGTTGTTATTATTTGAAAAAAGAAAATTGAAATAAAGAGATTTTGGGAAAAAAAAAGCAACTATATTGGACTGAATTGCCGTCCTAACTAACTTTATCTCAGCTTGTAAAAGTCCATAAGCTTATTTATAAATACAAAGATTGCCCACCACTAAACAATGTCATCCAACACTGCTACCCAAGTAGAGAATTGCATTGCAGTTTATGGGTAAATTACTACTTGCCACAAATAAAACCAGTAACACTGTGGCAACTTACATCTGTTTTGCAAAATTATCGAATTTCATTCCTCTATTGGCCAAATCAATTGACAATGTAAAATTTTTAAAATCCCAGCGGCTCCTGTATTTCTACAATAAGTTCTAATCCTGTAAGAATACTCAATCTACACTAAAAGTTTGCTAGATTCTTCTCAGGTATTAAAAGAGCAAACCATTACCCTTCACTTTAACATCATCTTTCTCTCTCCTGTTAATGTCCCTGTACTCTGTTTCATACCTACCTTTATTCTTTGACTAATCATCTCTCTCAATAATTTTTCTTTTGTCCGTTTTACCAGTTGTTTCCCTTATTCTTCTTATTAACTTCTCTATGTTTTTCATATATACTAACTTCACTGTAATATGTCTTTTTCCCCCTCTACATGAAAATAGACATTTCACTTGTCTAAAATTATTTTTTTGACAAATCTTTCCAATAGAAGCCTCTACTACTGTAATGCACATGTATGTATTGTACTCCTTTGAACTATCTATAATGTTTACTCTATTGTTGCTATTTGTACAGGTCTATTTTGGACATATAGATTTCCACATAGTTAGGGCGGCCACGGTGGTGCAGTGGTTAGCGTTGCCACCTCACAGCAAGAAGTTCTCCGGTTCAATTCTCGGCTGGGGTGCCTTCTGTGCGGAGTCTTCATGTTCTTTCTGTGGTCATGTGGGTTTCTTCCGGGTGCTCCGGTTTCCTCCCACATCCCAAAGACATGCAGTAGGTGGATTGGACACTCTAAATTGGCCCTAGGTATAAGTGTGTGTGTGTGTGTGTGTGTGCCTTCTGTGGAAGGTTGGGTGCCGGGCTGGCAACTTGACACTGTAAAACTCCACTGCCAATCATGAGCGGACAGATGATCTGCTAACCGGGAAAAGCCAAAAGAAGAAGAAGAAGAAGATTTCCATGTAGTTATTATTCTATCATGTATTTTATACTGTATCTTATTATTTGTCTATTTCAATATTTGTAAATGACTGTCCTCATTTTGATTATGTTTTGAAAATGCAGTATTTCTCTGGAGTATTTCTCCTCAAGCTTCCATTGAAAAAGAGTTTTCAACCCAGTCGGACTTTCCTAGTAGACAAATGCAAAATAAATAAAATTTAAAAAAAATATTAAAAACTAAAGTCTTTTCCTGGAAAAAAAGAGTAAAAGGCAATTTGCTGTACAAATTTTTGAATGGTTACTGAAAGTTCACCTGAAAGAATGATTTAGTCATTTTCTGTCAAAGTGCTAAAATACTTTTAAAAGTCATTATTGGAAGCATATTCAGTATTTATAACAAAGCTAGTGCTAAAACAAAGCTTAGCTTTAAGATGTACTAGGGAGGTGCATCCCCTGCCCTCTTTATTATATGCCCTCTGCATATAATCATTATTTCACTCTATTACTCTATTAGCCTGAGGAGGAAATAATTAAGTGATCAGATAAAGAGCTTAAGCTATCAGCTTCTGGCTAATGATTTATTACATAGGTTATCTCATCCCAAGAGCTCTATAGTCAAATAATCATGAAGGTGTTACATCTTTTGATAGCTTATCATGTTATGAATTATAAATAAGATTGTTAAAGTTCTTGCACATTATAAACTGCCTGAGTATATCTGTAAAGTATGTCCTTTTTAGCATGAGAATGTTTATAACCGAGCACACTTCCTCCTGTAAGAAATACTGCATGGTGCACTCACAATACCATCAATAAATAGATTAATGGCCCTGTTAATCTCTCCACAAAACCATATAAATTATTGACCTGGTTACTCTTTCCAGCACAGGTTATCTTCCATTTTACACCATTAAGTAGATCACTCCCTGGTTAAACATTTCATTTGGGGTGAAGAAAGGGCAGACATATTCATTGTTAAACTCATCAGTAGGAACACAGGGGGGGGTTGGTGTTGTGCATTTACACATGAAACAGAACGTTTGGCTGTTCTGGATTAATTGCTTTCTTTTTAAGAAAAAAGTTAAAAGTCCAACTGCTGCAAGAAAAAAAATGCAAATATTTTAATGACACAGGTTAATTATCCTATCCATTATACAAATTTAGATGAGCTGGCTGGCCTGCTCATAACCTTTCTTAATTATCCTATACTCTACACCTAAACATTTTGTGTATGTAGTTTCCTTTTTTTCTGTTTTCTCTTTCTTTCTTAACCATTACTTAATACTGCATATATACATTGTATATTAAGTTTTCCCCTCCTTCTGTTGCTGTTCCAGTTATCTGAATTTTGCAAACTCTTTACATCTTGGGGTATTCCTACCCTACTCTACATCTATTTTATACATCTTGGGGTATTTCTACCCTTCTCTATATCTACTTTATACATCTTGGGGTATTCCTACCCTTCTCTACATCTACTTTATACATCTTGGGGTATTTCTACCCTTCCCTGTATCTACTTTAATCAACTTGGGTTGCATGTATTATACTAGGGTATGTATGTAGACATGATAACTTAGTGGTAAGGGTTTCTCCTTGACAAAGTCCTTGGTTCAGTCTTAATTTCTACTTACGTGTATGTTCTCTCCTTGTCTGCATGGATTTTCTCTGAATACATCAGTTTCCTTCTACCTTACAAAGCAAGCTATAAATATATCTGTGTATATCAGGGGGACTGATATGTGAGAAGCCTGTGCAGCTTTTAATAAATGGGAGTGTATCAGGAGGGGTTTTATTCTGCAGGACAGGTTAAATTTTTATCTATCATGATACTGAGTAGGGGTTTAGGTAGTTGCTGAAGGTTTTTTTCTATATCTTTTCTCATTTTGCCATGTCAACCATCTATCCTCCTTTTACCTGACTTGAGTTTATTCATTCCCCGGAGGGGGGGACCACACATCTTCTGAATGAGAGTCACCTGGAGGGGCTTTCATCCTGACAGTCATAAAGATTTTGCATTCTTCTTGGTATCCTGACATCTGAGGATTTTTATGTGCTAAATTCCCTTCTTTCAGTGCTGGCATTGACATACGTTTTACATATACCTCATGACCCATGTGACCCATGGGCAAGTCCATCCTCCCCTGTCATCTCTGTCAAGTCCCTGTAATGTTAATTGGGCTTGAGTTCACTGCATTGTATTTGAGGCTTTATCCCTCTATGCCACTGAAGCAGGAGAGTTTTGTGTGGGTTTTAATTAAAACTTTATTCTAAGAAATTCAAAGTTTGGAAACTTCAAAATTTAGAAGTAGACATATATATACACATATATATATATATATATATATATATATATATATATATCTATATATAATATATATAGATATAAATATGTCTGCCCATCCACAACCCCTTTTCCCATTTTTTGCACATAGGTTTGGGTTTCATTTCAACAGTGACGATCATCGGGTGGAACAGTGAAGAATTAAACAATTGAATAGCATGTGTCTGAGTACAAGTGCTCAATCAGCACTCCATCAAAAAAAGCAAAAATAAATAAATAAATGAAATAAAATATTTTTGTTAGCAGGTGTCAACCCTCCTGCAGCCTCCCCCCTACTAATTATATCCATACCGACTCCGAGATTGCACTATTGTGGAGAAAGGGAAAATTGCCCAATCCCCATCACACCACAATCTTGCACACATTTTAAAAATATGGTATGTGGGATTTTCAAGACATACACCCATACATATTTACATAGGGTCCAGTATGAATAATCACTAGTTTAACTGACATGCAATTATTTAAACCTAAAACATCGAAAACTCACTAGTCAAAAGAACAATTGCTAGATTTCATTTTTTTGCAAACGGGCAAGCCCCAATGCCTTAAAAAAAAAAAATATATATATATATATATATATATATATATATATATATATATATATATATATATATATATATATATACACACATACATATCTATATATAGCTATATATACATATCTATCTATATATATAGTCAACCATTTATGTAGACCTGACATGAATGTGGGATATTGGAGCCCAGGCAAGTAGTACAGAGATCTCAGAGGACAAAATAAATACATAAATTTATATAAACAATAAAAGAGCTTGTGAGATAGCTAGTTTAATCAGTTTCACCTTTCTTCTGGTCAGGAGTGACTGGTATGACTCAGAACATCATATGCCTTAGAAATGGTCAAAATTACTGTAATGGATTGTGATTGACTTTGAGCAGCTATGTAAATGGAATCACCTCAATCCAAAATATCTTGATTTTACATTGACATTACATATTGTGCAAATTACAGTAGCCTTGTTATTTATTGCTGAAATTTATCCAGACATTACCAGTTCACTTACTCACTTAAAAAATACAACTAAAACTATTTCCCGTCAGCAAATAAAGAAAAATAAAATTATTTTTTACAATATTTTCTTAAAAACAACTTATTTATGTATTACTTTATTAAACAAAACTGAAATATTCCCACCTTGTGTTAGATCCACCCAAGCTTGTAGGTAACAGAGTATTTTTTCTTGGATACAATACTGTAAAACATAAACTAGTTGAATCTTTGCACTCTTTTGAGAACTTATAGTAAAACAAATACATATTTATGTCTGAAGATGATATAAAGTGGACCTATGTTACAAGTCACAGAGATACTGTTTTGCCAAAATGGAGTGTTTTTGAATGAAAATATATTTTCACATTTTGTTATACTCCCAGTAGTGAGGCTGATGTTTCTACTCTGTAACTATCTGTTCATGATGTGCAACTCCTAGTTTAGGACATTAGGAATACATTTTACATTTTTGGGTTTAGTCCCACCTCTCAAACATGTTTTGTACTGTGATGATGGGAGGTATTGCCAGCTATGCTAGGTGAAGTAAGTCAGTGGATGTGTAACATATACCAGCATAGTTAGCTCAAGTTTTGTAAATAATTAGATGCCATTTGTATATCAAGCTGATTTGTACAGATGCTTGTGTTGAAAAATGTATTTGTAAAGCTGCTTGTGTTAAAAATGTGTCAATAGTAGGTTCTGCTAGACAGAAAAAAAATACACCCGTATGTCACACTGTATGCTAACTTTTGAAATGAATTTATTGTAACAGAGGATACTCAAAGAGAAGAGGTTAATCTCAGTCCAGCTAACTTTGAAAAATAATCTGAAATTAAATTAGCCAGTTTAGGCCATAAATATTGTATCTTACAGTTCTGAATGCAGTCAGAGATGCAACATCTGTGAAAACAAGGACTAGGAATCCTACTGTATTGTCCTTAGGGCTGAACTAATTGCTCCCCTGGAAGGGTGGAAGTTTTTGAAATGGTTTTATTGCTTCCAGATGCTATAACACAACTTAGCAAAGCTTTGTATGTGTGTATTATGACACATATGTGCTAGATTCTGGATTGTTTTCTAGTAAAGAGAGTTGTGGTGGGAATTAGAGTCAGATGACCAGATGTGATGTCATTCGATAGCTAGCACTGAAATGATATTTAGATATTAGTGAGATATATCAGTTAGCTCTCAGGGCAGTCTGTTTGTGAAACCTGACAAGAAAGAAGACGACTCACCCATTTCATCTTACTTTGCATTAGTAAGTGAACTAGAGGACAGTAATTCTTTAGATCAGTCAGGAAAACAGAGTGAGATTAGTTAAGTATTGTTTTTCTGTATCTATGTGAATCTTTCCATCTGTGTTATGTTTAATATTTCCTGTGGCTAAAACTCTGGTGTTTACTGTAAAGAGATATGGTCTTTTAGAGAATATTTTAACCTTTGAGAGTTGTTGTTGTGTCTTTCGGCTTTTCCCGGTTAGGGGTCGCCACAGCGGAACTCCGGTCTGCTAATGATTGGCCGTAGATTTTTACGTGCCGAGTTGTCAGCCCTGATGCACAACCTTCAACGAAGGTACACCCATTCATGCATGTCTCCACACAGAAGACACTCTAGCTGAGAATCGAACAGGACGTCTTACTGTGAGGCGACAATGCTACCGCAGTACCACCACCGCAGTATTTTAACCTTTGAGAGTACTTATATTTATTTGGTGATACTGTGGTCGCTCCTGAAAGCCTTGCTACATTGGTCAGACACTACCATTTGTATTAGCATTAATTTTACTAAGTAAAATTAGATACCCTGGTAAGAGCCTTAGAGTAACTGGCTTTGGACTATTCTGGTGGCAGTATCTACCTTACAGTCTGGGCTGTACCAGCCTTTCCCAGGTGTGTGTGTGTGTGTGTGTGTGTGTGTGTGTGTGTGTGTGTGTGTGTGTGTGAAAATCAAATCTCAAAGAGTGTGTGTGTCAGCTACTTTTAGCAGGGACACAGAGCAGTGGTTTCACAGAGAGGGTGGTAGAAAACTTGGCTTTGAACATTCAGCTGAGTATGCAACTTTACAGCTGTGGTCAGTGTGGAGTCTTATTTAGGGCCTGGTGAGAGTGAGAGGAAACCCAGCCCCAGGACAGGAGTCTGTTCCCTGTGTGCTCTTATGGTTAACTGTGCTTGGTGCAGAGAGCTGCAGACAGAAATACTGTGTGTATTTTTGTTCCAAGTGAATGTCCCTCACTGGTGTCCGTGGTGAGGATTGAGACTCCTTGATAACTGGCCCAGAGGAGGGATGTCACTGTACTATTTGATGAATTGCTTAAATTGCATTGGCCAATTATAATTCATATTGGCTAGAAAACTCTTTTGTTTTTCTGATTGTGGCAGTAAATATTGATTGGAATATTTAAAAAAAATGTAGATCTAATTCTGCTTCTGGTGAAATGACTGTAAGTCTTATCTCTACTACCACCATATATTATAAACCTAATCAGTCTGTTAAAAACACATTGTAGTCTTATATTAACAACTAATTGTTTAATCGTAAAACCTCCACATGTAAGTAACTGCAGTGACTAGAATACTTAGATAGCCATATTCCATCCTTATCTCAGCTGTAATTTACTGAGCTGGGCAGACCAGACTTTTGATATCTGCAGCAATAGCCCTCAGCTCATAATGCAGGATCACTGGGCATTCTCAGGCAAGCTACAAAATATATCATTAGTTTGTCCTGTTATGCACTAGTGTCTCCTCTTCATACTGAGACATGCCTGGCACTCCCTGTGTGGGAGGAACCAAGAGGGCATCCTTACTAAGTACCCAAAGTACCTCAAAATGGCTTGTCTTAAAAAGCAGGAGGAGCAATGGTGCAGTTCCGCGAACTTTCTAGATTGCTTTGCTATGTACTGTGTTATGGATACTAAGTGCAGCAACCATGGAAAGGAACCTAATTTCCACTGTTTCTATCCACGATCATTAGCCAAATTCTGTGACCACAGGTGAAGATGGAGGCATAAACTGAGATGTTTATTGAGAGCTTCTTGCTTTGACTGTACTTTCACTTCACTACAATCCCTTTAGTAATACCACAGCAATAACATTCTGCTTGTCACGTTCACTGATCTCCCACCAGTCCTTCACTTGAGGTAGTTACTTTCCTAGAGCATTCAAATAGCAGTCGACTACATTCCAAGATTTCTGATTTGGAAGTGTTGATTTTTATCCTTACCATGCCATAATCACAGTTATTATAGGCCAAGAGGACAACATCATCTGCAAACAATGAAGGTACAGTCTTTATATCCCATAATGTATTTGTGGCACAAGGTGTAAGTGCATTGAACTTAGAGAAGAGAAAAAAAAGGATACCTTCCAAATCTCAGATGCTCCACGATATCCTGTTCATAAATATTGAAAGGAGAGGAAAGACCCCACCCACAACTGACAGACATCTACTCCCACCTTGAATGCATTTCACTTTGTACCAGGAATGCAGCACAGGAACTCTTACTTCTCAGACAGACGAACCAAATGGCAAGCAGCACCGTCTCTCATTTCCTGTGCTGCCACTGTAGCATCTCTGTCAAGATATGCTGGGTTATGTGTAACATGCTTTCTTCAGTTACAGAAAATACATGCAGACTGTGCTGGCTAAATCACACAACCCCTCCAATATCAGTCTAAGGCAAAGAGTTGGTTAGTGTACACTGCCAGGACTGAATCCACATTGCGCATCCTTATTCAGAGTCTCAACTGCTGGGCAAAGTCTCTTTCCAGCTCCTGATAAGGCTTCCCACAAAAATCTGAGGAACACAATTCCTCTATAACTGGAACACATTCTCCTGCCTTCCCTCTAAGAAATAGGGAACACCACTCTAGTTTACTAATAAAGAACTTCTGCCTCCATCTTCCAAGCAGCACTGAAAAAGTGCTGATTTTCTGCAAGGACTGTTACCTTATCATGAAAAAAAATGTTCTGTGTGTCCTTGTGATTCTTACAGCTGTCATTTTGAACTAATTTGTCCTGCTAGTGGCATCCTTGAAAAAAATGACCTAGACAACAGGGCATATAAGATATAATGACCTTTCATAGGATTATAACTTTATTGTGCTATAGGAGTATGAGTGCCTAAGTAACTGTAAGAGCTATGTTATATGGTGCTTTGTATACATCTTCATAACTTGGTTAAAGAAGAGGACCTAGAGAAGCAAAAATCATGAAAATATAAACCTTATTATGGTTTGTTCAAACAATAAGAAAATCTCACCTGGAATAAGACTGACCTGATCCACTCTTGCAGCTAAATGAGAATGGTGGTTGATGGTGCCCCCATGATGGATGGGTAATCCATGCAGTCTGGTTGGAGGTCAGCTTAAAAAGTTGCTTTGAGCCATCATGTGGGCTCCTTACCTGCAAAGCAAAGACTGGGAGACATATGCAATGGCAATCATGTGGCAGACAGGAGTTGGTGGATTGTGTCAGACATGGCCTAGGCATCAGAACTTGATTCTTGTGATATGAAATTTCACTTAACTGTTGGGGAAGGAGCCAGAGATTAAATGGGAGGTTGAAACATGCCAGCTAGTTGCAGCTGGCTTTACCTCTACATACAGCACCAGCTATTGAGTCCCCTACCCTTTGTCAAGGACAGTTTTCTTCCTGCTTTAGGGCTGATCTTTGGAAAAGGCTCTAAGCAGGTATGAGTGCACCCACAAGCCTTCAGCTAGGTGCAGTACAACTGGAATTTGTTCCAGTAAATGAGAGGGGTCAACCCAATATGACTGTAAGATGCAGAAAGGTAAACTTTTGTCTCTTTTTGCATATGTATCTAATAGTTAATCATAATATTCAGCCTTTATGGAAACCATAAGAGAAGTGCTTGATAATGTACCATCTACTGAGTTGTAGTTTTGCTGTAAAACTTCAACACTTCCATGAAGAATGATTGAAATACCTGGGAGGAAGTGACTGAGAGGAAGAGAGTGTCTGATCTGGCATTGAATAGTGAATTATTGTTGGACGTCTGTGCTATTGAAGGATTCTTCATGGGTCTATATTATATCATCGACAGCTTAACTTGTCAAACACCTAAACGTCGACAGCTAAGGGTCGAAAACTTACAATGTTGAATGACCAGTTAAGCAAATTCTTTCATCGGGAAAGAATTTGCTTGTCCATTATCGGGAATTTGCCCTTTCCCCAATGTAGAGTGATCTCAGAGTTGGTATATTTAGTTAGGGTGTGTGTGTGTGGGGCATAGCCCCCCATATCAGGGGGTGTAGGGCGAAGCCCCCCACTTTTTACAGCTTGGAAGTTTATGTTAGTTTGGCATGGTCAAGTGAATTATTTCCTAATGAAAGAATTTGCTTTACTGGCCGTTCAACATTGTAGGTTTTTGACCCTTAGCTGTCAATGTTTAGGCATTCGACAAGTTAAGCAGTTGATGATATAATATAGACCCTTCTTTACAATGGCACCATGTTCAAACACAACATCATCTGTAAGTGTATTTGGTAGCAGTCTGCAGACTGCTTTGATACAAAAGCTTATGGCTGACTTTACAGTCAGGTCCTTAAATCTGAGGCCAGATATCCATTCAGGAGAGGTTTCAGACTGCCATTACTACCTGCTGGTGAGGTGGGATAGATGGGCAGGACAGCAGATGGACAGAAAGTGCAGAGAGGGCACCATGGAAATACCAAACAAATGCTTCTGTGTAAGATGGGTTCAGCTCCCCTCCAAAGGAATTTTATTATAATCTGGATGAGATCAGGAAAATGGAGTCTATGTGGATCCTGTTCAAAACCTCAACAGTGGAGGCAGTAAGGATCTGTATCCAAAATGTGGTCAGCGTCTATCATGGCAGCAATCCTAGAAGTCAGTGGTACACACAAGTGGTGATGGAAGTCATAAATTAAGAAAGAGGCCTTCTGAGTCGCTGAGCATTGCTACTGTGAGGGTCTCCAGCTATGGCAGAATGGTACTGATAGCATAGAAATACATATGTGTGTGTGTGTGTGTGTGTGTGTGTGTGTGTGTGTGTGTGTGTGTGTGTGTGTGTGTGTGTGTGTAAGACATATAAATATCTAAGTCTATTTATCTCTGAACTCTGAACCTATCTATCTGTTTATAAATGTGGCAGTGCATTTTACCAAATATCATTTACTTGAATAACAAATCACTAGCCAAAGTTCACTACAACCTCATTTTACTGAATCACAATTCATAGAAAAATGTAGAATTCTGTAGACAATCGCTGTTGGTATAGTGATACACTGTATATGTTTTTTCTCCTTTCTCTGTGTTTATGTGATCTTGGAGTTAGTATAGTTAACATAAGGTGCATGTGGGAAGTGCAGGGGTGGGGCTTGCCTCCCTGAAAAAAAAACTTTTTTTTAGGGTACATTTGCTCTAATGAAGTTTTCCATGCAATGAGATTCTAAGAAATTTGCTTTTAATGAAGTGTATTTTTTGTTAGTTTTAGTGATTTTAATTCAACAAAATGAGACTAAAAATAACTGTAAGTATATATATATATATATATATATATATATATATATATCTATCTATATATAGTACACACTAGCACAGGGGTAGGAAGTTGTGAAATGTAGATGGAGTAAGGCAGTGTGAGCGCAGAAATATGTTCAACTCACACTAGCACAAGGATATGAAGTTGTGTACTGTAGATGAAGTAAGGCAGTGTGACCACAGAAGAACATTCAATTCACAGTGGCACAAGGATAGGAAGTTGTGTATTGTAGATGGAGTAAGACAGTGTGAGCGCGGAAATACGTTCAACTCTGCATGACAAACCAATCATTTTGTATGTATTTTTTTCCTTGAAAAGTGTTCTGTTATCATATTCTCAGCTGTCCCTGATTTTGCAGACTGTCCCTGATTTTACTTCTTACTTTTGCCTTAGCCTTCATAAACCTTTTGATTGCTTGGTAAATCAGTGAAGATTACACTTATTCATTAATACCGGACATTAGAGTTTCATGCTTCTTATTGTTCAGAAAATGTATGCTGATTCAAGACCAGTTGTTATTTTACTTTTAACTTTTTAAGTGAATTAGAATAATATTTAAATTTGTTCCTAATTTTGTGTCTTTATCCCACCATAATGCTTGGCTTTGTCCAGATGTCTTGAGCTAAGAATTTGAGAGATATGTTATTTGTTAGAAATGAGACCGACTGAATGTGGATATTTGAGCACCATGAACAAAGTCTGGGAGTAGAAACTGTTAAGTATGTACTTCTGAAATGCACCCCACTATGAGGAACATCTCCCATTGTGAATCTTAAAAGTTCCATGTTCCATGCAGTTTCACATTTAAAGGGTCTGTCACACATTTGCTGTTAAAAGCATTTTTTAACCATATCCATCGTAAATAGTACTTCATCAATATAACTTCTAATATGCATGCTGTGAGCTTATAGATGAAGTAGTTTGCAAAACTGTTTCACATTTGCCCATTTGCTCCACATTATGAAAGGCAGTTTTCTACATTTTGGAGAAAGAAGGTTGATAGGTATGCGCAAATAAGTACATGATGATATTTTGAAACACACACACATTAAAATACATAGACTGTGTAATATAACATATCTAATACACCAATGTTATTTAGTGTTTAAACTTTTTGATTGATTTCTCAGATTCTGGCTTTTAAGTGCTCTTGTACAAAGACTGTGATATTACTACCCATCTTATCATGTCTGAAATGAAAGAAAGTACGCCCTATGACAAATGGTATACATTTTCTGTCTTTTAACCATGTTTAAGTAACTGTGAAGATAAGAACATTCTCCAAGCACAGAAAAACTTATGTGACACCCATTTTATTGTTGAGATTTTTATCATTTGGTAAAACAACCTTCATCTCTGTTCTTTTTCTTATTATTTTTCATTTCCATTTGTCTTAGACTTTAAAGAGGTTTAAAAAACACTACAGGAATGAAAAATGTCCTAGTTAGCACATGTATAACCAGGAGGCCAAAGAAAATCCCATCAGAGGTGAGGTCAGGGGCGGCTCGTGGTATCGGACTGCCGGACTGCAGCCCTTCCACCTAGAAAAAAAAAAAAGAAAAATCTGTAAAACTAAAAAGCAAACAGAAAAAAAAAAAAAAACACGAGTCTAGACTGCAGTCCGGATAGAGAAACACAGGTACCCAGCAATCATTGCTGCAAATGCACACAGGAATCAGTGCGGGGACGACCACACAGAAGAGGAGGTCCGGACTGCTTCAGCTGCAGGCAGATCCAATCAGGGCTGAGAGAGGTGAGCTGCTCTCATGGGAATTTCATTGCGCGGGCTCATTCAGGAGATAGGTGTAGCAGGTTTTGGTCACTGGCTGGATTGCTCCGTGTCACGGGTGGATTTTGCTGCTTCAGGTCCCTGGATTGCTCGGGTGGTTTTGCTGCTTGGTCAGACATACATCAGGTAAGTGAGCGCGTGTTGCTTCAGGTCGCTGGCTGGAGGATTGTAGGTCGTTTTGCTGCTTGGTCGCTGGCTGGAGGATTGTAGGTCATTTTGCTGCTTGGTCGCTGGCTGGAGGATTGTAGGTCGTTTTGCTGCTGGGTTGCTGGCTGGAGGATTGTAGGTCGTTTTGCTGCTTGGTCGCTGGCTGGAGGATTGTAGGTCGTTTTGCTGCTTGGTCGCTGGCTGGAGGATTGTAGGTCATTGTGTGTGTATGCATGTTTGTGTGTGTATTTGTGTGTGTATTTGTGTATGTGATGGGCAAAATTGATTTTCTGCATTATACTTTATACCATGTGCTTGCTGAGTCAGAATCCATTACCTTGTCACCATGGTTTAGATAAAGTTGGTAGTAAAAATAATGGGATGGAAAAGCTTATGTGAGAAAATGGATAAACATTTCTCTGAGCTGCATAAGTAGTAGGCTGTTAGTATCTGTTGCCTCCAAATGACACAATTGTGTGATCTTTTCTCACACTTGCTGTAAACGAGTTATAAGTGTATGTGTATACTGCATTGTTGCATATTTTCTTACACTGAGATGAGGCAAAATACAATATTTATGATTCAGATATGCCTATGTAAAAATATAGAACATCTAAAGATAGCAAGTCTGTCCTTGTTTTCTGCCAAATGATCTCGCTTACAGTACTGGACATGCAGATGGGGGCATGGAATATAATTACTATTTAATGCATAAAATAACTGCCACTACACATTATTGGTTACTTAACAGAAGCCCCTTAATGCTTGAGAAAGTTTTTTTAGTACTTAATTTGAATGAAAGTACATACATACATCACTGTTTTTTGGAAATTTTGTAGAAAATATTTAAAAAGATTATCTTCCATCTTAGATCTAAGAAGGTGGTCATGAATACTGAACTGATCATAGTTTAGCACATGTGCATGAAATGATTATGCATTTGTCTCTCAGCAGGTATATTTGCTCATGTCTGAATGTAACCATGCATGAGTGAAGGGGTTCAGAAGTAATAAAGACTTAGAAAGATGTATGTTGTTCTGAGTATCTGATTTGGCTGTTACATGGGTACACAATTACAAATGGTAGTCTTTACAGCACACAATATTAGGACTAATACAATCTCTCCAACAAAGGAATGCAGCCAGCCTTCCAAGAATTTTGTCTAAATATGCAAAAAAGCATACAAATTGTTTAAATTTTGTCTACAGTGTGATGGACATCAATGACCATAAGACTGGTTTTACTAGCAATCAGAACACTGATCTCTTCTCAGTTTAGATGTCAAATAATTGAGATACAAGTCAGGTAAATCATTTAGTGCACTGTGTGCGTGTGAAATGGCCCAGTTGCTTCATGGTGGTGGGTAGAGAATAAGGCTTGAACCCTGTATCTTGGGCACAAGTGACAATAGCCTGAATTCCCTACCCACCACCATTTCTAAAACATTTGCAGATTTTTGCCTCATATTTGTTCTGTTCCTCATAAACTCTGTGGTTTCTGTACTTTTGTTACTTAAAAGAGACAGTAGTGTAGTGGTGCAGTGGTAGCAGTGTTGCCTGACAGCGATGGGTTGTCTGGTTTGTTTCTTGGCTGGAGTGCCTTCTGTGTAGAGTCTGCATGTCCATCCTGTGTTTGTGTGGGTTTGCTCTGGTGTCCTCAGTGGATATTTGTCCCTATTTTTGGGACTGTATTCCCTCATTATTGGCTTCGTACAGGTTTTTTGTGCCAAGGTTGAGAGCTATGGTGATAACTGAACTCACTGAATATGTTTGGGGGCTGTATTCCCCCATTATTGGCTTTGTTCAGGTGTTTTGTGCTAAGATGTTGACAGCTATGGTGAGAACTGAATTCACTAAATGGTAGCCATTTAAGTTTCAGTCTTCCTTTCTTTCGTAAAAATAGATGATTTGGCATAGTGGTATGTTGCTCTGGCTGTTTAGCACAGGGACCTGGGTTCAATACTTGACAGTGAAATGTATGGTGGTAACACAGTGTTTTGTTCTAGCAACTTTCCAACATTATACAAGCAATGTTTAAAATGTGTCCCTGGTTTTTGGGCTTTTGCCCCCCCCCCAAATACATTTTGGCTTTGTCCAGATTTCTTGTGCTGCAAAGTTCAGAGATACAGCTGAGTGTCAAATAGATTTTATAAGGAGCTGAGAGCTGCAGGGGAACAAAAGTTTAGTGCTGCTTATGCCAAGTCTGCTTGCACTGTAAATAGCACAACAGGTAGTATACTTGCTTTTGATGCAGAAGGCTGTGGGTTCTACTTCCACAGTAGGTAGATCTATTGCTGATACTGTACTCTGTTTTAAAGGGGGATGGATGCTACAGTCCTCTTTGGCGAAGATACCTAGTAACTATGAACCTGTTTTATCAGTTTGCCATCTATTCCCTATTGGGATATTACTAGCATTATATTTTTTTTAATGCAACATAAGCAATTTATTCCTCAAGGGCAACAAGCACTTTATTTGTAGATGAAACAATGACATATAAAGTTGTTTGCTAGCATTAACCTCTTAGTTAACAGATGTATTTAATGTGGAATTATTTAGATAGCTTTTACTTCAGAGATCGTGCATATTTACTGATACTGGTGGACTGTTGAAGTTTGAGTAGACTTTTATGATGGGAATGTTCTGAATTGGGCAGTTCAACTGTACTGTATTGTACAAGGAATATAATTTAATACAGTCAGGAAGGTGTATCAAAGAGCATGTGTATGTTTCGTGTTCAAGGGGCTATGATTTGAAAACAGCACAAAATTAATCTTTATCTGCCACTGGCAAAATGTATTTTCTTTGAATGTGGGTTTCAATGCTGTTTCAATGAATGTGAGTTTCAAGGGCAAGTTTTAATGCTAAGTCCATTTTCATTGTGAGACTGCATTGCTTTGTTTAGCAGATATCTATTAGGGTTTATGCCGTAAAATATAAAATAAAACTTTCAAATGAAATCCATATCATCGCAGAAGTAAAGCAGTATGCACATGACAGTGTTTATGGCAAATGGGGCTAAATAACCAAGGAATGGGACATTGAAATGGCTGCAAGGGGGAACGTTCCATTCGACCATGATTTTGTGAGGGGGGGGGAGGGCAGCAAACTCAGACAGCCCCGGCTGAACTACACCTCTCAACTGTCCAAACTTTTGCAGAATGAATAGATTTTTGCTTCTTATTTTTGGTTTGTTCCTCATAAAATTTGTGGTTTTCTGCCAAATCATTTAGGAATGAAGTCACTAAATATTGAGTTTCAGACATCATAACCTTCAGAAAAATGCATGCTAAAGCAAGACCTGTTATTCTATCAACTGTCTTTTTAGTACTGTTTGTATGTTCCCCCAATATATTTGTCCATATCCAGATTTCCTGCATTAAGAGGTTGAGCGGTACGTGTAAATAAATCGCTTTATGGAATCAGGAATATCCAAACCTCTCAACTGTCTCCAATGTTGGCTCAAAATGTTGCTCTCCCCTTAATAATCCCTCTGCAAAATGGCAATTTTGGAAGAAAATGTGGAATGTTTACAATTATAAATAACTGTAATGATCAGAGTTATAGATTACTTTTATTTCAGAAATGCATTTAGATGCTCTTATTTTGTCAGCTGCTCAAGTTGACAGTACTTTTAAAAAGGTGTCCCTTCTTTGACAGGTTCCCAGCTGTATTGTGTGGCAATTTTATATTTTTGCATAACATATTTGGTCTGTTTTTCATAAAATTGTGGTTTTCTGGCAAATTAGTAGCAAATCATTAAAGACTGAAGTTAGAAAATAATGGCAGACATTTGGGTTTCAGATTTCATACCCTTCAAAAATTCATACGAATGCAAGACCTACTGCTATTCTATTATCTTTCTAAGTTTATAAGAGCAATATTTAAAAATTGTCTTTATTTTTGGGTCTATGTCCCACTTCTGTCTATGGCTTTGTCCAGATTTCTTGCTCTGAGGTTGAGAAGTATGAGTGTCAGAGCCATCACCGTCAGCCAAAGACATTTCAAACTGTGACCTACTTGTTGCACTCCACTCCCCATTGTAGTGGCTCTGGATGTATCCAAGCAAGGCAAGGAGCAGTTATACAGTGTAAGTGTGCAGAGTATTTCCCCATCCAAGGTAGACCACAAGTATGACCATGGCTTTTCATCTGTCCTTGATTTTGAAGAATGTTCTGGTTTTCTGTCATATTTTTATACTGTTGATTTATGCCTCTTATTATTCAGACAATGCATGCTGTTGCAGTGCCCTGTTGCTCTGTATTAAAGTAGCAATGTTTTGATGACCATCAGGTAAGCTTGTCGGAGATTGTAAGATTTAATAAGCATATTGTTAAAGAATTACCAACATTGAAAGCCTTTTCATTGTTGCCATGCAGAGAATATTTACATAACTAGATAACGAATAAGCCTCGGGTAATAAAATGCATATGACAATATTTATAATAAAGGACAAGATTACAGTATTTTCAGAAGCTCATTACATTTGTTGGAGACTTGCAGTTATATTTTCAGGCTTTAAACTTAACAGAATGCCAATCTATAGAAACGTTTTCACTACTGTTAAACAGCAGCTTCCTCAGACAAAGAAACCAAAACGCCAAAGCACTTTTAAAAGGCAGAAGGTGAACAAGATGACATCATATCCTGTACAGGTGAACGTTACACCCATCCACCTAATTAAAAAAACACCACAGATATTCAGAAATAAAGTGCTAAAGCAAACATATACCTATTAATGCAGTACTTAATAAATACTAAATATTACTTTATACAACAATTATATCCACCTAAAACAGGCAATAGCCTGTATATACATAAATATATAAAATATAAAATGTAAAATCCAGACTGCACTAAATAAAACAAAAAGAAAGGTATACAATAACATAAAATAAAGAACTGGAACGTTGTATTTTGGATAAAGACCAGTTCCTCAAATAAAATTTTAACGTACAATAAGAAAAACATACAATCTTTAAATTTAAAATGCATACTTTAAGTACCAAATTTAATATGTCAACAAATAAAAACCTTAAAACCACAAGTTATCAAAAAGGTTATTATATATAACCTAAAAAATCAAGATCTAAGGTAGCTTTTATATTTTAACATAACAGAAATGTTACACGCTTCATTTAAACCTGGTGGGGAAAATGCATTAAGAAGAAGTTGCCATTCCAATTCTTTTATTTCCAATAGTAATGATTGAGGCCCCCCTCTTATACCTAGTGTAACCAGGTCAATTCCCATAAAACAAAAGCTGTGGCCAGGATTATCAATGATGTGCTTTGAAAGAGCGTTGTCTAGTTTTTGGTTTTTTATAGCATAATTATGTTGGTAAACTCTGTCCCGTAGTCTACGGTCAGTTTTACCAACATAAAATGCACGGCAACAATTACACAATGCAATATAAACAACCAACCTGGTATCACAGGAAATCCTATGTTTGATGGAAAACTTTTCATCTTTAATGGTAAAAGAATTCCCTACCCTTAATAATCTGCACCAATTGCACATGCCACAAGCAAAAGTGCCAGTTTGTCTAGATCCAGTGTTGTATGTATCCCAAGTTTGCAATAGATCCTTGAGGTTTTTTACAATACAACGTTCCAGTTCTTTATTTTATGTTATTGTATACCTTTCTTTTTGTTTTATTTAGTGCAGTCTGGATTTTACATTTTATATTTTATATATTTATGTATATACAGGCTATTGCCTGTTTTAGGTGGATATAATTGTTGTATAAGCAATATTTAGTATTTATTAAGTACTGCATTAATAGGTATATGTTTGCTTTAGCACTTTATTTCTGAATATCTGTGGTGTTTTTTTAATTAGGTGGATGGGTGTAACGTTCACCTGTACAGGATATGATGTCATCTTGTTCACCTTCTGCCTTTTAAAAGTGCTTTGGCGTTTTGGTTTCTTTGTCTGAGGAAGCTGCTGTTTAACAGTAGTGAAAACGTTTCTATTAAAGTACGTTAACCTGCTATTGGCGTCCTTTTGCTTACTTTCCGCTTTTTGTGGCTTGTTGTTTGAGTTTCTTTTTGCTGTTACTAGAATGCCAATCTATCATGTGTGGTCCATAACTTGTGCAGTAATCCTTTAAGCAATTTACCTTGAGCTTGTTTCTTGTTCGCTGTTTGTTTTTTACTTTGATCATGTGTTCTCCATGAAACAAGTAGATAGTTGTTGTCAGGCAGCAGGTCTTTTTTGGATAAGAAACATTTTTACAAGTGGGGGTATCACAGAGATTGCTACTTTCAGCATGTTACTTGGCAATTTTATAAAGCTGAATGTAAATTATAATTAGAACTGCAGTACAAGGAGAAGTGGTTTGAGCTGAGTGCTGTTTGTTTTTTTTTTATACTTGATTTTGACTGGCATTCCAGTAATGTATTTAAAAAGCAATTTATTTTTTCATGCCTCACAACCTTTGTGTTTCCATCTAGATATTAAGTAAGTTGTCATGTAGCCAATGCATTGAAATATTTTTTTTCTTCTACACTTGTCTTGACTGGACTCTTGTAATGACAGTTTGGCACCCAGGACAGCGTATTTAATTAAAGTTTCAGTTGTTGTGGTTTTGAGCATAGCCCCACCCCTTTCTAATTGGTCACACCCCTTCCCATTGGCCCCACCCATTCAGCTGTCTCTTGCAGCCCCCCTTTAATTTTAAGTCACCAGCCGCCACTGGGTGAGGTACACTGGTTGCTCACATACATCATTCCAGATTTAGAGGTATTGAACCCCCTATATATAACATCATGTTCTATCCACTGATTGAAGGCTAAAATGTTATCATTATAATTAGGTGCATTATGATTTAACTGAAAGATTTGCCTAAATGTATTTTCTTATGCTTGTTGCTAGGCTGTTCAAAAAGTCTACCATATTCTGTAGAAATAAAGATGGGAAAACCTTCATAGATAGTTTATTTGTATAATGACCATGACATAGTTAGCCTTAATCCTCAATAACATTTGAGATATGAACCTAATGTTGTCTATAAGCAGGCAGGACAGTCACAGGCTCCATAAAATGCCCATTAGGATATGTGCTTGTTTTATTTACAACAGAGTCAATGATTGCTGCAATGTTTTATGGTTTGCTAGACTACAGCGTCTCCCTTATAGGTGTTCCAGTTTGGCTTGATTCATTGTTAATCCCTGAAATTGTGGTTTAATTGAATTTATGGTGTGTAAATTTGGAAACCTAAATACTATTTTATGGTAATTTAGGAAACATGGTCAAGTAAAGGGACACTGGTATGGCTAGGTGGCCTGGATCGATTACCCTACCTAGAGCCCCATTAAACAATGATCTGGCTCTGTGTAGCATCACATCAGCATATCATTCAGGCATCACCCCATCATGTATCATAACCATCTGTGGACGTGTTAAGAGCAGTATGCATATGCATTTTTGAGAAATACACAATTCCAACAAAATCCAGTTTTTGGTCACACCATAAAAATGTGCTCATGCTGTCTAAAAATGTGCAAGTAGTGATAAAAACGAGCAGAAACACACAAATGGAGGTCCTGTCTGTTTTATATGGGAAAGGAGCTCCTGTACGTCATTCTAATGGCATTTGAAATGCATTTCTTAAATCAGAAACTTAATAACTGTTTCTGAATCATCAAGCTTAAATTAAATGCATGTATGACAAACTGTGATTTGCATTTATGCTCTTTCCTATAAATACTTTAGTATCTTTAAGAAATATTGTTGTGTAGATATATTAATTTTTCCATGGGAGGCTTAGAATCACAAAAATGCAAGGATAATATTAGATCTCATTTGGGACGCAAACCTAAGACCTCGAACATAACATGGCAGTGTCAGTCCCACTGGACTAACAAAGGCTTGATTGAGGTTAAATTCCTCAAGCTTCTTTTGTCCACAGAAAAAAATGTCAAGATACAGAATGCCAAATGCTGTTTTCCATAGGAGATCATTGGTGGTGCGATTTCTAACTGTGCACCGACAAAGATTTACTTGTTTTGTGAGATTTCTCCCTTCTTCAAGTTGGTATGTTGGCTTTCTCACAGTTAGCAATTCATAGTGGAACTGACACATATAAAATCATAGGATTATAGGAGATTATATTCTGGGTGGTTCCTAGCTGAAAGGATAAGGCCCTAAAGGGAAAACACAAAAACTATCTGGCCAGAGGCTCTTATTAGTCCAGTGGCAGTGACACTGCATGGTATGCTGGAGGTTGTGGGTTCAAGTTCCAAATAAAACCTAATATTATTCTTCCACTTCTCTGATTCTAACAGTGCCAAAGCAGAGGGCTTTCTCTATATCTGTGTGTTTGTAATATGGTCACAGTGATGCTGGGCATTTTTCATAGTTGTTTGAGCTCCTGAACCTCTTGGTTATGACTTGAAATACTGTAAGTACATACATATACACACACACACACACACACACACACACACACACACACACACACACACACACACACACACACACACACACACACACACACACACACACACACACACACACACACACACACACACACACACACACACACACACACACACACACACACACACACACACACACACACACACACACAGTGTGTGTGTGTGTGTGTGTGTGTGTCAGTGTGTGAGTGTGTGTATGTGTGTTGTGTGACTGTGTGTGCATGCAAGCATTAGAACGTAAGGTAAAACAGAGCATTGATCACTACCGTAAGAAAATTACTGGATTTGCATTCCATCCATCCACAACCCCTTTTCCCATTTTTGCGCATGGGGTCGGGGTGTGACTTTAACACTGACAATTATTTAGTGCCAAGCATTATACTGCTGGGTGGCTAGCTCTGCTGCTGCTGTACTTCCATACCACAAACTCGCATGCATGCTCACACCTATGGTGAATTTAGTGTGTACAACCCAAATACTGCATGTCTTTGGAATGTGGGAGGAAACCACAGCACCTGGAGGATGCCCATACGAACACAGGGAGGGCATGCAGACACCACACAGAAGGCACCCTAGCCAAGAATCAGACTGGAGAACCTCTTGCTGTGAGGCAACAATTATAACTATTGCACCACTGTGCTTCTCTGTTTTTAACAATGGTCACGAAAATCTGAGTATTCTACTAGCTCATACACCGACTGTGTTACACTTAGTTCATGCCCACAGCTACTAGCATAGAGGCAAAATTAGCATATTTTCATTAAACTGCAGTTTTCTAAATGCATAACTTAGCTATAACAAACTTTCTATGAACAAGTTATGGAGAAATGGTAAAATACCATATAAGTGGTATAATACTGTATAAATGGCATAATACTGTATAAATGGTATAATATTGAATAAATGTTATAATACCGTATAAATGGTATAATACTGTATAAGTGGTATACTACCATATATACTACCATATAAATAGTATAATACGGTATAAGTGGTATAATACCGTATAACTGGTATAATACTGGATAAATGGTATAATACCATATAAGTGGTATAATACTGAATAAGTGGTATAATACCTCATAAATGTTATAATATAGTATAAATGCTATAATATCGTATAAATAGTATAATACCTTATAAATGGCACCTGTGTCTCTAATGGACACAGGCAACCTGTAAATGTTTCATCTCCCAAACCTCTGCTTACAGTTATCAAGGGTATCAGAACTTGTCAGAGATTTGGAATTGCTGGCTAGACTTGAAAAGGCATTTGTGGTAGTCAGCCTGGTAAATACCTATGAACCTATAAATGGTAAAATACCATATAAATGATATAATAATGTATAAATGGTATAATGCTGTATAAATAGTATGATACCTTATAAGTGGTAAATTGCCATATAAATGGTCTAATACCATGTGACGATGTGAAGTATTGCCAGCTATGCCGGGAGACGTAGGGCAGTGGATGTGTAACATATGCCAGCACAGCTAGCTGGAATTTTGTAAAGAATTATAGGTCATTTGTATATCAAACTGATTTGTACAGATGCTTGTGTTGAAAATGTATTTGTAAAGATGCTAGTATTAAAAATGTACCAACAGTCTGCCCTGCTGGACAGAAAAAGAAATATACATGCATTTATTGTAACTGTTTAAATGTATATGTTTTAACAGAGGATACTGGATGAGAAGACATTAATCTCAAACTCTGAAAATAGTTTGAAATTAAATTACCAGGCTTACCTGGCTTAGGCCATAAAAACTGTACTAGGAAGCTTCTTGCATTGTCATTGGGGTGAACTAATTGCTACTTTGGAAGGGTGGAGGTTTGAAATTGTTTTATGACTTGCAGGAGCTGCAACAGATCTTAGCAAGGCTCTGTGTGTGTATTATTGACACATATGTGCTAAATCCTGACAGCTTCTAGCCAAGGGGGTGGCATGGGAACCATAAGTCAGATGACCAGATGTATGTAATGTTATTCTGTAATCCATCATTACAAATAATGTTTAATGCTAGGTGAGACTGAAGTCTCATAGCAGTCTATTTTTGTAACCTGATGAGGAAGGACCCCTCACCAACTTCATTTTGCCTTGCTCTAGTAAGTAACTAAGGAATAATAATTCTTTAGATCAGTCAGAAAAATATAATGAGATTAGTTAAGTATTGTTTTTCTGTAACTGTGTCAACCTGTCCACCTGTGTTATTTTTAATATTCCCTATTGTTTATCTCTGGTGTTTATTGTAATCAGATATTTAGTATTTTCATATTCTTTTATTACTTATTAAATATAGTTAATCTTTTCCTTGTCGCTGGTCCTTTAAAGAGTATTTTAACCTTTGAGAGTACTTATATATATTTGGCATCACTGTAGCTACTTCTGGAATCCTTACTGCATTGGTCAAATGCTATCATTTGTATTAATATTAATTCACTCAGAATAATTGGGTACCCTTGTAAGAGCATTAGTGTAGCTGGCTTTGTGGTGTCTACTGGCATTGTGACTTTCTTATAGTCTGGGCAGAAAAGGGCATGGCTAGTAAATCTGTGCCAGCCTTTACCAGGTGTGTAAAAATCAAATCTCAGTGTGTGTGGCAGATACTTGGAGCAGGGATACGAAGCACTGGTTTCGCAGAGAAGGTGCTGGTGGACTTGGCTTGGACACTCGGCCGAGGACTCGACTCTACAGCTCTGCCAGTGGGGAGTCTTTTTGGGGATCTGTACAGAAAGGGGAAACTCAGATGCAAGACTGAATGTGTTCTCTGTGTGCTCTTATGAGAAATTGTGCTTGATGCAGAGAGCTGCATCTAGAAATACTGGATATATCCATTTTTGTCAATTGAACCTCCCGCTCCAGTGCCAGTGGTGAGAATTCAGGCTCCTTGATTACTGGCCAGGGTGGGGACATCACATACCATATAAGTGGTATAATACTGTATAAATGGTATAATACTGTATAAGTGGTATAATACCATATAAATGGTATAATACCTTATAAGTAGTATAATACCATGTAAGTGGTATAGTACCATATAAATGGTATAATACAATATAAGTGGTATAATGCCATATTAAGTGGTACTATACCATATATGCACACATATTTTATCAGGCACATCACAGTAAAACACCTATCGCTAGCTATCAACCTGGTAAAGTTGCAAGACAGTCTAACAAACTGTATGAAGTAGGTATACTATGCAGTGACCAAAGGCTGTATATTATAATTTACTGATTTGAATGATTATATAAATGAATGTATTTTATAATAATTATTATGGTAATAACCCCTTTCTGAGTGTGGTAATGGGGTTTTTGTTCTGAAATTCAAACAGCTGCTTAAAATATTCAAGTACCGATTGACATTAGCAGAAATAAAAATATAGTATTTTTGTTTTAGCAATTTAAGAAATACTGCATATTTACCATAACATGCAGTATTATTTCACTGGCAGAAACATGCTATGTCAGTGAACAGCTTATGGATGAAAGCAAGGAAAGAAGGTGACATCAGATATATGCATTTAGGCCAGATACAATTTATGAAAATACTAATGTTTGTTTATAGTTGTGCTTATTAAAATTTGCATTAAAAAAAGAAAATAGGTATATTGTTAAAACTGTGGTTAAAAAACTCCTTTAATGAGTTTGTTACACATAACTAACCAACAAAATTAGGTAAGAGAAAGTGTTAGATGAATAGAACGGAAGATCTAACACATTGTAAATATACTTTATGAAGTATAGAATATTGTTATATCCCTGTCAGTACTGTCATGTGTAGTGAGAACCTGCACTGCCATTTTCTGTACCTTCTTAGCAGTGCAAGTGCTCACTTTACATGACAGTATAGTGAACACTCACACTGCTAAGAACGTACAGAAAATGGCATACATGCAGATAAACTTGTCACTGTTTGACAAACTCTACCTAGTACAGTTACAGAGATATTACAATGGTTCATATCATTTAATGAAAACTATGAAGTTATTTATATCTTTGTCAGTCCTGGCGATCAAGCATGACAAGCTACTTAATATCACATTTTAAAGAAGATATCTGGATGGAGAACTCTGCTAATACAAGGTGTTTAGCTAGGGTTCATAGTAGCAGGCTGAGCCCCACCTATGTAAGGATCTTAAAACAACAGAAAAAGGTCTAAAGTCCACAAGATGTTGAAATCAAAATACTGTGCAATGATGCATTAGAAAAAACACTAAATATCATTATTTTTGGAGGGGAGTCCACATCCCTGCACATCAAGCACATAGGTTCTGTCCAAACATGACTGATCTCTATATATTACCTGTGAGGTAATCCAAACTTGGAGATAAAAAAGAGTAGTAATAATACAAATTCCCTAGGATCCACTAAAATTCTTATTACTTGCTCAAATTACCAACATGATTTGAGCAATGGCAAGAAAATGTGACTCAGAGACAGGTATGGCTGCAGTGAGAATGTCCTCACTATCAGCTCATTGCAACGTCTCAGAATCAAACACTAGCACTGTCAGACCTGACCATGCTAGTGTTCTCCCTAGTTGCCCATGCTTCCTATTAGCAAAGGCACCCACCTACACACACACACACACACACACACACACACACACACACACACACACACACACACACACACACACACACACACACATATTAGTTTTAGCCATCCCCCTGGAATTTCTCACCAGCATGCTGTGTCACCTGCAAAATTAAATTGCTCTCCATTATGAAGTGACAACAAGGGAAAGACCTCAAAATGAAAGCAGTCTCTGAAGTTTAAGGCTTAGCATGAATCAGAAACATTCCAAGGTAAGGCTTCTGCATTTCATTAAGGCTTTCTGAATCACAGGGTTGCATGTTCTTCCCTTTAATCTGAGTAGGCTGTGTGCAAAGGAAATATTAATTTCAGTGAGTGATGTACAGCCAGTACAGTGCCGTGCCAACATTTCAGTATCTTTACTCAAAAATTGCACACCAGTTGCTATCCTGCCACTATGGATACTGGTACATTGATGCTTGTTTGCGAAAGTATACAAGTATACATAAAATCAGTGATTATTGACAGTAGTAAAATCAGAATTATGATTTAAAACATCAGTGCTACAATCAATGTGAAGAATTGAGTTTGGTATATCATTTTTGTTTCTGCCTTTTGCACGACTATTTACATTTCAAAAGTTCTGACATTTGTTTCAGCTATGGTTTAGCATTCCTTAGCTTCTGTGAAGTGAATACATTAATGTTACCTTAGCAGAGTAAAAATACTTAGTTACTTTAATACAGAATTAGATGCTTAATATTGCATTTGTACAGCGCCTAGTGTTATAGCTATTTCAGTACAGTACTGAGATTTTAATACTGATTTATTATTACGTCATGCTATTTCTTTTAAAAATTCTCAGAACAGTACTGAGGGTCTCACACTAGTTTAGTATCAGTTAAAATTTCCTAAGTACAACAGTGGGAGTTTGACGTTGTCTTAATATAGCAAATTGTCAGTAATGTTTGAGGTTAAAGAGTTTACACTATGTGTGGGCATGCAGACGAAAGTCCAAAAGCTATCAGCATGAACCTGTTGCCTTTTCACGGGTTTTGAGGACAGAGGATGCAAACTATGAACTGCATTTACTGCTTTCTCTTTCATAACACAAGACAGGAAAAGAAAAGCAAATCATGCATAAAGTCCAACTTAGTTTTAGTAAATCATTCTTCGATCAGATTAAGTAAAAACTATGTGTAGTGTCTACCTTAAAATAACAGATTAGCATCGAGGCTAGGCATTATGACTATCCCTCCACACACACACACACACATGCGCGTGCACACACACACACACACACACACACACACACACACACACACACACACACACACACACAGACACACACAAATAGCTATTATTTATTGTGATATCTGTATATATTCTCCTTGGTGCATTATTTAGAAAAAGCCAGTTGATCAATTGCACTTTGAATTATGTAATATTATAGGCTGATCCAGTTAGTTCTTTCTAAGTGTAGTTCACTGATTGGTTTTATTTTTTAGTGTACTTATTAACAAAAGCTAAAATAGTATCTGGTATGGTGTGGTAATAAATGACATACAATATATTGAATTTGCTGAAATAAGTCTAAAACTAGTATTACTATTGTTTATAACTGTGTGTGTATAAGGGGGTTGCAGTGTATTTAAGAGTAACAATTTGACCATAATTTCTTTCACTTTCCATCATAGATATTAGCATTGCACATCTGTAGTTTACCATGAGAAAGATGGGTGTGAACGCAACTATTCATCAAAGTAGTCATGCAATAATGAGCATTGTCAGTTTACAGAGCTTTCCTCTGGTTGAGTTCCTTATTTCTGTGGGGTTTTACCCAGGTGCTGTGTTTCCACTGGCACCCAAAAGGCATGATGCAGGTGAACTGGTATTCCTCCATTTCCCCTGAAGGTGAGCATGCTGTGTGTGTGTGTGTGTGTGTGTGTGTGTGTGTGTGTGTGTGTGTGTGTGTGTGTGTGTGTGTGTGTGTGTGTGTGTGTGTGTGTGTGTGTGTGTGTGTGTGTGTGTGTGTGTGTGTGTGTGCATCTTGTGATAGACCTGGCTTGTAAGGGGTCGAGTGTGTGTGTGTGTGTGTGTGTGTGTGTGTGTGTGTGTGTGTGTGTGTGTGTGTGTGTGTGCATCTTGTGATAGACCTGGCTTGTAAGGGGTTGAGTGTGTGTGTGTGTGTGTGTGTGTGTGTGTGTGTGTGTGTGTGTGTGTGTGTGTGTGTGTAAAAAATAGCACTGATTTTTATCTCTAGATACATACCATAATGCTGGGCGCATACATGATTCTTCTGGTCAGCAGTAAAATTGCAATTAAAAGGCCATTTCAAAAATAAAGCATAAAATGCAGCATCATATATTTAGAGGTTTAGAGCCTCTAGAGACTTGGGGGTCTCCCACCCCAGCCTGTATAGATTTTCACATGGAGTTAATAGTAGCCTCTGCCCTCAACCACATCTATTCTATTCACAGGTGTGCACAGAAGATTGCTGTAGGTTGTGCGAGGGTCTAGGGATATTGTGGTCAGTATTTCTTTAATTTTCTACACAATCAAGCTCAGAGATGTGCATAGAAAGTCACTATAGATTGTCTGTGGCTGGGTAGAGTGCGCTTATTGTTTCTTTATCTTTCCTCACAAAACACAAAGGATTGCACAGAAAATTGCTATAGGTCACTTTAGGACTGGGGATAGTATGGTCATTATTTATTTTACTTTTCTCACGGACCTTATACATGTGCAAAGAAGGACACTAAAGTTTATATAGGGACGGTGTATTGTGTAGGAACAATACATTGGAATACCTTACTGCAACCATTATTTTTTTTCTCTTTCCCAGTAATCAGACACATACAAGTTGCTGTCTTTTTGGGTAGGGGTAAGGAGGCATGCTGTTTATATACTTTTGACAGCAACAAGCTGAAATAAGTCACTATGATCAACTTGTTCTTTCAGTTTTGTCCAGACCTGACATCAAAGGGGTACACAGAGTGTGTCTGCCTTCCATTTGGAAGTACGGGTGAGGAGGCATGCTGTGTATATATATACATATATATATATATATGTGTGTGTGTGTGTGTGTGTGTGTGTGTGTGTGTGTATATATATATAAAACCGCAATCACTTAAAATACATGGCTGTGGCCATTTGTGCCTTCATTTCCATCTTATTTTAACACCAGAGGGAAGCACAGAAGGTGGCTGCCTTTTTTTTTTTGGGGTGGGTGGGCGAATAAGGGACAGGCAGTATTCCCAGAAAGGATTTTATGCATCTTCATAAATGTTTGTCTTCTAAGTTTATTGTGACCTATTATTTTGTCAGATTTGAACATTATGTCTTGGACACAACATATTTCATCCTTGAAATAAAAACAATAAGGCCATTGCTTTCGTTGGTCATGATTTTTGTTCAGGCCATCACTGGATCAAAAGGTTGGGAAAATGCTCTCAGTTTCTTTCATTTATTTTGTTCACAGTTACTACTTTGCAGACCATTTATGATGTGTTGAGAGGATGCTAGGAAAAGTAAGGTCAAAAAGTAACAGTGAATTTCTTTCCTTAGTCATAATTTTTGTTCAGGCCATCATTTGATGAACAAAGTAGTCATAGGTTTGACTCAGAGAAGTACTGCCTTCTCTATACAGCTATGAATGTGGTAGTACAGTGCTTTTATGCACAGCTCAGAGTAGTCCTCAGTGTCATTTGGGTTCAGAGGGGCTTGGAAGCTTAATCAGCTGTCATTTAGTTTGAGGTAATTGGCCTTAGCAAAGTTTTTAACAGGTTTGGAGTTTGATATGGGTTCTAGGCTAGTTTTAATACTAAAGGAAATCATATTGTGGTGAGATCATACCAGGGAGGAGTTAATGCACAGGAGGTAGCAGCATCCCCCCATGGTCATGAGTGCTAGATATAGGATATTTGTACCTCTAGTTAGGGAACTAACTAGTTGCTCCAGTGTGTTTCCATTTTTAAACCTCTCAACTTACACTGAAAATTTATTTGCCAAAGAAAACTTTTCATTGCATTCAGTGTCCTGTTATTTACTTTCTTACACAGGGTCTATATTACAACCACGAAAAGTCAGTTCAGCGATCGGCTTTTACATCGAAAATGCCATTCGTCAAATTTGCTCTTGTGGGGGGCTGCACCCCCCCTCACACCCCCTGCTAATTATATATACCAACTCTGAGACTGCTCTACAGTGAGGAAAGGGCAAATTTTCTGATCTTCACTGTACCACAATCTCACTATAACAGTTTGCTGAACGGCATTTTCGATGTAAAATGCCATTTGCTGAACTGACTCTTCAAACACGTAATATAGACCTACTTACACACACACACACACACACACACACACACACACACACACACACACACACACACACACACACACACACACACATACCACTGGGGCAGAGAAGAGCCCATTTTCAGTGGAGACCCGGGGAGAAAAGCTCCACATATAATTACCTACAAATAAAGTATTAACACGATAAGTACAGTGTGTATAAGACAGTAGTAGCACATACAATAAGGAATAACTTCACAGAATAATGTGATAATAACATAGAATCATTTGATAAAACAGAGGAGAGTTATTTGCTACTCAGGTACCTATGAAAATGAAAAGTGTAAATGTGTAAGCAAGATTGTTAGTAGAAAGAAGAATTTAGCATAGAGGAAAGAGAGAGGGAGGCAGAAGGCTAAGGTGGGGAAAGCAAAGGCTAAAGTGACAGCAGAAGGAATTGGTTTGAAAGAGAGAAGGGGGGATAGAATAGTCATAGAGTGTGATAGAGTAAGAATTCTGAGAGAAGGTTAGGTTTTGGGGTTCCCATGCATATACAGTTAATTTCCTCCTTCCCTTTAGTGTCCTGCAAAACATTTGTCACATGAAGTGGGTCATATGCATTTTAGTCTCCCACAGGTTTAACAAAGTCGACGAAAGTTTGGTCTTTTCACTTTTTCTTATAAAACCGTATTACACAAACAGGATTAATACTTTATAGTCATACATTTATTCACTGATTTCAGTGTTGCTAATCTTCTTCCTATTAATCTCCATCTCTCAAACACACAATCCTTCTATTCAGTTCCCGTTCATTTTTGTGTCTCTCAAGCATTTTCCTTTGAAACACTGGAAACAGTTTCACTGGCAAAGAGCTCTATAAGCTGTATTATCAGGACAATGAGAATCAGAGTCCCCTTCTGTTTCATGGCTCACATTTTTTGACAAATTTTTATTTTTTAGCCTGCTCTGCATCAAACATTGTATTTATTTTTATTAACATTTGTTTACCAGGATTGTCCGACTGGACACCAGGTGTCCTTTTTCAGCGGAGACCTGGGGAGAAAAATTCCACAAGGTTGCATAACATGTTCTTTAGAAGAAAACAAAACATGACTTTGATCCCCCAGGAAAAAAATATTCTGAAGACAGTTGGGTACAGTAGCTTGAATCTCATGCCTACCTCTCAACGTTCTCTGATTGTTGGAATAAAATTGCTTCTTCTCTGCATGGTGTACACTGAGAAATCATTTTCCACAAACAATCTACTCTCTCCAGTTTTTAATACTTTGCTCTTTTTCCACAGTTTTGTCAGGATCAATTCTTTCTGCTGGTATGATTGCATCTTTACTAATAAAGCTCTTTGTTACTTTCTCATGGCCAGGTTTGGAGCATACACATCATGTGCCCTTCCAATTAACAAATCCTACTGTCTAACTTATTAACAAAGGTATGGCATCTAGGTCCAAGAATGTCAGTGTTTCACTGTGTTCAGCATTCATCAGAGTGCAATGTCCCCTTTGCTGTGTACCTATCCAGGCATATCCAACAATCGGAATGTCCACAGATGTTCCTCACTAAATGAATACAGGGTGTAAGCATGTCCTATGCAGACCACCTCAAGGCCCTATCCCTGTATTCTGTCTCCTACAGGCTGCTGAGAGGATATCTATGCCTGGCATGCAAGGCATTATCAAAACCCATTCTGATGGATCTCCTGCATATCTGCAAATCAAACAGCACCAGAATTACCTGTTCCAAAGACTTAAACTTGCCTTTGATGTAAATAGCTCCTGCTAGAGAGACATGTATTTATCCCAGAGACTATCCCTTCTCTAGAACAGGCTCCCCATACATGTGAAGCAGAGTTCTTCCCTAACCCAATTCAAATGTCACTAAGACAACTGGATGGAGAACAGGAAATTCATCCCTGGTTTGGCACCTATGTCTCTAATGGACACAAGCACCCTGTAAATGGTTCACCTCCCAGTCCCCTGTTTACACTTACCAAGGGTACCAAAACTGGTCAGAGATTTGGACTGCATATCTAGGCATAAAAAGGCCATTGGGGTCATTAGCTTAGTACACACCTATGAGGTTATGATCCTGTGAACCTTTGAATCTGTCCAGTTGTTTATTTCTGCTTTCATAAAATGAATACAGTCTGTTTCTTCCAGTTTCTCTGGTACAGCAGGAAATATCAAGTTTTCCCTCCTTGCTCTGTCCTCTAACACTACCATTTTTAAACAGCTCTTCTTGAGCAGTCTCATACTCAACCAACTCTTTTTGATAGCTGTTTAAAGCGTCTTCTATTTTTTCAAGCCTATTGTTATTTGAGTTGATATACTTCTTCAATGTTTCATTTATTTTAATCAGCTCTTAGCACATTTGACTTTTTTTCCATGTAGATTACTGGAAGTCATGTCTTGCACCAAAGCTGGAGCTTGAACTGCTTTTTGCTGAACAACTGCAGGATTCTTCCCAATCGTTTTCTTTTCACCTTTTCTACTTGATTTTCTTTCATGCTAAGTTTCTTCTGTGCTGGCATCCAGGCAGTGTACTTACTTGCCAGTAAATTAATTTACTAAATCTTGTAGATTTTCTGACTTTTATCTCTCAGTTTAATTTTTTCACACTGGGAGAGCTGAAATGAAAAATGAAATCAAGCTGTTAATTAGTGTGCAGCAATCTTCTAGTAATCTTATTTTTGAGCTTCTGCTTATTATCTGCTTATTATTTTAATATTAGTGCTTAGTAATGTAAATGCTTCCCAGTTCACTATTTTTACTGGTTATTATGCCATGGCAAATTAATTTGGTTACTGATTTTGTTATCACTGTTACCTGCGTCTTATTCATTACCCTCATAAAATGTAATTTTGCTCTTTTTCCATTCTTTTATAATATGGAAATGAAATGTCATCATTCCCTGGGATATATTTTTTTTGGTCAGGTTAATTCATTCTCTATTTTAAAAACTGTGAAGATTTTTGTAATAATATTAGTTCTGCTTCTTATCGTCCATGTCACTAGAAATGTATTTAACTGTTTTATTGTTAGAATACTTGGTTCAAGATGTGCTGGCAGTACCTCATATCATCATATCTCTGAGATGTACTGCCAACACAGCTAGCTGGAATTCTGTAAATAATTATATGTCATTTGTGAATATCCTTGTGTTGCAAATGTATTAGAACTGTATGTCATGTGTATATCAGACTGATTAGTACAGATGTTTGTGTTGAAAATGTATTTGTAAAGTGCTTGTGTTTAAAATGTATCAACAGTGTGCCCTACTGGAGAGAACAGAAATGTACATGCACTATTGTAACTGTTTAAATGTATATGTTTTAATAGAGGAAACTGGAAGACAGGACGTTAACCTCAGTCCAGCAAACTTTAAAATATATCTGAAATTAAATCACTTTATGGGCTAGGCCATAAGGATGCTATCTCACAGGTTTCAATGCAGCCAGAGACACAAAGTCTGTATTAGGAAGCTTTCTGCATCGTCTTTGGGGTGAAGTAATTACCACTCTGGAAGCATGGAGGTATGAAATTGTTTTATGACTTCCAGCACCTGCCACAAATCTGAGCAAAAGCTCTTGTGTGTGTATTTTTACAGGTAGGTTCTAAATCCTGCCAGCTTCCAGCAATGGGGGGGGGGGGGCTGCATGGGAACTTGAAGTCAGATGGCCAGAAGTGATGTCATTCTGCAAGCTATCCTGGAAGTAATATTTTAGATATTATTTTGAGAAGACTCTTAGTGAGGCAGAGTATTCTGTTTGGGGCCTGACTAGAGAGACTGCTCATGTATTTCATCTGGGCTTGCCCAAGTAATTTATTAGGGAATAGTGTAATTCTCTTAGATTCAGTCAGGAATATAGTGAAGCTTAGTTTTGATATTTTTTCTTTATTTGTCTGAGTCTGATTTCTTTATTTGACTAAGAGCATTGGAGGACTTGGAACCCTAGCTAAGGACTCAACTCTATAGCTGTGCCAGTGAGGAGTCTTAGTGGGGATCTGGAGAAAGAGAGAGGAACCAGCCCTCTGGTCTAACTGTGTTCCCTGTGTGTTTTTAAGGGGAATTGTGCTTGAATGTGCTTGATGCAGAGAGCTTCATCTGGAGATACTGTGTGTGTACCTGTTATCCTCCCAGTGAAGGTTCCTCACAGGTGCTAGTGGTGAGGATTGAGGCCCTTGATTATTGGTTCAGAGGTGGAGTATCACACAAGATATTTTCACTCACATTTTTGTAGTAGCTCATGTCCTTTTCATGCTGACAGATGCGTATTCTGTATATTTTCTTCTCTTTTTGTTTTTATCCCCTAGATACGGGCACACCTATTCAATGTTTCTACCAACTTTTTAATTTTGTAATATCATCTCTTACTCTGCTCTCATTGTTCACCCTGCTGCTGATTTTTTCATCTATTTTAACTATTCATAGTCATACTTGCTATTAACTGAATCAGAAAATCAAAATGGTTTAGTAGTTATAACATTTAATTTCAACCTTAAGTGATATGACATTTACAATATTTATTTCCAACTTTTCTTTACCAAGTGTGATATCTGTTCTGCTGTGGTGAGTTTCATGCTGATATCTGCATTTGACATTGTTCCATCTTGATGTAGATTCCATTCACGTGTGCTCCATAATATGTAATTGCATGCACTCATCAGTACCTTCCTTCTTCCATTACATCTAAAATCCTTTTCCATACTGAGCAGTGAAATTCACTAGCCTAGAAAACATGTATTTATTCATACTGACTATCACAAACTTTTGTGAGGTGCATTTATGTTTATTAATGTCATCCTGTTGGCCACTTCCTGTAGTCATAGTAGCATTGCCATTTCTGCAGCTACATTTGTGCTATTATACGTTTTATTCCATTTCTAAACAAAATAGAAAGGCCAGAGAACTTATCAGTTACAGAATTTCACGATTCCTTTCTTTTCCCTATTTTCAAAGTCTGTCCCATTATCAGTCCTGCAGCTGTGTCAACAACATATTTATTTATTTATTTATTTATCATTTGTTGACCGGAAAAGTCCGACTAGGTTCCACAGAGCCTGTTTTCAGCGGAAGCCCGGGGAGAAATGCTCCAGATTTTCATTGGCTTTCAGTTTTCACAGGGCTTTGAAATACTATCTTTTTATTTTACCTTACTCTGAAATCTAATTCCATTCACTTTAATTGATACAGTTAACCACATGCTTTCTTCCTTCCTTCCTTCTAGCATGTTTCTTCTTCATCTTTATTAATTCTAGCTTTAATTTTGACCATGTTCTAATGTGTATACAGCCTCATTGCCTACATATTCCTCTGTCTCTCTACCATTCTCATACACAGTGGGTAATGCATCAGATTTGATATGTCTTTAGTGCTATTATTTCATCATAATGTTTAGTTTCATTTGTACTATTGTCCATCCCAATCACCTTAAGATCAGTTTCTCCATACTGGTGTTCTGCTTGCCTTTAGTCACATCATTCTTCTAAATTTTTGCTGTCATGCACAACTATTTCAGTTTTGTCTACTTCACTTACATTTCCATCCTCAATTTCCTGCTGCATTGTATGCACATTTAAGCACCAAAACACGTGATATACACCTCCTTTTTTTACACATAGTACTATAATACCTGTCACACCCAGGCCAACATGATGTGGTACTCTGTACTTGCAGTATTGCCTGGGAATGCCATGACAAAACACATAAAACATTACCTTCTGTTTCAGGCACAGCAGTCATATTTGACAGGTGCTGCAAGGCATCATTTGTAGTTTTCATAGTTGCCACAACCTCCCCCTCTTTAGTCCACGTGCCAAATTTGTCCTTATTTTTTCAAATCTCATTCAGTACATCACACAAATTGTTTAAGCCACCGCAATGTATTTTTCTTCTAAACCACTTGATAAAGAAAATGGATAATAGCAGCTTCCTTCTGCATTAGAGGTATAACACAAAAGTGGCATCTCCTCCACCATCCTCTACCTTTCTGCCTTTCATATGCAGTGTCTCAAGGTTGTACAGAAGGGACAATGACAATGATGTCTGGCCAGATTTCCTCAAAATCTGTATAAACACTTCCACTGGTCTAACCTGGAAACAGGCCATAGATGTAAAGGGGACTGACCTGCTCAACCCAAAATAAAATTAAAAGCAGCAAAATAAAGTTAGCATGAAGTAGACAGGCACAGATATCAATGCACTTTTCTTGTAAACAGGGCAGAGTATCCCTGTGAGCTCACCTCTAATGTTCTGCATACACAAACAGCAATCTAGTATGTAATCTAGTTTGGATCTAGTGTCTCTGCATGACAGTTATGTACTTGCTTTGCTTCTCAGTGGACACTTCACATTCTAAACATTAATGTACACTGTGGGAATGTCACTGCCCTTTGATAGCCACCTCTTGCATGAACTCTTCAGTGCAAATCTTAAGTTGTTCACAGCCTTATCAAGGCATAAGAGGGGACAATAGCACTGTATGCTATCAACAGTGTAGCTATTATGTCTATGTGTACTAAGGGCTACCATCTGTAGACACATTACAGTGGAGGTATCATTCCTCATAGATAAGATCAGGCTTTCCTTTAAATGTCACATGGTTTATCTTGTAGCAGGTATTTCTTACTTGGTAGTATAAAAGACTCATGCTTGTGATAAGACTGTTACACATGCATACATTTTAATCTGATGGCACAGTCAATGGAATAAGTAAGTCAACATTACAGTCCAACATGCAAACAAGGTTAGTAGCTGTTCACAGTATATAGTATAGACACACAGGCACAATACATGCATGCTGATAAATACAGCCATCAATAGAGTACATTATGCAGACAGAAAATGGTAAGGCATTACAGCATGTATACCAGATGACTATAACATTATTTGTACTGCAACACCTAATTAGGAGGTAATTCTGCCCTATATGTTCAGTTCAGATTTATCAACATATGAGTAGAGAAAACAGTGATTCAATGATTTGTATTATCTAGCAGTTATAGCAAAATGCAGTGTGTGGGTTAAGACAGATGCATATTCAGACTTATCACACCATCTGTCACTGTTTGCATAATCAAAGCACAGTGTGTTATTTGCATATAACGTCACTATCTTAGAAAATAGTGATCTGTACAGGTCTGAATCATCTCCCCATGGACCTGGACCATTTCCAAAGAAATGCTCTAGGTTTATGATAGTAGTCTGCCAAAAGACCTTGAAACAGGAAACGAAGACTGAGCAACTAACTGCTTTAACCCAAAAGGAACATTTTTAATAGAGCACCAGCAAGACTGACGTTTGAAAAGAGACTCTCAATATGCAAATAAATGGATGGATATGAAGAAGATCAAGGTGAAAGCATTGCAGAATAGTACACATTGGCTTCACCTTATTACATTATCTGCATCTATTTCTCAGGCGATGCTATTTATTTTTCAATATTTGTAAGTATATGGAATTTTGATTGTATGTCCTCTCCTTAAGCTCTTTGTTTAAATCTTTTAAGAACTTCCATATCATTTCAGTGGAGAAACACTGGGGCAAACCCACTATGGTCTGGAATCCATTAGCTAATCACATCACCTTAGGCATAAGGGGTGGTTCCCTTGGGCCTACCACCCCCATCTCCAAACCAGAGACAGAAGACCCCCAGGGACTCTTACTCTAATTTGTTCTAACCTTATATAAATATAACAGAATGTCATGATGTGGTTCTATAAGGCAGTGCTTATCCATACAGCTGTAAATGACTGTTTGCTTGAACCAAACTGATGCTTTCTGACCACTTTATTCTCATGCAGAAGGCATATTCTATTGTGTTGATGGTGTAGTGCCTGTTTTCAGGACTTCTCTACTTCTATTTTACTGTGTAACACCTAGCAGCATGCATTTTCAGACATATACAGTTTGACTTAATAAGAAGCAGTTGTTTATACCAATATTAAGTACATATTAACATAGACAGATGTGTCCACAACTGATAGTGCCTGTCCATTGCACTACTAGAAGTTAAAACCAATTACTTAGCTATTCAGTGATGCAAGAAAATGCTTTGAAGTAGCCCATTAAGCATGAAAGGGTATTCAAACAGGCTGACTATAATATTTCAGTGACTTAAGAAGACTCAGTGTGCTACACTGCATTCCCATCTAGTGAGACAAATGGGATGGTCTTGGCCAGTTGTATATTGCACAGCATGATCCCAGTGTATAGGACAAGGTGCATCAAGTGGTGTGCACAGATGTCATGGAAATGTATCAAGGCTATCAGCACCAGACAGTTATTAAAAAGTGTTTATCAGTAACACACAGTGAAGTCATAGGCCTGTTTCCAGTACCTTTAAACTGTGGTGTCATACATGTCATATGCTAAACCTGTAAGATGCAGCAGTAAAATACAGCAATGATTTGGTGTACATAGGCACACAGCATGAGTATGCATAACTGGTACAAGCATGGTACACATGCAGACATGCACAAGCATGCGTGCGAGCCTGCACACACACACACACACACACACACACACACACACACACACACACACACACACACACACGTGCACACATGCGCACACACACACACACACACACACACACACACACACACACACACACACACACACACACACACACACACACACACACACACACACACACACACACTTATGTCTAACTAGTAAAAACTTGGCACAGAAACACACACACGTGCACATATGCATGTTCATGTATGGGTCCCTATCAGAAGGATAAAAACTCACAAGAGTGAATTTAAAAAGACTGAACAAGGAATATTGAAATCCCTGAAGGTCAAACAGAGAAGACCTTGATTGTGCGGGATTGCGTACAGCGGTGGTTGGTATTTTGCTCCTTTTCTCACTAGTACAGTCTTGGAGTTTGCATAGTTAATGAGTGGGGGAGGGTTGATGAGGTTGCCCCCTTGCAAAAACACAGATGTTGTGGGTTTTTTTTTTTTTTTGATTTTCAACCTTCCAGGTTTTCATTGTTTCCAATTTGGTCTTTTGACATTCTCTCTCATGAGCTTTCATCCTTCTGATAGGGACCCATGTATGTACACACACACTCACACACACACACACACACACACACACACACACACACACACACACACACACACACACACACACACACACAAAATTGTACCTTAAGTTACAATGTCTTATGTCAGGGACACATACAGTTTTAAATGTACCAAATAAGGACACATACTATAACTCAAAGTGCCACATAGTAAGTTGTACACAGATGCAGCATATGTATAACAAAACAGTTCCAAAACAGTATCCACATTGCACCAAGATACTTGTGTATTGTTAGAAAAGATGTGTAGTAGTACTGCAGTGCCTACCCAATATTTACTACATAAATGGCGATCCATTGTCTGTTAGGCATGTCGCACGGTATTGTACTAAGGATATCCGGGTAAATATATGAAGACAGTTGTCATAGCACAAAACACACTCAGCAACACTAAATGCATTTCATAGCTGAGTTTGACCACACAACAGTAGAGATGTGCATCTGTGCTTGTGAACTAGAGAGTGATATTGGTACATAGACTGGGAAACCTCTGTCATGACCTCCTTTTTGCACTGGAGTTTACACCTTACTGACTTTCTGTAACATATAGATTTTACTGGGTCTTTTTCAAAAATGTAACATAAACATATAAACAACATCCTTACAACATACATACCTTACTGACTATTATCCTTATTAATCAAAATGTAACTGTGACAATGAAATACTGGTGTGCTGTTCTAGATCTGGAGTGATCATGTAATGCCAAACTCATTAACACTAGTCTGCCCCTCATCAGTACTGCACTGACTGAATAAAATAATGTGGCTTGTCATGTAAGTGTTGTGCACATTCTCCCAAACCATTCAGGCTGCATTATGTTTATGTATCATGCTATAAAATGTCAGAGCTGCACTGAGAAGCACCTCCTGTGGTCTGCCATGTTAATCCATGTACATCTGCAGTATAAGATGCGCTGTGAATGAATTTCCTGTATTGAATATCTGACAATGAATAGAGGTAATACACAGCACCTTGTGATACAAGTGAGGTGGTACACAACACCTTGTGATACAAGTGCTGTGGTACACAATGCCTTGTGATACAAGTGCTGTGGTACACAACACCCTGTGATACAAGTGCTGTGGTACACAACGCCTTGTGATACAAGTGCTGTGGTACACAACACCTCGTGATACAAGTGCTGTGGTACACAACACCTTGTGATACAAGTGTTGTGCTACACAACACCTTATGATACAAGTGCTGTGCTATGCTACAAAAGGAAGAATGAAGTAAAAACTGGCAGCACATGGTAGAAAAAAGGGAGAGGCATGGCTCATGTACAGAGAATGCAGCATAACAGTATGTCAGAGGGAATTCTGGGGGCCTTTGAAGCAGCGCACACAGACAATAGACACTCAAGAATGGCATATTAGGATATTGTGGAGCCTGATGTGGTAGATTAACTCCTAAATGATAACAGGAAAAAGGAAAGGTTCAAGAAAGAATACATGAGCATGTTCTTAGTAGATGGACTAGATGAAATGGGAAAAGAAGGCAAGCTTATGACAGGTAGATCTGGTCAATGCTAAAAGAATGAAAAATAGACGGGGTAGAGCAGGAACCTAATAAGGAAAAGATGAGGTAGAAGACAGGACAGGGCAGAAGGTGACTATCTCATGGGGTAAAATATTCAGCTTGGACAAGATAAAGCAGAAGTAGCTATGCCAAATGAACTAACAAGAAAGAAAAAAAAAAAACAGTGCAATGGTCATTGGAACTCATACCACACCAAATGCAGTGACAACTGGGATCTTAATGATGGCCATGATGGTGGCCCAATGAAACTGGTGCAATCCATAAAATATTTTGGTATCTGGCTTGATCCATCTCTTACCTTCTCAACTCACATGCAAAATATTGCATGTAATGTTGCATATGAAGTTACTTCTAAGCTGTTTGCAAGAAGCAGCATTATCAACTATTTAATTAGGTAGTATAGGCTGTCAGCTGTCAGGAGTGTACTGCTACCCATCCCTGAGTACTCCTTAACTATTACTGAGTACTACTTATATATCACTGAGTACTCCTTACCTGTCACTGAGTACTACTTACATATCGCTGAGTACTACTTACATATCACTGAGTACTACTCACCTATCACTGAGTACTCCTTACCTGTCACTGAGTACTATTTACATATTGCTGAGTACTACTTAGATATCGCTGAGTACTACTCACCTATCACTGAATACTACTCACCTATCACTGAATGCTACTTACATATCACTGAGTACTCCTTACCTGTCACTGAGTACTACTTACATATCGCTGAGTACTACTTACATATCACTGAGTACTACTCACCTATCACTGAATACTACTCACCTATCACTGAATGCTACTTACATATCACTGAGTACTCCTTACCTGTCACTGAGTACTACTTACATATCGCTGAGTACTACTTACATATCACTGAGTACTACACACCTATCACTGAGTACTCTTTACCTGTCACCGAGTACTATTTACATATTGCTGAGTACTACTTACATATCGCTGAGTACTACTCACCTATCACTGAATACTACTCACCTATCACTGAATGCTACTTACATATCACTGAGTACTCCTTACCTGTCACCGAGTACTACTTACATATCGCTGAGTACTACTTACATATCACTGAATACTACTCACCTATCACTGAATACTACTTAGATATCACTGAGTACTACTTACAAATCACTGGCTCTACCTCTTCCAAGAATCTACAGAATCTACAAACACTTCAAAATCACATGTTGCTTTACTACTAGAGCCTGTAGGAATAATCCCTGTTGCCTTACAATCACACAAATGGATTTATTATCAATTCACGTTGGAATTACTTTTTTTGTTGCAACTCTTTTGCTGTGCATCATCTTATAAATGTAAAACAGTATTGCTGATATCTTAGATCCTCCACTACAGCTCTCACTCTTGCCGCCCTACTTTTCTCATTTGTCTGTACTGACTTATTTAGGTTTCATTACTTTGGGTTTTCTTCCAGATATCCTTCTTCAGCTCCCTACATTTTCCTGTTTTACCAACCAACTAAAACTGCATTCTTAGAACAAAGGTGAATGCAAGTTCATTGGATTTGTAAACTAATTATCTTAAATTTTATTCTTCCACTTGCATTTAAATATATTGATTACAATTTTTGAAACGAATCAATCAATTTAAACAAGCTTTACTATTTGCTGTATCCTATTGGACTGATTTCTGAATCAGATTATTGAGCAATACTAGCATGTCCTCTGTATGTATATATTTGTCATGTTTTGTCTATTACTGTTCAGCACATTTCCCACTCAAAAGGCCTACATCTAATATGCAACATCAACAAAACCTGCTGGAGAGGCAAGTTTGTCTCCCAGAGGCTGCCCTTCTCTGGAATAGACGTCCTGTACATGTCAGAGTACCTTGCTGACTCTCTTCAAGCGCAACCTTGATGAGTGGATGGGAAACCACAAATTTGTCCCAGGGGTTCCACCCATGTCCCTCATTGACAGGGACAACAAGTGCTGACTGATTTTTTTTTTTTGGGGGGGGGGTAAACTCTTGGCTAGGCTTGTAATGGACCCAGGGCCATTAGCCTAGTAACCTCCTATGATCCTATGTATACACTGTACATTATATTGTTCTTGTTATTAGCATTTTATTTTATATTTTGTCGACAATATATGTTATATATATTTATTTTTACTGTTACTGGCTTGTGATAAGATACTGTGGTCCACTTACCAAAAGGGAGAGAGACCAGAAAGGGGAATAAAAACAGGAATGGATAGCAACAGAAATGAGAAGGAAAAAGTAACAGTGAAAACAACATCATGGAAGGAGCACTGGACGCTGCCTAGGAAGTGCTTTGGTGAGAATGGAAACAGAATCAAGAAAGGGGCAGAGTAGGTGGTGAGAGGGAGAGGAGGGATGAGCAGGGAATGGGCACTTTTGGGGGGATGAGAAACCTGATAATTGGAGAATTAATCACTAAAATGAATCAGAGGACTGAGGTAACAGAGTAGAAGAGTTTAATAACTGTCAAGATGGTCCAAAGATTGATGGCAGAGGACGTGACCAAGACAGTAGTGAGGAGGAGTCCAGACCATTTGTTGTGGCACATGCAAAAACATGTAAACTGTTTGGGAGTTGTGCCTGCATCGGCCTTTTCCAAGTTTTTATTAGTGATATCAAGTAGCACAACTAGAAAACTTATAATAAAATATTACAGCTGCTGTGGGCACTGTGGAGCAAGAATGACATACTGAAAGGTTTATGACAAGCATCCTGCTCATTTCAGCCAAGAAGGTACTGCAGTGCTCAAAGTAAGTCTAGAAAGTTGGCTACTTTTAAAGTGATGGGGAAGTAGTAGAAGTGAATGCAGGGGTCAAAGAAAAATTTTAGAGGAACATGAGGAAGGAAAACATATCACAAAGAAGAATGAATGGAATGCTATATTAACAAATGTAAGGAGCCTACAAAGATTAGGGAGGGAAGATCTATGCCTGACATACAACACATTGCCAGACCCCACTCTGATGGACCTCCTGCATATTTGCAAAACAAATGGCACCAAAATTTCCTGTTCTAAAGACTTTAAACCTTGCCTGTGACATAAATAGGACCTGCTGGAGAGACAGATATTTATCCCAGAGACTACCCCTTCTCTGGAACAAGCTCTCCATCCAGGTCTATAGTAAAACATTGAATGCTTAAATCAGAAAATGATGTTTCATTGACCCTTTTTCAGCGAAAGCTGAAAATGTCGACACCTCAGAACAGTGATTTCTTTCCTAGGAAAAGAAATTGCTGTTCCAACCAAAAATAAAAAAAAAGCAGTAAACAGTTCCAAACACATACACATGTACCTTAACCCTAATCCTACCCTCCCCAAAAAAAGTAAACAGCTGAAAACACATACACACATAACTCAACCATACATCTAACACAAAAAAAAAGGTAAACATTTTAAAACATATGCACTTACCTTAACCCGCACCCTAACTCTAAGGTTAGTAACTGTTGCACATTTACATAAACAGTTCCAAACACATACAAACTTACCTTAACCCAAAATTCTACTCCCCCAAAATAAAAGTAAACAGCTGAAACACATACACACGTAACTCAACCATACATCTAATGCAAAAAAAAAAAAAAAACAGTAAACACTTTCATACATATGCACTTACCTTAACCTGCACCCTAACCCTAAGGTCAATAACTGTTGCGCATTCACGCTCGGGAGCTATACCGGACAAGGGAATCCCTGAGACCACACTACAGTGCAGAGCACGGCAAAGCAATGAAGTGGTCAAGCAACTTCTTTCCCAGTTTCTTTGCTGTTTTGCCTGTTCATTCTTTAGGTGTCGATGAAAACGCATTTGATAAATTGCGTTTTCGTCATTCTAATAGGAACCCTCCCCATCCATGTGAAGCAGAGTTCCTCCCTAACCCAGTTCAAGTGAAAACGTAGACAATTGGATGGGGAACAGGAAATTCATCCCTAGTTTGGCACCTATGTCTCTAATTGACACAGGCAGCCTGTAATGGTTCTGTCCTAAGCCCCCACTTATAAATGTTTCACCTCTCAAATTCCTGCTTATTCTTATCAAAGGTACCAGAGCTTGTCATAGATTTGAGATGCATGCAGGGTTGCCAGACATCCCAATTTGAGTGGGACTGTCCTGGGATCAGCAGCTCAATCCTATGTCCCACACTGCCAGTTAAAATCCCAGCGAAACAGCCTCCACTTTGTGATTTATGATTGGCTTGTATGCCGGTATACGAGCCAGTCATAAATTGCAAAGTGGAGCCACTTCTGTTCTATGCGAAACAGTGAGCTGTTCCGCATTGAACAGTTCCATATTGAGCAGAAGAGGCTCTGCTGTGTGATTTTTGACTGGCTTGCATACTGGCATACGGGCCAATCATAAATCGCAAAGCTGAGCCACTTCTGCTTAATGCGGAACTGCCTGCTGTTCCGCACGACCGAAAGACTTTTTTTTTTTGGTCTTCACTTAGTGTGAAAGACTTTTTTTTTTTGTCCCTACCTGGCTCTTCAGAAATCAGACAACCCTGGATGCATGACTAAGCTTAAAAAGGCCCTTGTTGTCGTTAGCCTAGTTAATACCTATGACCCTAATTATAGCAGGGAGTAAGATGGTTATTGCATGGATAACTGAGACTTGTGCAAGGGCAAGAAGGGATGGTGCATATCCATCACATGGTACAAGATCTACAGGAATGGCATGAAAAGAGTAGGAAGAAACAGAAACATACATTAGAGAAAACATAATGAGTCAAAGAAGATGGAGGAAGACACAGTTTAAAAATTGGCAGAATCAAAGTTTAATGGTAGTAAAATTCTATGAAATAAGTTGGTTTTGTTGACAGAAAATTTTTTAATGCTCCCTCACATGTATACACATGCACATACACACACACACACACACACACACACACACACACACACACACACACACACACACACACACACACACACACACACACACACACACACACACCAGGGGAAGAAGATAGCAAAATGAGTGGTGGGGAAAGGATTTGGAGGGCAAAAAAGGTAAAGGTAGGTCTTCATCGAGATCTGAATGTTCCAAAGGCAATTCATGCAAGATTCTTTGGTACCTGTTGCAAGTCAGGGCTCTTTTCTGACAGCAGTCTTTAAGGGCCACAATCAAACAGACAAGAGTTTCCTTCTGTGGCACACATCCCCTTCATTTAAAAAAAAAATTCTAAATTCTATTCATAGCCAGCTCTCAGAGCATCTGGCCTCTTATATCAGTAACATCTCATGAACAGAAAGAGGCTCACATTCTGTTACCCCTTCTAGTTGTCATGATATTGACTACATTCACCAACCCCTGGGCCTGTCTTCATATGTGGCTTTTTTCAGTCAACATTCCTCTGAATGACTACAGATTCAGCAGTCCCTCAGGGATATGCTTTTGGTTTCAAACCCTGGCCTTTGATTGCTGGACTAGTAAACTTCAATCCTTTATATGGAGATAGGCCTTTCAGTTATTTCCCTCCCCCATGCAGTCCTGTATGTCAAATATATCTCAAGAAGTGTAAAGAGCCCATTTCAGGTATTCTTTGGTCCTGAACCAATGGTGTCTGGTGGAAAGGAATGGACCTTATCAACAAGGACATGGATGACCTTCAAACTGTAGACCCAACCCAGTATGGCTTCATTAAGGATAAATCATGCTTATTAAACCTAGCAGACTTCTTCAAGAAAGTCACCAAAGCCCTGCATGATGGTAAGACAGTGTATACCACTTATCTTGAGTTGGCCAAGGCTTTTGACCCAATCCACCACTCAGGTATTATTGCAAAACTGCCAGCTGGGATTAACCCTTATGTCACTAAATCGGTTGCCAATTGGTTCACCGACAGAACGCATACTGTCAGAGTTGGTGACTCCACCGCTACCAATAGACCTGTCACCAGTGGCATACCACAAGGTTCTGTACTGGGCCCTTTAATATTTGGAATCTCCTTCTCAGAGGTCCAGGCTAAATTAGATGGACTTTCACTCACTAAGTTTGCTGAAGATATCAAATTGGGTGCAATCATTGACTCTCCCAATGATGTTAACATACTACAGGAAGGGATAATGCAGACAAATGATTGGTACCAAAACCACTGTCGAAAGCTAAATGAAAAAAAGTGCATTATTATTCCCTTTGGCAAAGTAGAATTCCTTGATAACTACAGTATCAACAACACCCCCTTAAGACCTGGGAACAGAGGTAGCTAGGAACCTGAACTTCAACCACAAAGTTTCCACTGCGGATAAGTAAGGGCAGTTCATCCAGGTCTAAGGATATTATAGCCCCACTGTGCTCAACCCTCATCAGACCACTAACAGACTACCATGTTCCCTTTTGCATGTACCTTAACATACACCTGCAGCAGCTGGAGAGACCACAGAGGTTCCTCACCAAAAAAATACATAGCCTCCAAACCATGACATATGTGGATAGACTAAAAGCTGTGATCTGAAGTAGGATATTCATTTGTCTGCAACCTGTGGGTTATGGATCCGACATCGGATCCGAACCGGCATGGTTTTCCAGCTATGGATCAAGCTCAGCTCTCCTCTCACACATAATGCTGCTCTGCTCTCCCTCATGACCTCAGATCTCGTTTGCCAGCATGTGGCTGGATTGGGGTTCTAAGCTCTCTAGCTAAGTGCTAGTTTTCTATTTTTTTCTGTTAAATTTTAAAGTTTTTGAAGTTTTTTTGTGTGTGAAAGTGTAGGTTTCCTTTTATTTTTTTTTTTTTTTTTTTAATAATCTAAAATTTTTCCCTCCCTCCTGGGCGTGTGTGTTGTGTGTGTTGTGTGTGTGTGTTTAGTGTGTTTGTTGTATTTTTTTTTTTAGTTGGGAAGAAAAGAACAGCCCAAATGATGGGATGGCTGCTGGCCGGAAATGCGGTGTTGGAGTGTGGCCATTGTTTTCCCTGACTCTGGCCCCGGCTGTGGGCCACATTAGGGCTGGTGCGATGGTTTGGGTTCTGGGCATCACATTGGATGTTGGGGTCTCCAAGGAGTAATGGGCCAGCCTTTTCCGACTGATTTGGCTCCGCCTCCTTCGAGGGTAGGGATGGTTCTTCTTCCGCCGTGGTCTCCGGCGCTCGGGCTCGGACCTCCGTGTTAACGTGGGTCCCTCTCCAGCCTCAAGAGCCCCCCCCTGGTCCTCCCGGTCCCTGGGGAGAGAGAGCCGCCGGGCGAGCTAGAGGAAGGCGGGCCCCGCCTGGCGGGCTGTGACCCCGAGTTTGACCCCGGGCCCGTGTGGCTCTTCGTTCGGCCGGAGTAGCGGTGGAGTCTCGGTGATGCCTCCCGGTTTTCGGCGGGGTTTCACTGGGTGGAGGCCTTTGAGGATCTCCTGAAGTCTCTGGTCGAGGCATTCTAGGGGGGCCCACGGTAAGAGCCTCGGTCGCCCGGATCCTTCAGGGAGCTGATTGCGATGCTGGGGGAGGCGATGTTTGTGGATTTGCCGTGGCCTTGGATTAGAGCTCTCCGTTCTTGGTTCTGGTCTGAGCTGGGGAACACCTTCGATTTTTTGACGTCCCCGTTTTTGAAACCGAGATGTGAGCCGCTGCTCGGAAGCAGCCCTTTCGAGGGGTAGGTGGGATCTCGTTCTCGTACCGCTGTACCCGGGATCGACCTCGCCTTCTGGATCGGGATCGGATCGATGGAGCAGTGCTCGATCCGAGCCTCTGTGTGGGGGATTCCGTCCCTTCAGGATCCGTCGCGCTGGCATGCGCCACGTGAGGTCGGATCCCAGGTTTGCGGCCGCGCCCGTATCGATTTGGAAGTGGTCTCCGCCGGCCGCACTTGTTAGTGGAGAGGCCTGCCCCCTGCATTGGTGGGGGCTGGGGAGGCCTTCTGTCTCCGGGTCTCTGCAAGTGGACTTATTTGTTCTCCAGCCATCCCCAGCGCTCCCTGGCTCGATCCAATGGCTTAGGGCACATCCGCCCCAGTTCCAAGCCCCTTTTGGTAGGGGCGTTGCAGAGGGTGCGGCCGTGAGACTCCCCTGACAAAGGAGGCACATTGACTCCCGGTGATGCTCCTCAGCTAAGTTTGGAGATTGGCTCCCCGAGAGTCTCCCGTTTTATTTTCATTTGGGGTCTTTGATGAGCTCGTCCGCGGAAGAGAGGGCATCTTTATTTCTTCCCATAGGCTTAATCCATATAAAGGTCCTCATAAGTGCTGCCCCCTTGATCTTCCCTCTGTGTCCCCTCGGTCCGACCTCTTTTTTGGAGAGGGAGGGCGCCTCTAGGGTACGGAACCCCATGGTGCCGTGGATGGCATTACCACCAGGAGGCGGGAAGTAGAAACCGTGGGGATAGGGCGAGAGGCCCCCGTAGATCCCTGTTTAGCCCATGATGTCAAGGTGATGGCCGGAGTTGCGGATGGGAAGGGGCTTGGTAAAATTGTTGGGCGGCAGTGGCTTAGAGCGGCGATGGAAGAGGTTGTTGAATTTGGATTCGGTCTTATCAGAGCAGAAAGGTGGGTGTTGATGAACCAGATGTCAGCGAAATTATGCTTAAGGTCTGTGAACTCCAGGGTATGAGGTTTTCTATGGGCCAGAGATGACTAGCAGCTGCTTGCATGCTGTATTATCCTGATTTCGGGAGCCTGGAATTCATTGAATGGCCCGTAGGGTGACTCAGGTTTTGGCCTAATCCCTTGGAGGTAGTGGGGTCCTCTGGAAGGCGCTAGGAGCTGCAGGGGACAGGCCCTGAGCAGTTAGCTCCAGGGCAGAGCTCGTCCTCGTTTTTTTCTGAGCCCTTCAAAGCGTCATTTCTCTAGACATTGACGGTTCTACGGGGGAGGTTGGTAGAACCGTGATTTGAGGCGTCTGCCCAGGCCGCAAAGGAAGGCGAAGGCGGTTGGGCAGGTGGAGACGGCTTGCAGAAGACCCAGAGGAAGGCATCTAGGAACCACCAGCTCAGAAGACAGCAGGAACAAAAGAATTAATGGTTCCAACTGCTCCAGGAGTCTGGTCCTTCCCATGGCAGAGGAGGACAGGAAGGCGACGCAGGGAGACTAGAGGGAACGGGCAGAGCCAAGAAGGCTCTCCTGGGCTGGGAGTTCCCGAAGCGTGCCTCTGCGGCCATGTTGGGTATATAGTTTTGTGGGTCGGAGGCGGGGAGGGGGTGTGTTTAGTGAGGAATGGAGGCATAGGGGGTAGGGCCAATCCTGACGATCCCTTCCTTCCATCATAAAAAATTTATATCCAGTCCTTTCCTCCACTTCAAAGTATCATCCCCCCTACAAAGTCCCCTTCAGCTGCACCCCCAGACTAGTAGGGAAGGGGTTGCTAGGACCAAGGAGTTTCCATGCAGAAGACCAGGTCCAGAAGATTCAAATTGTGGGGGGAATGGTCGGTTTCTCTCACTAAGTTTCTGCGATGTTGGTCACTCCATGAGGCGACCAATCCTATCTTGGTATTTGCTATAGTACTTTTCCTTCTTCCTGAGGTCACAGGTTGCGAGTGGATTACCAGTAAGATTCTCCCCCTCTGTGGATGCTTCTCCTATGATATTCCTCAACATGTATCAGCAAGGCTTGCTACCACATCCTTGTGGTGGTCAGCCCCTGATCGGCCTGGGCCGCCATTGGGTGGGGCCCACTCTCAGTACTTTGAGTTCACTTGCCCAGCCGGGTTCCCTTCACTTTTATAAGTGAATCCTGCATGCAAAGTTGGCACCTCCAGAGCACACAGTGTGGGTGTTTTGTTTTAGAGGCTCCTGACACCTGGAGCTCAAGGCATGGCATCTTTCTTCCTTGGGGAACAATCCATCTTGCCACTCAACTCCTCTTCTCTTCATCACTAAGAATAACAAGCAAACCACACAAGGTCAGCACCTCTCTTGCTCTGGGGCCAGGCTTGGCCTGCCAGAGTCCACTCAGTTCTGTCTCCTCCACACTCTCAGAAAAGGTCGGGTCCAACATCAGGCCATTCATCAGCCCTCTCGCACTATTCTGACTTGCAGGGCCTGGGGGGCTCTAGGGTCCATAGCATCTGCTATAGCACTTCTTCCTCTTGCCTTCAGCAATCAATGTTTGCCGCTCTCTAAACACTTAGTTCGATAGTTGGGTTTGGTACCTCCTCCCGGAGCATGGGCCCATTCACGATTGGCTCGATTGGTGGTCCCTCTTGGAGAGTGGTTTCCTCCCGCTTGCCTGGGATGCCATTTCTTTCTTTGGGCCGATTCGTTGGGTAGAATGATCTTGATGTCTGCTTGCTCACTCACAGATCTGGGCGGGGGTCCAAGGTTCACCGGACGAATCAGTCTTGGATTCTAGATCCCATCCTGGATGCATCAGCATGTCCTTCCTGGTAGAGCAGCGGCGGTCTGAACAAGGTGAAGCTGACCGCTGGTGAACCCCCAGTTCCACTCTTGATCAGACAATCCAAATTTTCTGCTTTCTGCACAAGGCACATGGTGGGAGACCATCCAACCATCCTCCTCAAAGGCAGCATCCACCAATTCTGAATGGGCAGTCTCCACCAACGCTATGGCAATAGGAGCACATATTCAGATCTTCCACATCCCATTGCGGTTCTAACCTCAGCTTTAACCATGCTGCCAGCAGTTCCACATCATTCCTCACTCTGAGACCTTTTCTCATTCAGAAGCCTCTCCCCGGGGGTCCCTTCTTGTGTCTCTTTTTCCCTCTCCCTCCCACTTTGAATGCTGACCTCCTCCTCTCAGGTACCTCCTCGGAGGTTCTTCTCAGAATGCTCTGGTCCGGCATGCTTGTTGACTGCCCTTCCTCTTTCTCTTCCCAGTTCACCAGTGCTCCACTCATTTCTTGTCGGAAAGCAAGCCTTTTTGGAGATTTTTCTCATTGCTCCGTCGGTGAGGCAACCTCAAGCAAGTGGAAGCTGACCTCCTTACTTGTATTTCCACCCTAACTTCCTCCTCCGGATCAACCCATCTTTTCCTAAAGTCATCTGGTTCCTCCTCATCATGTCGGCAATTAATCCACCTGTTTTTTTTCCTCTAACAGTATTTTTTGGGTCACCAATATAAGCTCCATTCATTAGATGTTCAGGCAATTGGCTGTGTTTTTTCATTGCAGACGCGGGATATAGGTTTCTCGACTAGTTGGAAGCGTCTTTGTTGTGCTCAATAAAGCTCCTTTTCTTCTCAGTTTCTCTCCCTTCCAGCAGTTTTTTAGTTGGGATTACATCTTTATCAAGCTTCAGACAGCTCTCACACAGTCAAGCCACATCACTTGGCAATTTCTCATATCTGTCTCGGCAGAGTTCAAAACTAGGGTTCTCTCAGGGAGCTTCCCAGCTCTCAGGCTTCTTATCTACAGCGTTTCTCAGTCTTACCTGGTCCTAGCTAACAGTAATTGGTCCCTTAGGCTCTGGATTCTGAATTTCCTTCCTGTCCCCAATTCACCAAGATTCAGGTTGCTGGGACTTCTACCTATTCTGTCCTACAAGAGAATATTTTTAACTTTGCAAAATTCAATTAAAAACCATATTTCCTGGTCTTCTGGCCCGTATTTTTTTTCCTCAGGACATAAAGTTTCATCCGGAAACAAATTAGTTGTTGGTTTAAAGGGGTTTACCCTCCTTCAGGTAGTTGCTTTCTAAAATCGATCTGAGGTCATTTAACCCAGCAGGTCTTATTGGCCTATCACGGGCAACAGAAGGGTCTTTTATATTCCATTTTCTGCCGTGTCACCGGATCTATGTTCTTTATTAACCCACCTCTTTTGCTGACAAAATGAATTTCCTGGATTTTTTATTTCCGTTATAAGAAATATCTCTGTCTAATTACTGTACACCATATTATATAGGCTGCTGAGGGGAGACTTGTGTCTGGCCTACAGGGCAGTCTCCAACCCTGCCCTGATGGATATGCTTCACATTCGCAAATTTAATTGCACAAGAGTCACTTTCTCTAGGGATCTAAACCTAGAATGTGACATTAACAGAACATGCCAGAGAGACAAATATGTCTCAAAGAGACTGTGGCTTCTCTGGAAAAAACTTCCAATTAATGTGAAGCAGAGCTCCTGACTGACCTTATTCAAATGCAGCCTGGACAATTGAATGGGAGACTGCAAATTCTCCCCGGGGGTGGCACCCATGTCTCTCATGGACAGAGGGAGTCAGTGTTGACCATGGACTAACTCTGCAAAGTACGTTTATGTAATAAGGACAATTGGGGCAACTTGGGATTAGCATGGCTAGGCATGTAAGGGCTCCAGGGCCGCTAGCCTAGTAAACTCCTAGGAATCTATGAACCTATGTCCCCATCTACCCTGTCAAGATAAAGGTGATATTCCCAATCTTACATGCTGAGAATGTATTCCTAAAGCTCAGTCTTCTGCTACTGAGGTATGAACCTGAACAAATGAGATGTGCTACTAACCCACCTTCTTCCCTAGGGCAACAGTCTGGATGGGGGTCTGAACCACCCCATGATGGTTTTCTGGTAATATTCCAAATCCTAGAAAAATAGCATCCTATTCAAGACATAAGCCCCTATTCCAGTGTTTTGGCTTCAACCATTATGTTCAGATCATTTTCCAGACATAAAAAATCTTGGAACCAGTCTGATCTTACTTTGAAATGCTGAAAAGCAGTCTGCAGTGAGAAACAATGAAACAATTCTCATACCCTTTTCTGGTGAGTCTATTTGCACAAATTCTCAGGCTGTATAGTTCCACTAATGAGGCATCCTTTTCCTGCTGACATTTACTGTGACATCAAGTGCTAAGTCTAAGAAGGTGTGCTGCTCCAAAGTTGTTTTCTGCCAGATATGCAGCTCAAACCATTACAGTAATGTCCTTTAGAGGAAAGTGTCCAAATTAAATCCCAGAAAAATACGTAAACCACCTAAACATTCAAGTGGTCATCAGATCACCATTCTGGAACAACATCAGCTCTGTCTGTAAAGCTTGGGAGAAGAACACAATGTGGTGGAGTTTGGAGTTTGGTGATTGCTTACTTTAGGACACACCATGGTACTTTGCTGAGGTGTGGGTGGTGCCAACTTGACTGAAACCCCGATGGGGCTGCCAGTTGAGGGTTTGGCATGTTTTTTTAATTGTTAGTCTAAGTAAATGCTTTTTAAACACTGAGAAGGTTAAAAACATTTAAATATAAAAAGATTGAAAATCTAATGCACATTACTAACTTAATGAATAATGCACACACACATTCAGCAAGTGGGATACTGCCTCCATTCACCCCTGTTTTTCACAGTTTTAAGTGGCTTGTGGCCTTTTTATGTTATTTTTTTTAATCTTGCCTTCTTAAGAACAATTTGATTCACACCATTTATTTCTTAAAAAAAAAAAAATTTTGACATTATAAGGTTGGTCATGTCACACCAAGGGTGTTGTTTACCACTGTGCATCCTGGTGTGTTCTAATATAATCGCCTGGAGTTTTACAAGTGCCAGAAATTCAACCTGGCCAACAAGAAAAGAAAGCATGGGAAGCTCAAGACCTAGCTAGCAACTAGCAGGATGAATTTATTAGAAGCAAGGCATTTGAAGTAAAGTGTAAGAGGGTCTTTCACATGGTTTCAGGCATGAATCAAGTGAGAGATAAAATTAAGGAGCATGAGGCCAAGTATTGGTCAAAACATTCAAAGCTTGCTAACCACTCAACTTCCATCCCTTCATAGGCTATAGGCCCTCCCTCTCACCTAGCAAAGGCTCAGACTTCAAACACTCACTGGGTAATGACTAAAGAAGAAGATGGGAACTTCCAGCAACAATCTTTAATGGGGGAATCTAGGGTTCAAACACTATCGCTCCCATGTTGGACATGTGGCTATCCATCTTGATCATGTGACTTGTCCTTTGTGTCCCCTAGTTAAGGCAGTGTGCCTGAATTTGGGCCTAAAGATATTCTCTTCAGGTTTCTCTTTGAGTCCTTATCTTTCAAACATACATTGTCTCTTGTGTGTTTTGTGGGCTTGCAGTTATCCTTGTGTTGTTGCAGCTATGAGCATACCTTGATGCCTGCTAGGATCTGACTTCTTAAGTGCAGGAAGGTACACATAACAAATTCAGTTTGAAGATAGCACAGGGTCCAGTTCAGGCCTATTTACAGCAGATATCCTCACCTGTGTGCACTTCTCCCTTTAGTGTAGGCCTGTCACTAATTTGATTCCTGAGGTAAATGCAGATCACCCCCTGCTATAGGTAACCTGAAAAGGGTGTATTCCTCTCCATTTGAATCCTCTTCTGGTGAGCTTCAGAGGGGGACTCAGGTTCCTGATCCTGAGATCAACAAGTATAGTAAGATAGCCCCTCTCTGTCAATCCTTTCTGGATGACTCCCTTGTTAAACAGATGCACAAGTTGATTAAGCCTTCAGTAGAATCGCCTAGAGCTCCTGCGTCTTCTCATCAAAAAAACTTACCTAATATTTGAGGAATAATTTTAAGTGGCTTTGTTTCATCTCCTGTGTGGAATGTTTTGTTATGGATGTTACCCATTCACCCTAGAACACCCAGCTTCTGATCCCCTTCCTACTAAGCAATGTGATGTCATCCGTGAGCTCCTAAGTGAGTGGGATGACATTCTTGCCAAGTATCCTGCAGCAGGTTCCTTTGTGATATGTTTGATCCAGCATAGGCCTCGAGGACCATTGCACCTTTCTCATTGTTGCCAGATAAAAAGTCCAAGACTTTGTACAAGGTGAGCTACAGGCTGTTTTCTTCTGCCAGACTGAACCTCAGTCTCTTCCAGTCCCCTCATATAGATCAGGTTCAGAATAAGAAAGCAGCACACCCCAGTTCCAAGCAAAAAGCATTTCCTAATAAGAACCATGTGATGGTTTCCTGAGTAAGTTTCCATGTTGCCTACTATTAACTTTGACTAGGCTCATGCTCTAGTTAATTTAGATGCATCAAAGCTGTGCATGCTTTGGATGCCATAGCTTAATACCTTAAGCAGGCTATTCTTATGATACTACCTAATAGAAGTCCTCTTTGGGCAGGCTCCTCAGGACATCACAGAAGATCTGCAAAGTAGAACTAGGCAGTGGTCAAAGTGGTTGACATCCCATGTCTTTTTCCATAAGCATTTTTCATAACAATGACCAGCAGTGTCATACAGGATTGTGTGTGCTTTACCTTATGCATCCTTTCTGAATTCACAGGAATTCCCCTAAAGCAAATCCTGCCAACTTTCTCTTAATTAGTCACACACTTAAACTGTCAACACCTGTTAGTACTGCAGGCTATCCAGTACTGCTAGCCCTTGGACATAGTCTTACTATACCTAAATTTTTACTAGGTAGAATTCCACAGCACACTCCCCATTCCATGTATTGCAGTATAGCATAGTTTGACACAAGGGATTACTTACATCCTAGCAGACTTTAAGGTGTGCTGTTTCCTGAGCAATACACTTTGCAGAGAACGAGTCCTTAAAGTATGATGGCACAACAACAAATCTTACTAATTGTTTCTGGCAACATGGTAAGGCTAAGGGAAGACTGTTCCATATAGCCTCACTTCATTCCCTTCCCTAACCCCATCCCACCCACCCCCTGCATCATTTCCTTTAAACCATCCAAACCCCACCTAAGAACAAAAAACACCAATCACATCACTTCAGCATCCTACCACATCCCTTAATTTCTACTGCTACACAACCCAATCAGTAGGGCTGTCTGAATGATCTCATACATTAACTACAACCATACAAATCTCACACTTGATTTCTTGTTCCTTCTGATATCTCATTACCTAGTGATCCTTATTGCTACTTTCATCCAATCAATTCTTATTCCTGTTCTCTAGCTCATACTCCAGAAAAAACATTCAATGAACTATTTGTCTTCTTAGCCAGTGAACATTTTCATAATACAGTCACACATTCCAAATATATATTCCAGTAATACAGGGAAGCTTGTATGAACTACAAAATGAAGCAATCCCGGCAGACTGCACATGCTGTGGTGAGTACTGGTTCCAAGCATAAAACTGAAGCAATACTGATTTAATGAACTTTAAGTATGCCCTAACTGGGATGTATATAATGAACAAATTGCCTAGGCATAGTAAAGCCTTGCTGAGTTTAATTATGGTGGCTGCCAAAAAAGCAGTTACTAGAAAATGGAAATCAAAGTCTAGATCAAATTTACTAGAAGTAGTGAATATAGTAGCAGACATAAAACAACTGGAATTGGGATCTTTAAAAAGGGAAGGAGCAAACTACCTAGGAAAAAAATGGGAATTGTGGGAACAATATATGCAGAGCAGGAACGAGGTTTAAGAAGCAGGATGTGAATGAGCCATATAATGCTTAACTGATAATGACTGGATAGATTATAAGTGATGTATAATATTTGCAACTACAGTTGTTTCAGTGGTGTCTGTGATGTATAATGTTTGCATCTAAAGTGGTGTCAATGTTTGTTTTTCATTTATATAAATGTAAGATTGCATATGTCATACATAATAATTTAATAAAGATGTTTACTGAAAAAAAAGGTTTTGTGCTCAGGAATATTCTGCTTGTAATTCACATTGGGGATAATGTATCTAAGGGGATGTGATTGCTCCCCTCAGAACGTGTACATAGGTCAGATAAAGAGGAAGAGTAAGGCGACATTTTTAGAGCACATTAGGGATATGAAGGCAAAAAAAATAATTCAGCTTAGTGGCCTTGAACTATGAAAGGATGAATGCATTGAATATTAAGGGTTCAACTCACTTGTGCCTATAGTGCTAGCTTGTTCATTCCTCAGTCAGTCTCAACAGCAAAATGTCATCTTAAGAAAACTTCTGGCCCACACCCTACAGCTCAATAATGTGCCTGAAAGTATAATCTTACAGTATACTTTATGGTGAAGTATTTACACATGCACAGAATGGTTAAATGCAATCCATATCTGTTCAGGTGTAAAATAAAGTGCAGAAAACATATACTTTACATATAGAATTCTTAGTAAATTCTACATTTTTGGCATGTACCACTGTCTGCATTAAAGCTTGCAGAGTACAGCCATCTCAGCCAGTAGAAAAATATCTTGCTACCCTTATATCACCTACAGCTCATCTGTTGAGATGATAATCTACTGTGGGTATTTTTTCTTTCTTTCTTTTTTTTTTTCTTTCTTTCTTTCATTTTTAAAACATAACATTTATCCATTTACCCTTTTCTTTGCAGAAGAGTTATTGGTGTATACTGGAAGGGTTCTTGAATAGTCAGATGTCTTGCAACCCAATTGGTTTCTGTACTGTGACACCAGATGTCGCAGTGAAGAAACAAATCAGATTATGAAACATGTCGTTACAAAATAAACTCCTTCTGTCACTTTAGGGAGTTCCCAGATGGCTGTTAACATAAGTGAGGCTGACACCTATAGCTTTTTCTTTATTCTCAGGAGTTTTGGTGCTTCAGAGGTATAGGAGCAGCCAAATATTTTTACAAGAACATCTTTAATTGTTGTAACCATCGGCAAAATGGTACGAGTTATTTCATTTTGAATTCAGCCGTGACTTTTTTGAGTATGTCATTTCCAACTTTTCTTTATGCATTGTGAATTAGCAAAGAAAAAATACAGAATGGCATCTCTTTAAATAAGACTCTCAAAGTTGTTTCCGTTAAGTAATGGTTGATGCACTGTTTCTGGTTCTTATTTAACAATGCAGAAGAATTGTTTCCAACTAGTGAACAGTAGAGGTAAAAGAGTGATTATACAATGACCCCTCATTAATATTCCAAAACGTGCACGCTGATTGGCCAGCGTGCCCATTGTAAATCCCACAATATGCCAATGGAAAAAGGTCCAGTCACCCGAACGTTTTTCCATTGGTATAAAGTGTCTAAAACTTTTTTTTTCTCCATTGCTTCCATTTCAAAGCATTGCTGTACTGGGTATGCGTGGGAACGCAAGTCCCATACGCATGCGCAGTACATCAACAAAAGGAAGCAGTATACTACCACTGGAGGAAGAGCAGTAATGCACCATTATGCAAATACATTATTTAAGAAAAGTAAGTATTTTTTTTCTTAAATAATGTCATTGTATAATAGCAATAACCAACTCCGTGGTTATGGTATATTGAAGATTTACCCATGATTGGCTTTATTTAATTACTCGGGCTTCACCCTCATGATTAAACCACGCACCGTGGGTAAATCTTCAATATACCACACCAGGCCATCAGTTATTGCTTAATTAAACAACCAAAAAAGTAGAATTACACACAATATACAAGAGAGTCATTGCTGAGAGTAGAAATGTGCAAAATGTTTTAACTGTAAAAATGCTGCTCCATTTGTGCTGTCATTTCGATGTCAATTATTGCTCCCCGGAAATGACCTCAAAACATAAGCACACCATGAAATCATTAAAATTGCATGCTATGAGTAATGTCTGCCAGTCAGTAGCAGTGTCCTTTATTTCATTCTTTGCAAGAAAAGTACCATTTAATGGAGTTAGCCTTGTGCCCAGTGTGTCCCATTAAGCAATTGGTCCTACTGAATGTCAGTTTGAAATGGGAAATGAAAAAACTAATGTAGACGTTTGAGGTAACAATTTGGAGTTAGTACTACAATGTGTAGTAAAGCTTGAATGTAATTGTAAACATGTCAGTTCATGCATTTAGAAGAAAACATATTAGAAATGTTGACAGACCTCTATGAAAACTGAAAGCAGTTACTGTGTAAAAGTAACTAAAGTTATGATTACAGCAGGTACACACCATTTATCTTTTGTCTGAATGGGCAGGTTATTAAGCTCATTTGACACTCTCTTCCAAAAAACAAAAAATGTATTTGTAGACTTCAGAAGTGATTTTTCTGTTACATGAGACAGTGCTTATCTTAAGATGTTTGTGTTCTATTTGTTGTGATTGTTTGCTATTTGGCAATTGTTGTTGTTTGCTCTTATGGGCTATACCATTCAGAGTACTAGAGATAAAATCCAAGGGAAGAAGGCAGCCTGAACAGCTATAAAATATTGGTCTGGGTCTTATTTCATGTACTACTCTTTTAAGTTCTGAAAATATGAGTATACTTTTTTATCTTTTGTTTGCTTGGTCATTAGTCAGTTATGCAGGATATTAGTGGGATACTGAAAATTTTGTCAGAGTGCATGTTGTAGCAAGATCTGTTCCGTTATATTTTCCAGTGAGGTCAGGAATGGCTTCTTGGTGCCTGTGCATTAGAGAAAATTTGAGGTATTCCCTGAAAATATTAGGACTCTATGCATACCTGTCAACCTCTCAGCACAAGACATATGGACAAAGCCCTTAAAAAGTTTGATGAGAGAGGCAAGCTGATTCGGGGAATGTCATAGATTTTTCAGCCTTCTTTCTCTAAGTTTGCCAAGTGGGTTATTGCTACCTATAGAATGTCATTTAAAAAAAAAAAAAAAAGCAGACACAGCAAGCTGCTTTTAAGCATATTTTTTTAAAAAACAGGCTGGGGAATTTCAAAAAGAAAGGAGGAATCCCCCAGAATAAGGGACACTTTAACAATCTGAATAACTATCTATCAAATCCCCCTTTCTTACCTGGCAAGTCTTTAATGATTCCTAAAAGATCTGAACCTTCATTTCTCTGTTTGGCAACAGATAGTTTCAGACAAATGGGTACTAAAAGTGATTCATCATATATGCAGGGGACACTGGGAATCTCCCCATCCTCTTGAAGGGACTCCTCCTCAATTACCAAATTAAATTTTTCTTTTCCCACCCATCAGTCAGCATCTGCTGACTCAGGGGGTGATAGAAGTGGTCCCTCCTCCTGAGATAGGAGAAGTTTTTTGTTCTGGTGCCACAGAAGATTCATAGAACCCAGTCCTGAATCTTTACTTTTTAAACCAGTTTGTGATAGTGCCCAAGTTCAAAATGTTATGTCTTAATAACCTGTTACCTCTCATCTCCATTTATGTTTTCTGGTGACCTTGGATTTAAAAGATGCATATCATCACATTCTTATAGCTCCAGATTTCAGATGTTTCTTTTTTTTTTTTTTTTTTTTTTTTTTTTTTGTATCTGGATCAAACTTTCAGTTATCTGCATTACCTTTTGGGTTATCTACAACCTCCAAGAGTATTTACAAAGTGTCTGGCTCTAGTGATAGCCTATTGCAGACTACAAGATGTTCAGATTTTTCCCTATATAAACTAATTGTCTATCTTTGCAGAGTTTTTTCAAAGTGCCTGGAAACTCTCACTTTGGTGAGAGATCTCTAACACAGACTGGGGGTCCAGGAGAAAATCAAAAATACTTTTTTTAACTCCTTCTGACAGGATTGTTTTTCTGGGGTGTCTCTTAAATACATTAGTTCAAAGAGCTTCTCTTCCACAGGAAAAAGTAGATTTGTATCTAGATCTGTTCCTGAGTTCTTTCCACTCAAACCAAGGCCTCAGCAAGGGAATTGGCCAGGATACAAGGATTCATGACATCCACAATTCTCATGATTCCTCTAATAAGATTCCACATGAGAAACATTTAGTGGCACTTAAAAGCAGCATGGTCCCAACATCATCATTCCCTGACATTCCAGATTCCAGCTTCAGGGTTTGTGAAAAGAAAGATTATTTGGTAGAGAGACCAATTTTATCTTAATGCAGGTCTCCCATTTTCCCTTCCAGCTCTAGCACAGTCGGTAACAACAGATGATTCAGACCTTGCTTGGCAAGCAATGTCTATATGGGGTAGAAGTGCAGGGTCTTTGGAATAGAAAAGACCAATCAAAATGCATAAATGTAAACAAGGTGTTGGTACTTATAAAAGCTCTCAACACTCTCAGTCATCTGTGACCCCTGAACTTTTACAAGTTTTTTCAGATACTTCAGCGATGTGGTACATAAAGAACCAGGGAGACAACCAGATCTTATGTCCTGTGCAGCCTGCGATATAGCTTTTCAGCACAACTGCATTCTTACTGTTAAAGGCATCTTACAGTCTGTCAGAGAAAAACTCTGTAGCAGACAAGCTGAGCAAGGCCAGGACTGACTCATACAAATGGAAGTCACATCAGGAGGTCATCAAAGAATTGTTCCAGCTGTGGGAACTCCTCAGATAGGTCTTTTTGCTTCCAGTCACAATAGTCACTTGACACAATTCTGCTCCAGGCCTCCATGCACAAAAATCTGGAAAACAGATGCCTTTTCATTCTCTTGGACAGGAATGTTACTTTATGCTTTTCCATCCTTTCTACTAATATCCAAGGTTATTCTGAAGAGTCAGAAGGACTCTCCAAAGATCATTGTAGTGACTTCATTCTGATCCAGGCAGCACTGGTTCTCCATTCTATTGAAAATGGTCAAAGGCTGTTACCACGAGCTTCCTCACAAACTGCACCTACTCACACAGGAGGAGGGGTGTTTGATACATTCTGACCCAAACACTTGCAGCTTACTGCCTGGATGATAGTCTTAATACCTTTTAGGCATCTATTCTCTGAGTAAATGCAGCAAGTATTAAAAAGAGGCAACAAAACCTGCTACTAGAAAAGTATATATAAGTAAACAGAAAAGATTCTCTAGATGGGGCCAAGAAAAGAACAAGGACCATTTTAAGGCTAGTGTTGCTTTGGTTCTACATTATCTGTGTGAGTTAATCCTCCATTAAGATACATTTGTTGACCATTTCAGCATGTCTACCCATGGATCCCCCTCTTTTAACACAATCTTATGTGAAAATGTTTTTGAAAGGGATGTTGCATACCAACTCTCTTAGAAAACAGGAGGCTCCTTCTTGGAATCCTGATTTTGTCTTGGAAAAATTTCACTTTTGTTTCATTTAAACCAGCTCATCATGCGGACTTGAGATTCTTAACATGGAAACAGTGTTACTGGTTGCTCTGACTTCTGCAAAAAGAGGATCTAAGTTGCAAGCTGTTATGGTAGGTCAATCCTTTCTCATTTTCCACAAAGGTACTGATCCTTCATTTATGCCTAAAAAGTATCCAAGTTTACTTTGAGCCAAACTTTCTATCTCCCTGTCTTCTTTCTGGAACTGAAAAATGAGGGTGAAAGTTTACTCCACACCTTGGATGTCCACAGACAACTCAGATATTATTTTGACAAAACTGAATATTTTAGAAACTCTGCTCAGTCATTTATTTCTTATCAGGGCAAGAAGAAAGAGCAACCTGTGTCAAAGCAGAATATCTCACGCTATTTCCTTTTTTAGACCCACCACAACAAGGCAATTCTAAGCAGGGACAAGGTTCATTCTGTTAAGGTCTTGGTTTCATTTTTGGCTGTTTTGCAAATGGTTGGATTCTAGAAATATTTTAGAAGCAACAGTTTGGTCCGCTGTACATACCTTTACAAAATGCTACAAACTAGATTCCTTTACCAGGTCTTGGCAAACTTTGCTAGGACCATTCCCAGCAGCCCCTGGACACTCATCCTTCTTCTAATCAGAGTAAGATGTGGTAGTCTACCCATATAGCTATGCTATCACAGCACTGATTGATCACATGAACATAATACTGTTGTGTAAGTAAACTTACCGTAACAGATGTTTGAACAATCACTGCTGCAGTAACTGCTCCCTACCTCCAGTGGAAGACTTTTATTTTTATTTTTATAGCATTGTCCTTTTCAGAGCTCTAGCCTTCCTCTTTCAGATATCAGGAAAGCTGTGAAGGGCTTGGCACACAAACCACTTTTTTTCTTAAGTTCTGCTCAAGATGAGTAATGGTTTGGGGGCAAGGACAGTATTCCTGAAACTTTGAAATCTGGCTTGTTGCTGTATCCATTACAGGATACAATCCATATACCTAATGTTATGGTAACTTTACTTATTCAACTGTACTTTCTTGACTACATCAGGGGCTTTAACAAAGGGAACACAGTGAGCTGATTTCATAGAATTGCTTTATTTCATTGTGTTGTGCTATAAATACATACTTCTGCTCAATATTTTGAGTGTCCAGTGTTATGGTGCTGGTCAGTAGAATTGAGGAATTAAGAGAAGATTGCAGTCTTTTTGCAGAAGGCAAGATCTTGAAAGACTCCAGAAAGTTAAGAGGCATAAGTCACTAGGATCACATGGATGTAGCCAGAAAATGTTAGAGAACTGGCAATATAACATTTTTTTCTAATTAATCATGGAAGAAGGGTAAGGTCACTAAAGTCTGGAACAAGACAGATATGCTTCTCCTCACAGGAACAGGAGACAACAGTATTTGGAGTTTACTGGCCTGTCTATCTGAACACGGCTGAAATTAACATCATAGAATCCCTTTGAAGAACATAATTTTGGATTATTTGGAAGTCAGTGGGTACAGGACTGAAGGATGTATATATTCATAACAGTAATGACATTCCAAATAAATATAGTAGTTTGAGTTTGTAAAAGTGGATTGCATCAAAATGGATCAGTGAATCTGGCTTGCTTAGACTTTAGCTGTACATTTGACATGATACTTCTCAAACTATTAATGAAAAAATTGACTTGTTATGGATTCCAGCATGGTAGATTACAAAGACTAAATTCTGACCACACAGGTCACTGGAGGTAATAGTAAATGGAATTCATATATATATAAAATAATTGTCACCAGTAAGGTAACATGAGTTATTAAAGCAGCCCATTCTATTCACTGACATTGCAGATGGCACTAAAATTATGTGCCAAGATACATATGAATGTTCAAAGAAAACAAAGACAGATGTAGAAAGAGTGGAGTAATAACATAAAACATTGCAGCTTAAATTCACCACAAAATAAGGCAGCCAGAATGCTGTATACCCTGGAAAGACATATCTGATAACACAGAAGGGAGTAGCAACAACAGAAGAGGCCTGGGCTAGTCTTACTAGTGGAACCCAAGCACAGTATGGAAGGTTAGCTCAGTATTAAGACATACAAGAAACAGTATCCTCAGTAGAACATACGTTTTAGTATAGTATTCTGCATTATAACATTTTCTCTGTGCAGGTGATATTATGTAGTTAAGTACACATGCCCTTTGAGCTAGTGTTGCTTTTTTAAGCATAGCATGATTCTCTTCCTGTTTGCTTTGTTGGGTAACAAAGATTGATAACTGGTGTTATTGACCTTATTTCAGAAAATAATGTGAAAGTGCTCTGCGTTCAAGGTTTGCAGCAAATGCCTATATTTAATTTACCCCTGATAAGATATATTTAACATTTATGAAAAGTCACATGTCCAACAGTGCACCAGATGTGAAGGCACTACAAGGGAAAAGGGGACTGTTTTGTCAAAACTATCTCTTCTCCGTAAATATTTTCTGTAGCTATATATATATATATATGTGTGTGTGTGTGTGTGTGTGTGTGTGTGTGTGTGTGTGTGTGTGTGTGTACGGTGTCACTTCATAATCTCGAAATGCTGAAATACCGAATTTCAGCATTCCGAGATCATGAAGCCGAACCATTCACAATACAGAATCACACAATCATGAATCACACAATCATGAACATACATACACAATACACCACATAACACACACACACACACCATTCCACCCACAGCGCACAAACCAAACAACCCTACACTACATATAAGCAGGGAGGCAAGTCCCCCTGCCCCCCTTTGTGGGGGTCTGCATCCCCCACCACCTACTTATATATACCAACTCCGAGATCGCACATAACATAAAAAAAAAAAAAAAAAACTCACACAATGGCATTCTCCACTCGCTCACACACAAATACACATCACACATACACAAACACCAACAAATCCAACACTCACACTCATACTTACACCTCCCTACCCTTACCCACACATGCAACATACAAAAGCACACACAAACACTCACTCACCTGCAATTTCAGGCACCATAACACTACACGCAACGTACCAGAAATGCATAAGCATGAATTCGAGATATTCGAATTTGCTCTTATGCACTTTCGGCATTCTGCATTTTCGACTTCATGAACTTGGAATGCTGAAATTCGGTATTTCAGCATTTCGAGATTATGAAGTGAAACTATATATATATATATATATATATATATATATATATATATATATATATATATATATGTATATATACCATACATATATACCAATGTTTTGGGAAGTTACCCTGATCCCAGGAATGTCATGTTCAGATTTAATGTACTCCTATCCCTTAGATTTATATGTATTCTGCCTGCTACCATGGTGTTCCTGCAGTGGGCAGTGGCAGAATTCTAAATGTTACCAGTTTACCAGGAAAACATAACGTAATCCTGTGGGACTTCAGGTGGGTGTATTACCCTGTCCTGCAGCCTGTTGTATAAGTAGACCACCATTCAAAAAGAAACATATTTTCAGTGTACCTACTTGTATTACTTTTCCACAAGTTAATTACATATGCTTAATAACCCAAGCTAGCTGAAAACAATTTCTCTGCTGTTGCCACATTGTATCATGCACTTAAAGGACAACAGAATCTCTATTTTTCAAATACCTGAAGTTATTTTAAACCTGGTAGATAGCCAGAACATTATCAGCAATTGTCCCACACCATGGAACTAGCTACTCTTGCATTAAAATATATTTTCTAAGTGAAGAAAAAAACAAATGGCATGCTATATAACTGGCAATTCTGATAAAAGCAAGCCAATATTTATTTTATTTTTTTTAAATTTTATTTAACATTTGTTTACCGGGAAAGTGCGACTTGGAACGCAGCCAATTTTCAGCGGAGGCCTGGAGAGAAACGCTCCAAATACATGTCTTTGTGACGTGGAAGGAAACTGGAGCACCCGGAGAAAACCCACAAGGACATGAGGAGGACATGCAGAGTCTGCTCAGAAGTCACCCCAGCCAATTTAAGCCTTTTGTTATTTGTTTTTGTATAATTCACTGCCATTTTTTTCATGGAAGAGACCAGCAAACACTCCTGAATATGCTCTTCTTTTGTTCATTTTAGGATCTGTAATAATATAGCTGTGTGAAGTACTCAGTATAACAATCCATCCTCAATTTACCTAGATCAGCATTTCTCAGTTGATGAGAACAGCTTCGGTGGGGGAGGCTGCTCAGGCCTGTTTCAGGAAGACCCATACAAGTCTAAACAATGGTGTATGCTTGCATCATTAACCTTTTGATAATTTTACGTCAGATCAGGCTAAATACAGAATGATAGTAATCGATAAATATGCTTATGCCCCTGCATGCTAACAATAACGGAATAATATACTAAGTCAAATAACCAATGGATATTTAAAGTGTGTGCGCAGGTGTATGTGTGTTTATGTGTGTGTGCATGCATGCATGTGTGCACACTGTTGGGGTGTTTGTTGCTGTACAGCATGGAGGCCTATAGTATTTTTTGTATTTGTGAGGTATCAAAGACTGTTTTGTGGTTTGAATGAGACTCCTCATGACATAAGTAACAGTGTATTATCTTGATTCTTACAACCGTATTCCTTGGCTGTCCAGGCCTATTCACCCATAATTCCAATGCTTTCTTATCCTCCCCGTACATGTTGTACCACCTTTCCATGAGCCTTAGTCAATAAAGAAATGCTTCCTATAGCCCGATTTGAACCTGACAGCTCTGCCTGGCATGCCCAGTTCTAGCTAACACTTGTCATTTGTATAAGTTTTCTTTAGAGAGAGTTCCTGAAACAAGTTATAATTTTTTTTTCTGACTTACATCTGATAAAGGACAGATTCATGGTTTATAGATTGGTACTAGACTAATTGCCCTTGTGGGCCATTTTAAGCCTAGCCAGCTACCCTGTGTGAGAATTGACCCCTGTACCTTGTGTGTGTAAGGTAAACACCTTAACCATTATGACATTCTCCCACTCCCTTGTAGTTTTTCACCATAAGAATTTTCATATTGTGCACAGTTTGAAATGCAGAGACAAAAAAGGTTATACAATAACTGTCCATTAATTTTCAAAAATGAGCACAACCAGCGTGCCCATTGTAAATCCGAGAATATACTAATGGAAAAAGGTCCCGGACTGTTTTCCATTACTTGATCTCCTAATTTTTTTTTTACTTTTCTTTCTATTTTTGCTCCAAAAAAGAAAACAGAAGACCTGAAATGAATGAGGGATATGGCACAGACCAAAATGAGTGGATACTCAGATACATTCTGCAAAATTAAAGAAACTTACCTAATTATCCTTTTATTTTGTCTCTCCTGTATGTAAAAAGTCTCCCAATTTCTTTTTTATTTTCAATTAAAAAAAAAAAAAAAAAAAGCAATGGAGATCTTCCTTTCTCCGTTGCTACCTCTGCAGAGCACTGATGTACTGTGCAATTGTGGGAACCCAAGTCCCATGCACATGCGCAGTACATCTGAAAAAGCCCCAGAATACCAGAAAACCTTGGAATGGCAACACAGAGACATTATTTAAGAAAAGTAAGTATTTTTTTTCTTAAACAATGTCATTGCATAATAGCAATAACCCCTGGCTGGGTGTGGGAAATTCTGGATTTACCCACGGTTGGCTTTGTTTGGTCACTCCACACCAACCGTGGGTAAATACAGTATTACCCACACCCAGCCATGGGTTATTGCTTAATTAACAACCATTTCTTGATGTTGGAGATTTACTATTTTCTAGCTGCTTTTTAGGTGGCACAGTAGTTGAGTAGTTAGAGTTGCTGCCTTATGACATTTAATTTTTCAGTTTGGATTCCAGATGGGATGCCTTTTCTGTGAAGTCTGTATGTCCTCCATTTGTCAGTGTCTGTGTTTGCTGGTTGTTTCAGTTTTCTCTCACACTGCAAATACACAAATTAAATGAGTTAGCAATCCACCAGATAGCCATTAGGTGTATATGAGCACCACATGTGATGAAGTGTGTGTGTGTGTGTGTGTGTGTGTGTGTGTGTGTGTGTGTGTGTGTGTGTGTGTGTGTGTGTGTGTGTGTGTGTGTGTGTGTGTGTGTGTGCACATCCCAGAACCGACTGGAATTCTATCCAGGATTAGTTTCTTTGCCTTGCACCAACTGAGTTCCATGACAGAGCCCAAACTTCCTGTGTTCATCAATTGAGTAAAGCAAAAATTAGAGAATGAATGAATCTGCTTTACTAATCATGAATGTTTAGCTAGGAAAACTCCATTTGTAGTGCAGAACTGGAGAAAAGTTAAAAATTAATGCTGTATAAATAAAGATGCTCCACCAGTATAGAGGATAAAGCCCTGACTATAATTGTGGTGACCTGAGTTTGATTAGCAACTAGGCACTTTGCATTGGTGAAAAGTAGGATGGGAATGGTGAGGCTTTACCTGCTCACCTATCCTCAGGACAGTGAAGAGGGAGAATCTGCATGAAGGCTGGCATACTTACTACCCATTGGAGACCAGCATCATGTAATAGCAAGGACATCTGGGCTATGGATTCTGGCAAGAACTTGGGAAGTTTTTCAAACTTGGGTATCCTGAGGCAATGTAGTAACTGCCTCATGTACACTGACAACCCTCTCCTCTTACCGCCCAACACTCAAAACTGTGAGAGATGCACTTATATATCCAGATTGGAAGCCATGCACTCTCCAGCCAAGACCGGAATAGCTGCTTAAGAGGAGATGGCCAACGCTTGCACCACACCAAGGGAACACATAGCCCACCAGAATACACACCAGCACTGCCTTCACATAAAAACACTACCACACACCCACCTTCATGGAGGCTCTCAATAAAAATCTACCCAAACAGCAGAGACCTCCAAGGCAGAAACGCACTCGACCACCACAACACAACACTAATCACGAGACACATAACTCTTCTAAACAGTGTGCCACTAAACCAAAGTCCCTAAGGCAAAACAGCATGCCCAACACACTAGTCATAGGTGACTTGATAGTGAGGCATACTGATGTCCCACTCACTAGGTTGAATAAGGAGAAAGTAACAGTCAGCTGCCTGTCAGGTGTCAGGATCCGCCACATAACGCACGCACTCAGGTCCCTCAACAACAGGTACAAATATGACTCTGTCATTGTACATGTGGGTGTGAATGACATGAGATGTACCTCCCTGGACTACATGAAAAGAGACATAGAGGAGTTCTCGTATTATGTAGCCCAGGCAGGCATGACCTTAGCCCTGAGCAGCCTCCTACCATCACCCAGAATGATACCACAGTACAAGCAGAAAATTATTGATTTCACCAATTAGCTAAGTTTTTGGTGTAATTCTAATGGGATCCAGTACCCGTCTGCCTGAGATGACATGATTGACAGAACTCGACGCTTTGCCAGAGGTGGCCTGCATCTGTCACCCCTGAGTTTCTGGATACTGGCCAGTGCTCTTGCCACCTCTATAGTGCCTTTTTTAGGCAGTGTTCCAAAGACCAAATTACCACCATAGCAGCTACAAACAAATGCAGTCTGAGGGTCATGTTGCTCAATGCTAGAAGTCTAAATCTCAAAATGCACTTGCTCAAAGCACTCCTTAAAATGGAGAACATCGACATTTGTGCTGTAACAGAGATCTGGTTCAAGGCAGCAGAAAGCATGCTTGCACTACCAGGCTATAACTCATTCCACACCTTTCGGCCAAAGAACTTGAATCGAAGCTTCAAAGGCAGTGGTGTTTCCATATTCATAAAGGATGCGCACACCTCCAGACTGGTAGCCCAACATAACGCATCAGAGATACTTCAGGTGCAGCTAATATTGGGCAAGACAGCGATTCAGGTCATAGCCTGCTATAGGTCCCCAACCATGTCCTAAGATTTGCACTTCATGTTCCTAAGCACCCTGGAGAATATTAGGGTCCAACCTAACATTCTCATACTGGGCGACTTCAGCTACACTTTCATTAACTGGGAAAACTACTCATGTACCAATAGACTTGCCTAACATTCCTGGAATTCATGAATTCCAATGCCCTGGACCAGCTTGTTCTTATCCTGACTAGAGGTAACAACATCCTTGACCTGGTCATTACTAACATGGGTGACCATTGCTCTAAACTAATAGTCAACTCCTCCTTGGTTAGATCTGACCACAAGCAAATCACCTTGGAAATCCACATCCCCCCTTGCAAAGGTAACCACCATGAAAAACTTAACCAAAGCTAACTTTGGGCTCCTAAAAACAGAGATGCCTAACTTCCACGGCACCCATGCAAATAGAGAATAGTTGCATGACTGCCCTATCATACACCAATGTACTGTACGAACATGTACACAAATGTATGGATCTCTCTATACCCAATAAAATCAAGAAGCTCTCCTCCAAAAAAAGGAAGCCAATCTGGTGGTCCCCTGCCATAAACAAACACTACAACAGAAGGAGGAAACTGATGTGGAATAAGGTGAAATCCCAAGACTGTAAAAACTCCCTTATCAGCTTCAACAAAAAGTTGAGATCCCTCATCAAATCCTCTAGAGCTAGCTATGAAAACAGAATTGCAGCAGATAGTAAAGACAACCACAAGGCCATCTATAGTTATGTAAGGAATCTCCACGGCAATACCCAGATTTGCTCTGAGCTACTGTACAATGATACCTTCTATACCGAGCCAACAGATATTGCCAATATACTGGCCGACAGATTCAGTGCCAACTTTACCCCTCTCTCCCCCACCAAAGGACCAATCACAATACCAGTAGATTGCCAGGCACCCAGTATTACTGCTGCATGGGTTAAAACAGCACTGTTCAAGGCCAAAAATTCAGCTTCTATGGGACCTGGCAATATCCCTGGCTGTGTTCTACATGAACTACAGAATGTATTGGCACCTCACCTGTGTGCCATGTTCAATCACAGCCTCACCTCAGGCTTTGTCCCTACCAAATGGCGCACTGCTACAGTCATCCCTCTCCACAAAGGAGAAGTGACTACAGACCTTGGGAACTATCACCCCATTAGCCTGATGAGTCTGATATGCAAAGCTATGGAATGCACCATCATGGACCTAATAAACAAGGATATAGGGAATCTCCAAACTCTGGATCCCACACAGTTGGGTTTTGTGAAGGGTAGATCATGCCTGCTCAACCTGGTCGACTTCTTTGAATCAGTCATCAGAGCCATGGATGAAGGCAAATTGATTCATACAGCCTACCTTGATCTGGCCAAGGCATTTGATACTATTTCCCACTCAGGAATCATAGAAAAACTCACTAAGCTAGGGATCAACCCCTATATCACTAGGTGGTTTGCAAACTGGTTCACAGATAGAACCCACAGTGTGAAAGTAGCTGACTCCAAGTCAGACTGCCGACCAGTCACGAGTGGAGTCCCACAGGGTTCAGTCCTGGGTCCTCTCCTGTTTGGTATCTACTTCTCTGAAGTCCAGGCCAACACAAAGAGACTCTGGCTGACAAAGTTCACAGATGATTGCAAGTTGAAAGCTATTATTAACTCCCCAAGTGATGTTGACATCCTACAGAAAGGCATCACTGAGACCAACGACTGGTGTCAGAACCATGGCCTTAAGCTCAATGCCAAAAAGTGTGTCATCATCCCCTTTGGGAAAAACCTAGTTCCCATTAATTACCATATCGATGGTAGTCCACTGAACACAGAAGGCGTTATAAGAGATCTGGGAACACAGGTTGACAGCAACCTCTCTTTTGACCACCACATTGCCACTGTGGTCAGAAAGTCCTTCTATGTGGAACATCTCATTACTAAGGATTTTGCATCCAGGAAGAAAGAGGTCATTGTCTCCCTCTACTCTTCCCTCATTAGGCCAATCATCGAGTACAATGCCCCATTTGGCATGCACCTCACTAGACACCTGTAACAACTGGAGAGGCCGCAAAAGTACATCACAAAGAGGATCCTAGGCCTTAAACACTTGTCCTATATGGACAGACTCAAAAAAACTCCAACTATTCTCTGTCTCATATCACCTACTTAGAGGTGATCTCTGCTTGACTTACAAAGGCATGTCTGACCCAGCTCTGTTAGAAATGCTACATCTAAGGAAATCTCAATCCTCCTCAGTACATGCTCAAGAGACCTCAACCTCATTACCACAATCAAGAGAACTGGAGGGACAGGTTCATAACCCAGAGACTTCCCATGCTATGGAATAGACTTCCCATACATGTCAAACAGAGCACCTCACTGGACCTCTTCAAGAGAAATCTTGATGAGTGGATGGGAAATAGAAAATTCACCCCGGGGATCACTCCAGTGGCTCAGTTCGACAGTGGGACTGGGAACTAAGGTCAGGTGGCACGATGCCAGGGTAATCCTATGGGCCAGGCTTGTAAAAGCTCCAGGGCCATTAGCCTAGTATACACCTATGAACATATATGGGGGGATGGAGGGTAGCAAGGCAGACGTGTCCAAACAGGGTCATCACCTAAACATACTTCCAGATGAGTCAGGCACAGTATGATGACTTCCCACACCCATTCCATTTTCAGTTTCCAGGACACAGGCAGCCTTCCAATGAGATGAGAGATTATTTTCCATAGAGAAGGCAAGGGATAATGCTAAGGCATGTCCTAAGATTGGTGGGCACTCATGGGAGGATGAATGCAGGAGGAAATAAAGCCAGCTATGACCACCCCAACAAGTATCCAACACAACATAACCCAAATGAGAAGATGAGCATGAAGATGGAAATGCAATAAAAAGTAGCTAAGCAAACACCCAGGACATAGGATGCAGCTGAGTATGCACAAAGTTATAACTGCAGTAATATAACAATACAAATTATAACTGCAGTAATATAACAATACAAATTATAACTGCAGTAATATAACAATGCAAATTATAACTGCAGTAATATAACAATGCAAATTATAACTGCAGTAATATAACAATACAAATTATAACGGCAGTAATATAACAATACAAATTATAACGGCAGCAATATAACAATGCAAATTATAACTGCAGTAATATAACACTACAAATTATAACTGCAGTAATATAACAATGCAAATTATAACTGCAGTAATATAACAATGCAAATTATAACTGCAGTAATATAACAATACAAGTTATAACTGCAGTAATATAACAACGCAAATTATAACTGCAGTAATATAACAATGCAAATTATAACTGCAGTAATATAACAATACAAATTATAACTGCAGTAATATAACAATACAAATTATAACTGCAGTAATATAACAATGCAAATTATAACTGCAGTAATATAACAATACAAATTATAACTGCAGTAATATAACACTACAAATTATAACTGCAGTAATATAACAATGCAAATTATAACTGCAGTAATATAACAATGCAAATTATAACTGCAGTAATATAACAATGCAAATTATAACTGCAGTAATATAACAATACAAATTATAACTGCAGTAATATAACAATGCAAATTATAACTGCAGTAATATAACAATACAAATTATAACTGCAGTAATATAACAATGCAAATTATAACTGCAGTAATATAACAATGCAAATTTTAACTGCAGTAATATAACAATACAAATTATAACTGTAGTAATATAACAATAAAAGTAGCAAAAAATGCAGGAAATGAATAATAATGCAGTAAGACATAGTATTAACAAGTAGTAGTACAACATAGGCAGTGGAAGTGTAGTCAGTGAGAAGTTCACACAGTTCAACACTGTAGCACTGGCAGTAGGATAATGTGTGTAATGGATAGAAACACACGTCCAGTAGAGAGAGGATGAGACAGAGAGAGTCTTTTTGTATTTTTGGCACATAATGGTAAGCCATGACAACATTGGTTAAACAGGATGATGTGACGTGTTAGCACAAATTACTCAGGTCATAGCTGACAGTACAAGGCAGTACACTACAAGCACAAACAGGTAGTACCACAGAAGCCAGATGAAACTTTGTGTAAGCACAAACGTAGAAACAGGTTAGGAGTAGTAAGGCAGTATAAAAGAAACATTATAAGATTTAGCAAATGTACTGTACAACTTTACAGGTTAAAACCATAACCAACACTTTATTTATACAGAAACACACACACACACACACACACACACACACACACACACACACACACACACACACACACACACACACACACAAAGAAACACTAATGCTAATTTTGTGCTCGATCAACATAGAAGAAACAACCACAACTGTCTCCTTTGTTGTTTGGTTAACTTTAAATTGTAGATACTTTTAGGTTAGTACAAACAAAGTTACAGAGAATAAATGGTGCAGTGTTTACTTAGAATCCAGCTTATCACTACTAGCAGGGTCATTATTGTAACTGTCAATATTTCTTTCAATCTGTGAGATATTAACATTTGTTACATGTGTTGATGGGGCAACCATAAAGTAAAGATTTCCTCTTGAATTGTGTAGAATGCGCTTTTACCACTAGCAGCTAAATACCACCAGCGTTTTTCTCCTCCACTCCCTAAACTGCTTCTCTTAAATGCGGAGGTCAACAAAAGCACAAGTCCCCTCTTCTATCATATGCCCAGCTGCAGCCATTTTAAATTTGAGATGTCAATATTTCTTTCTGACATTTTTCTTGGAAAAAAAGCCCACTGCTGATAGGGGATGCAATAGTTGGAAACAATGTATTGACATGTGGGCTTCCTTTACGAATTTTGTTCTAAAACTTATCTTGCTATTTGTGATTTCTCAGTGGTGATGTAGATGTAGATGTATGGAACCCTTCAGATGAATGCTGAATAAAAATGTTCTAATTTATAAATGGAATTATAGCATAACCTAGGCATTCCAATTAATGTGAGCTATGAAATCAGACTAATTTCTGTTCTTTTGCAAAGCAAGCAGCAATTGACAAATTAGTGTGACTTTTGATGTATGCTCTTTTTTTCAGCAAAAAATAATGTCCTGCAATCTCAGCCTTTCAGTTCTTTTCAAATATATGAGTACACATTAATTTATGTGCTGACAGAAATTATCAAAAAAGGCATGCTAGTTGTTTTACAATATTTTTTTTTCTGATTACAGCATATTTATTGTGTAACAAAACATTCAAGACTTCTGAACAAAGTTTTATTAATGAAATTGCCATAGCAAGCCTGCAGTGTCCTGATAGTGTTCAGTGACATTATGATGGTGGTCTATATCAACAAAGAAACTGTTAAATTATCCCATTTTCACTATAACCAACAAAGATAAAATGAAAGATTTGGTTGTAATTCTGTGAGTGACAGTTTTATTATATTTACCTCCCCTCAAAATTAAATCTTCCCATGGAGCAAAACATTACATCTCTTCCACACACAATTCACCCAAATCATGCCTCTCAATCTATTAGTGCAAGAAATCTGGACTAAGTCTACAATAATGGGGCGACAAAGACCCAAAAATAGGGAACGATTTTAAATATTGCTCTTACAAGCTTTGAAAGTTGCTAAAATAACATTTATTTATTTAACATTTGTTAACCAGGAAAGTCTGACTTTAAACAAAGCCAATTTTCAATGGAGGCCTGGGGAGAAACGCTCCAGAAGCATGTCTTTCTAACATGGTAGGAAACTGAAGCACCTGGAGGAAACCCACACGAACGCAGCATGGACATGCAGACTCCGCACAGAAGGCACCCTAGCTGAGAATCAAACCGGAGAATCTCTTGCTGTGAAACAACAATGCTACCACTGCACCACTGCACTGTCCAAACATGCTTTGTGTGGCCATATATTTTTTTGAAGGATATGAAGTCTAAAGCACAAATGTATGCCATTATTTAGTGACTTCAGTCCCCAGTGATTAGCCAGAACCCCCCCACACACACACACGTTTTATGAGTATCAGACCAAAAATGTGAGGCAAAAATCTAGAAGTTATGTGAAAATCTGGACAGTTAAGAGGTATGAATTACCTCCTACCCTTCTACTTGCAAAATCATAAGTAAACAATTGCACTCTTACTAAAGATATTCCTCTAGACTCTCACTCTGGTCCAGTTTGTTTCATTAGCACTGAAAGCAGTTCATGATCATAGCATTAAAACACATCTACAACCTTAGCTTGACTACCAATACAACATCCTCTATCTGGAAATCAGCCTCTGTCAGACCTCTACTAAGAGATCATAAGCTCTCCTCAGCCTCTCCCAGTTCTATCAAATCTCAAAACGTCCTACAACTGGTACAATCCTGTTGCTGAAGGGAAGGAGGAAAGATGGGGGAGACTGCAGAATGGAGCGAGTTCGAGGCTGACAGTTTGGAATTTTCAGATTTGCAGTGTGTTGATGCAATAGAGAATGAAGTGCAAGTTGTAATTATGGAGGAAAGAGGAATGGTAACCAAGGTGATGGTGCAGTCAGCGGCAGTGGAGGAACCAGCTGATAAATTGGCAGTTCCATGGGGTGAGATCATGGAGGAGTGCATGCAGTCTCCTGACTGTGTTCAGCGAGCAGATCAGGAAGTATTGCATAGATGTGTAGAAGGTCAGAGAGCTATCTGGACACTGACAGAGGAAGTACACAAGACAGGTAAGTATAGCAGACATTAAAAAAAGAGAGCTGGATTACAGGTGCATGGCAAATTATGTCATACATACAATTGTAAGATAATTATAGTATCAAGCTGAAGTAGCTAGAATACAAGCATTGACAGAAAAAAGATAACCAGTGGTGACAGTTTTGAAAAAAAGAACACTGACAAACATTCAAAAGTTTTGAAACATGACAGTATTAATCCATTTAAGCAACTAAGTATTGTCAGTATGTCTAAATAGGTAGTGCCGTCGCTGCTGATGCTGGAAGATTATAATGCTAGGTGCTGTATTCCTAACCTATGTGCCTGGATTAATTTTCCACTACTGAAACTGCAGTGCATGATTTAGGTCACACTCCTGAGTGTGCTATCTTTCAAATGAGATGTTAAACTGAGGGTCCCATGTGCAAGAGTTGGTGGTAGTTCAGGTGGATATAAAATATTCCATAGCACTTATCAAACAAGTAGGGGATGTTTCCTGGCCAGATTTCCCCTAGTCAGTATGAATATCGCCTTGGGTCTCCTCTAAAAAGAGGTCACTGACATAATGAAACTACTTGGTCAGCAAAGCTTAAATAAATAAAAGCCTTTTGTGAAATTACTTTCAAGACTTTTTGATTGTCAAAAAGCCTTGGAAAGTCTATTGCTGGTTTTCAGAAAACCTTCCCTGCATTTGCATAAATTGCTGTGGCCAAAACAAGCAGTTTACACTAAGACGGGAAATGCAGTTCAGAAACATGATTACGTACGATGAGTAAAGACCTCATTATTGGCTATTTTTTAAGTCTCTGAATCATGTGGTGTAACAGCTAGCAATAATCATTACTTTCTTATGTCAATCACTATTGGTGGCCATGCATCATAGTGACACAGGTACCCCCCGCCCCCACATTCACACTACCACTACAAATATGAATGCATTCAAACAGACACACATGGACACACCTCCATACTTTGCAACTATCTCTGATTTTATAGAATCTCTGATTTTGCTTCTTATATTTGCTCTGTCTCTCGTATATTACAGTCAGTAAATATTGCCAGACAGAGTTTCATAGTTCTAATTATTCAGAAAATGCATTGTGATGCTAAACCAGTTTTTCTATGAATTTCTGTAATATTTAAACTTGTCCCTAAATTGGGTTTTTTGTTCTGCCAGTATTTTTGGCTTTTCCCTGAATCTTTCTCAAGTAAGTTGGGATGTGTTCCACAGCCCATATTTCCCCCTCGCTCACCCCGTCCAACAAGCTTACACACACACACACGCACACACTCATATACATGAACACTAACCCGAGACCGCTCATTTCTTTGCAGACAAGCACACATGCTGCCACACACATATGCACAGTCACACACCTCTACCTCTCCCCTAAACTTCCAGACATTTACCTGCAACGTGGTCTCTGCTATTAGAAGTAATAGGTGAATATGGCATCTTGGCCATGATAATTTATGCACCCAAGCTGTTCTCTGAATCTCTCAGGTGCATAAATCCAGGTGTAAATACAGGCATTTCAGTGGGAAAGCACTTGGTTAATTAGCACAGGTCCCTGGAATGCCTCATTAACATTTGCCACAGTTGTGGAAATGACCCACTGCTGTGATTCTACTGATTGTGTTGAATCACTATGGCTACTGTGGTGAGCTGTTTTTTTAATTGTAAGGGGCATCTGCCAGTGGTATTTTACCTGTGGTAGAATTTACCACCGGCTATAGCCATTTTTTAAATCCCAACCTATATATTTACATGCATGAACTTTAATATTAAGAAAAAAATGACAGTTCAGTTCAGAACTACAGAAACTAAAGATTATGCACTGAAAAAATGACTGAACAATGTTGGTGTTCTGTTTTTCGTGTAAAACAGATACATGATGAAACAAATGTTTGGAATGGGGAATGGGGGTGTGGGTTGCAATCAGTCTTAAAGCATTAGTATACTTGCCAAGTGTAATTAATCCATCCATCCACAACCTCTTTTTCCCATTTTTGCAGATGGAGTCGGGGTGTCACTTCAACAGTGACATTCATCTAGCGCCAAGGTTTACACCACCAGGTAGCTAGTCCTGCTGCAGTTGTTCTTCTATACTACACACACACTCGCACCTATGGCCACTTTAGAGCATTCATTCCACCTACTGCATGGTTTTGGAACGTGGGAGGAAACTGGAGCACCTGAAGGAAACCTATGCAAACACAGGGAGGACATGCAGACTCCACACAGAAGACACCCCAGCTAATAATCAAACCAGGGAACCTCATGCTGTGAGGCAACAATGCTATCTGCTGTGCCACTGTACAATTAATATTAACTGAAAATGATGTAGTGTGAGTTATTGGTGGCATCCCTGATTTTTTTTCCTTTTAATTTGAGTCGTGGATTCACATTTAGCTCAAGATTGTCTTAAAAAGATGTGCACAATGTGGGGATCAGAAGCATCCTATTAGAAATTGCATTTTGAAATGTAGAGTGTCTTTTAACTGAACTTTGATGCAAGAACAGGATAGGAGTTAATAGTTCAGTCCTTTCCTCCCTTTCCTTATAAAATCCATGTTCACCACCATCTGGTTCTGACATCATACTTTCTTTTACTTGGCTTAAACCTCTCTGATTCTTTCCTTGTTATCTCTTCTTCAAATTGTCAGTTCTGTCTTCTGTCACCTTCTTTACTTTCCATTTTGTCTTATTCTTTTTTTCCTAATTAATTGCTCAGTTTAGGAACCATGGGAGAGATTCCTTACATGGAAACCACATGCTTCCACTGACTTTATTCTGTATTGCTTGCTTAGGGGATCCAAAGCAGAAGGAATAATTATAAATGATACACCTCTGTGCCACAGAATTTGCAACAGCAGATGGTAATAGAAGGATGGAGCAGAAAGCCCTTGGTTAAATACTTTAAAGACTTTCCTTGTGTTACTTTAATTGAGATGAAACAGTGTACACTGGTACAGACCATCAGATTTCCTCACACTGTGATAAGGGATGTCAGGATTGTTTGGAGATTGTTGGTTGACCTCATTATTCTCAGGATGTTGCCATCTTGGAGAAGGAATGGTAGGACTAAGAATGATTTATCATTGGGTATTAACGTGTGTTTGGTTATATGGGTTCTCTGTGACACCAGAGAAAACTTGTCAATGATACTCCGGTACTGAAATAGCATTCGTAGTCCCAGACAACCCACCTCACATTAGCAGGTTACCAAAGGATGACACACTAGATGACTTCTTGTTTTTTCTATTTTTAAAGTGGTTCTATTTGCATTTAGTAAGCCAATGCTGTCCTTGACATTTTAGCTTGATGGTAGCAACATTGGAACTGATTAGAAGAATGGGGGTCCTTAATCTTAATGCCTAAAACTTGTCAAGTGGTAGAAAGACTGAAGCTGGACATGAAAGAAACCCTGCTGCTATCATGTTAGTCCTGGCTGGGTGTAACTGAGGCACTCAAGTACTCACTGAGAGCACTAGAATTATTTTGTACTTTCATTGATAATGTTGTTTGTCTGATGAATGTAGGTGTTATGCAGTAAAAATCATTATCATTAAAAACTGATGCACACCATTTTCTTGTTCCATTGGAAGCATTCATTAAGAACCAGCATTATGACTTCAGCTGCAAGCCTGTGTGTTGACTTTTGTGAACTGTAGTGCATAAGTATATATATATATATATATATATATATATATATATATATATATATATATATATATATATATATATATATATATATATATATATATATATATATATATATATATATATATATATATATATATATATATATATATATATATATATATATATATATATATATATTTAAGTTGGAGCTACAGATGCAGATGACATTCATTGTACATAGGATTTACCATCCAAATGATCATTAAAGAAGGCAAACAGGCTGTAACTGTATCAGTTCTCTCTTCTCTTGCAGGGACAGGATGCAATGCTTGCTACATGGAAGAGATGGAAAATGTGGAGCTGGTAGAAGGCGAGGAAGGTCGAATGTGCATCAACACAGAGTGGGGCGCCTTTGGAGACACAGGAGAGCTTGAGGATTTTCGGCTAGAATATGATCGTGTTGTAGATGAGAACTCCTTGAATCCTGGCCAGCAATTGTAAGAATTATGTTATAAACTAGTCTTAGATGTAAACGATAGTTTATTTTTTATTACCTTACTGGGTGTGCAGCAGCCTAAATTCCAAAATTATAGAGACAGTACGACCTTGGATCGCAGTTTCTCCGAAGAAAAACTAGCCTCAAGAGAGCATGTGTGTACTTTTCAAGTTTACTAAAATGCACATGAAGTAGGCAAATATATAAAAGAGAAGGTAAAGTCAGCTATGTCAAGGTAGGAAGATGCACTGCAAATGTGAGATGGTGTAACATGACCCAGGAAAGGAGGCTTAAACTTATTCAAGCCATCCAACTCAGTAACCATACTAATACCCTACTTTATTCTTTTATTTCATCCCACTTCCACAGTAAAAAGTCTTTAAGCTTTTCCCGTTTAGGGGTCGCCACAGCGGAACTCTGGTCTGCCCATGATTGGCAGTGGATTTTTACAGTGCTGAGTTGCCAGCCAGATGCCCAACCTTCAAAGAAGGCACACCATTCATGCACGCACCTACCTGCATGTCTTTAAATGCCACTCGACTGCAGGGAGGACATGCAGACTCCACACAGAAGGCATCCCACTTCCACAGTGCTGATTTAAAATGAGTCAGTAACTATGCAAATACGCTATCTTATTTTTTGACCCCTCTTCCACAGTGCTGGCTTGACATTCCAAGAACTCATCACCTTATAAATTATCTCTTGTCAATGCTTGAAATAAATCTTCCCTGATGCAATGGCTTCTCATGTCACATCTGGCCATCCCTGACCTTCATTCTAAGCTACACTCCTTCCATCTGATTTCTGACCATGTAGAATATCCAGATCATTTATTCACTGACTCATTAATTCACTTGTTCTCTGATATTCATTTCATTCTTCTGAGGGTTGTTAGGGAACCAGAGCTTATCGAAGGACTCGGTGGGTATAAGAAATTGAATGGGTAGGGTACAAGTCCCATGCAGACATAAATATAATGGTTTAGTCATTCTAGCACCTGCTTATGCACACCTAGTGCCTTGAGTTTTCCCAGTAGTTCTTTTTGCCAGTGATAATTAATTGTATCCTCCTTTGTAGATTCTCCACTTAATGTGAATTTCCTAATATGGTCTCCAGAATGGAACACAGTAATTCAGATGTGGCCTTGTGCCTAATAAATATTCTTTACAGGGGAATATGATCTCTTCCTCACTTGAGTTCACACCCTTAGAAATGCTGCCCAACAGCTTGATTAATTTTCCTATGGTTTCACACTGCACTGATTTAACGTAGATAAGACACACAGTTGTTTTTTTTTTTTTTCTTTTCTTTCCTTTTCTTTCATCTTTCCCTGAACATCTTCCTTACTCATATCTTAGTCAATTCATTCCCTTATCTATAACCATGAATTTCATTCTGATTCCTAACAACTATCTGTTTTCAGACTTTATTATTCTTATTCACTATATTTGATTTGTATACTGCGGTGGTGGTGCTGCGGTAGCATTGTCACCTCACAGTAAGATGGTGTCCTGTTCGATTCTCAGCTAGAATGCCTTCTGTGTGGAGTCATGCGTGAATGGGCGTACCTTCGTTGAAGGTTGTGCGTCAGGGCCGGCAACTTGGCATGTAAAAATCTACTGCCAATCATTAGTGGACCGGAGTTCTGCTGTGGCGACCTATAACCAGGAAAAGCCGAAAGACACAACAACAACATTCACTATATTTGATTTGTATCATTAGCACACATATTCATTCTCAGCTCCATCTACAGTATCAAGTACAAGGGTACTGAATTGCAAGTAACAAAACATAGAATATTGCATTCTTCAGATGGATAGCAGATTCTCACCAGACCATCCACCTTATAAGCCCAGCCCTTTCATTTCCCAACTATTCACCTGTACAGCAAAGTGTTGAAGGCCATTTCAAGGTACAGATATGTTAAATCCACTGGGTTACCCTATGTGCACCTCAGAGGTTATTGGATCAGACTGCTTTGGCAAGACCATCCCTTTGTAAAGCCATGCTAGATTCCATCTTCAATGATCTTACTTTAAGGGGACTTCTAGAGTGGGTCAAATCAAACAGATCATCCTTCACAGATGTATTTAATGCAAACCTCAAAACATTTTAGTATGGTCATCTGTGTGAGCCATGTCACCTTTGACTCCAGCCAACATCTCTGCACCTATATTGAGGGGCATGTTTACCTCCAATACACTATGTACTTTCCACTGCTAATATAGTCCATAGCCTCTCCCAGTAGCTAAAACAAGGAAAATACAGCACCACATATCTGATACTTTAAAAATTAATCTTCCCATCCATCTTCAGTACCAATGCAGGATTGGGGGAAGCTAAAACTGTCCTGGCAAGCAATGTTTATAAAGCAGAAAGCAATTCTTGATGGGACCCCAGTCCACCATGGGACACACACACACACACACACACACACACACACACACACACACACACACACACACACACACACACACACCATTTGAACATTGCCAGCTAACCTATTCCATGTCCTTACAAGAAGGGCATGTATATAATACAGACAAGTCACCAAAACTTGGAGCCATAGCAGAGCACCAAGTACAGTGTCACTGCAATCCAGGTCCAACATTTCCACGCCTTCAATGTGCTCATGTGACAAACAGATGCTAAAGCAAAGCCAGCTGTGATACTGCTGATAATGCATCTGATTTTTTTACAATATTCTGAACTGTAGCAAATGTGAGACGATTAATAATGTGATTCACCAGCAATAGTAAAGTTACAGGACTTGCTGACTCATTGCTGCCCAGTTTAAATGGAATCAGGAAAAGATCAGAAGAAGGAACATACCTCAAAAGCAGTGCCAGATTATAATCCATGTGCTTCAGGCAACCACCTAGAACCCACAATTCCAGGGGGGCCTGTTGTGTGCAAGTCAGGTAGGGGTGCTTTTCTGAGATTTTATAAGTAATAAAAAAATGGCATCTTTTTTATTTTAAAATAAATGAATAAATAGCCTGTAGTGCTCCAACTCAAAGCAGCTACAGCACTGTATAGGGGGACATGCTGTACACCTGAGAAATTAATTTCTGGACTTACTGCTCCTTGCCATGCTGCAGCAAGGAACAGAAAATGTAAATATTAAACAGATCCTAAAGTGAATATGTTCAACATGCAATGCAAAACAGCAGCAGCTGCTGATAGCAGTATGAGTGAGTATTTTTAATCCTGGTAGGCAGGATTGTTCAGTGCATGGCTTCAGCTTTACAAGGCTAGTAAACAACTTTGTGTTTAAATGAAAGTGAGTTACTTGAAATGTAATATTGCAGTGATTCATTTTATTTTATCTTTTATTTTTTTCTAATTTATATACTTTATTGCAGTTGACATCTGAAATATACACAGACATTAAAGTAGCTATAATTGCTATGTACCAAACTGCTTGTAGATGAAAGTGATTGAGGTCATTTGCTCATTATTCTGGCTTTGCAGTTCTAATGTGATCTATGTGACCCAAGTTGTAATACTTTACTCTGGCTGCTGTTTGTATGAAATTGAGTTGGATACATTGCTGTGGCCATTACATTTTATCACTATTAGACATAGGACGTACACACAGTTGACTGAATCAACAATGTGGCCATAATTGCTAGTGGAGGTGTTGGGGAGGTCTCTGGGTGAAAGTAGCTTAACTTATTGTCATTTGTTCAGTTCAAAAAGCCAATCTGGCTTTGCAGCTATAGTGTATGTTTGTATGAACTAAGTTAGAATATACAGTGGCTGCTGAATTTCTGTAAAATAAACCTGAAATACATTACCATTATTATTATTACCATTATTATTCATTACAATCAGACATCTGATATGTACAGAATCAACAAAATAACTATGACTGCTGGATGAGATGGGGAGGTTGTCTTTAATTTCGGTTTCCTGGAATTCTTTATTGTGGTTACTGTCTGAATCAAACTTGAAGTGTATTACTGAGTCCATTATTACTATTGTTATCGTTTTGCCGCAGTCAGATATGGGAAGTGTTTACATTCAAAAAGTGGCTGTAATGGATGAGTACCTACATTTGTGTTTTATAATGGCAGTAGTTATGGTGTCTTTTATGGATGAAATGTTCTGAAATGCATACTTTTTTATTATTTAACTAATTTTGTTTCACTTCTTAATAGAAAAATGTTCAAGATTAATCAAATTTAAAACAAATGCTCAAATTTTTACTATGTTAAGCAATAAATATAATTTAAAACAATCTAACAGATAAGTATACATTTAAAACAACCAGGAAGGTGAATCCAAAAGAACACATGCATTTATGCATTTTCCTTAAAATGTGTACGGGGGTCACATGGTTTGAAAACTATCCACACCCCAAGCTGGTCTTACTCAGCCATGTACCAAAGGAGCTTGTAAATGTTCATTTGTCTAAATGCATTTGGCATATAGCAAATAGGCAAGAAGTTAAGAGTTCAGAACTGTGATGTCCAGGTCTGGCTTAATTTCACAGTCTGCCATAAGTGCAGTGGTCCTATATTTTGTTGGTCACTTTGCATATGTTCAACAAGACTTGGATTTTAGGATAATCTGAACTGTGAGAAATGCAGCAGTAAGATAACACCTTGACCCCCCCCCCAATGGGAGCAAACCTTGGGTCATCTTCTGGTCATCAGGCTGCTGTACACAATGCTCTGTCATGAGACTCACCCATATTAATCACTAGCTCAAGCATCACTCCTCCTACTGTAGATGAAAGGTGGGATTCCACTGCTAGTTGTTTCTTCCCTGTGGCCAAATCTTCTCAAGCAGTGTTAGATTCCTGCTTGCTAGTAGTGGGATGAGTCACCCCCTTAAGTAGATATTCATGGCAGTCATTTGCTGAGCCCAGCTTTCATGGCTGCACTTCTGAATGATGTTGAAACTGTATTTTCAAGTCAATGAACTGTAATCAGACTTGTATATACAGTTATACTTGGTCAGAAAGGCTACTCTTATATAAGTCTACTAATATCAGGCTTAGTTTTGATGAGTTAATCTCAGAGTATCTGCCGGTCTATTTCCCTGTGCCATAGGAACCATTTGTTGCTGAATTTAAGGCCTTGTCAAGTATGGTGGAAAAAGGAGTTCTGCCCCTTGACTACTACCCTGAGTTCATTTTTATATATTGTAGAAAAAAATGATTCAGGCACCTCCAGGTTCACACTCCTTTATTATGAAACTGAGAATTAAGTGCTTTCATCTCTGCCAGTGGAGACTTCATCAGAATAATGAAGTTAACAGTCAAAAGCACTTTATATAGCCATTATAAGCATAACAGACAACTCCCTTAACCAATCCAAACACTAAATGTCACAAAAAATACAACTTCTCAATAAATTAAAAAACTCCACCCCCTTTCTTTAAAAAAAAGGTGTTACACCAGTATAAAAACTTCTTATTAAAACATTTCTCCTAAAATAGTTTTCATATATATATATATATATATATATATATATATATATATATATATATATATATATATATATATATATATATGTGTGTGTGTGTGTGTATGTATATTCATTTGATGTTATAAACAATACCAAAAATATTAACATAAAACAAATTAAAATTTGTTTGATATTTTATGTAGCATAGGAATAATGCATAGATCATCACTTATCCCTGGAAGGAACATAGCTGCCAGTCTTATCTGCCACTCAGTTTCTTTTTTCTTTAACAAATTTCTCCAGTCACCACTCCGAGGTTCAAGTTTTACATGCTCCAAAATACCAAACACAAACTTTTTAAAATTCAAACAATTCTGGGAATGCTTAAACAAAGCATTATTTTCTATTTTATTTTTTTTTTATATAATTTATATGTTCATATATTCTATTCTTGAGAGGATGCTCGGTCTTGCCTATATAGAATATGCAACATGTGGAACAAGTAGCTAAGTACACCACTCTGCTGGTGGCACAATTTCCCTTCGGGAATCTTATCTAACTTTTCAATCTATTTTCCAATGTTATACTACCTTCCTGACTTATATAAGGGCATTGATGACAAGCACCACATGATTTGGTTACACAATCAAAATCTACCCTAGACTGTATTTTATGCTCAAACAACCTTTTAAAGTTTGCTCCTGTCTTATTAACAAATCTCAGACCTTCCCCCACTTTTTTCTAACACCTCATTGTTCACCCTAAAGATATTCCACTTTTTTGAAGGGCTTTTTTAATGTCACCTGTTAAATGATTATATTCAAGTATACATGCCTTTTTATATTGGTCTTTAGTGACAAGTGATATATTACTATCTTTTTCTAAACCTACACCCAATTGGGGTTTATAAATGATACCCCATTTCTGCTATACTTTCCCTGTTATTTCTAACAACCAGTTCCTGGGGTAACCTCTCTCTTGGAATATCTCATTAATTTTCTCAAATTCTTCCAACACATCTTCTCTATGAGATGTCATCCTTGCCACTCTTATGGCCTGTCCTCTTACTATACTCTTTTTTTTTTCTACTGACTACTCCTAAAGTGTAGGTAAGAGCTACAAAACGTGCCATTTCTATAAACTTTTGATTTGAACCCATCATTGTAATGAGATATATATGTGTCTAAATAACTAATTCCATTCTTATCATAATGATATGTGAATTTCAAAAACTCTGTTGTATTTCCCAAGTACCTAACAAATTCCTCTGCTTTCTCACATGTACCATTCCAAAGGACAAAAATGTCATCCAAAAATCTTGAATACATTTTTATTTTATTCCAATAAGGGCAAGTGAACATGAATGAGGCCTCCCATCCAAACAATACTATGTTTGCATATACATACATATACAGGGGCACATGCTGCCCCCATTGCTACACTTTTGGTTTGTTGGAAATATTCACCTTCAAAAAAATGAAGCTATCTGTGTAAAATTGAAAGAATACTGGAAGTCAGTTAATGAAAAAAAAAATGAAGCTATTTTCCAATATCAAACTCCTAAGCTCTCAAATGAGTGTTATCTGTCTCTGCTCTAAATCTGAATGTTGAAACAAGGCTTCCTCAAAAAAAGCAAGCCCTTCAGTCTTGGGAATTACTGTGAAAAGGTATTTTATATCTATTGTGAGGAAAATTAGATCTTTTACCCAGATATCTTTCTTGAAAAGACCCAGGAATTCCCAGGAATCTTGAACCAAATGGGAATTTTTTGAATTACATGTTGTATGCATGAATCTACCAATACTGCTAAGGGGTGTATCTTTGAACCCCTTGCTACCACAATGGAGTTGAATGGTGGTTTTTCCACATTTTTAGGAATTTCAGGAATTCAAAAAAAAAACAGGAATTATAGGGTCTTTCCTATATAAGAAATAGTATAAATCTATATCTATCTTCTTATTCGACAAATATTCTTCCAAATATGCATCTGTATGTGAATAGGATATATTTATCTGATTGCTGGAAACTACAGAGTAGGTTTCTTCATCAAACAGTAACTTTTGCATCTCATTCCAATAGTCAATGGTCTTAAATAATACTATTCCCCATCCTTTATCGTCATGATACGTATGGTATCGTATTTTCTAAATTCCACCAATAAATCATGTTCCTCTCTAGTGAGATTCCAAGTTACTTTTTTATAATTTTCATGGATTTTATTATATCTTCCATAACTATTTTCTCAAATATTTCCAATAAAGGATGCAGAGGGGGATTAAATGTACTGATTTTTCTAGCTGTAATTAAATGGCTTCGAGTACCTTCTACAGTATTTAAACTTTGCCCTGAAAAATATATATCAAAATTCAACTTTCAAGTATACATTTTTAATTCAGTAATATTATCAACTAAGTTTCCCTTTCTTTCTGGGACAAATTTAATACCCTTGGACAATAAACTGAAATATTCAGATGTAATAACCCTATCTGTATAGTTGTATATTATAAAACCATTTTCTTTATCTATAATATTGTTTTCAATTGCTCTCAGATCCTGTAATTGTTCACATTCCTGTATACATTCTTCCTCTGTGGTTGTGGATAGTACCTTATGTTGTACTCTCCCTGGTCTGTATACCTGTGGGCCAGTCTCTCCGAGCAACAAAATGTCTGAAAATCCTGAGCTTTTACATAATAATTCTCTGAACTTTCATAATTTTCATTTGAACCCCTCAATACTTCACTGTAACTAGGTGCGTAAGCATTCTTAGAGCTAGTATTGAAAATACTTTCCACATGCTACAACTTTTTATTTTTGTACTGCTTCATGTCCCTTTCTAACTTTCTTTTCTTTTTATGAAAAATATTATTAATTCTCATCTCAGCCTTATCAAGCATCTTGAAATACAATTCCTTATATTGAAAAAATAATAAATCCTGTTTGATTTTTGTATCAAATTTGTCAATTTCCTGTGCTACTTATTTGCATTGTCTTTCATAATAAAATATTGTTTTCTTTATCAGATCAAACCCAGTTTCATCAAAAAAGTTACTGAAGTTGTTCAGCATTTCCTTATTATAATTAATATCAAAAGGAAATTTAAACAACCTTAATCCTTGTGGTACAATTTTTAAAACCAAGCATTCATTTAAATAAGCAATATCCATTTGCAAGGATTTCAACTTGAACAGTCTTTTTTCAAAATAATTTCAAAAAATAAATTAAAAAATTGGAATATCTTTAGGGTGAGCAATGAGGTGTTAGAAAAAGTGGGGGAAGTTCCGAGATTTGTTAATAAGACAGGAGCAAACTTTAAAAGGTTGTTTGAGCATAAAATACAGTCTAGGGTAGATTTTGATTGTGGAACCAAATCATGTGGTGCTTGTCATCAATGCCCTTATATAAATCAGGAAGCTAGTATAACACTGGAAAATAGATTGAAAAGTGAGATAAGATTCCCGAAGGGAAATTGTGTCACCAGCAAAGTGGTGTACTTAGCTACTTGTTCCACATGTTGCACATTCTATATAGGCAAGATCGAGCGTTCACTTAAGAATAGAATATATAAACATATAAATGATATAAAAAATAAAAAAGAAAATAATGTTTTGTTTAAGCATTCCCAGAATTGTTTGAATTTTAAAAAGTTTGTGTTTGGTATTTTGGAGCATATAAAACTTGAAACTCGGAGTGGTGACTGGAGAAATTTGTTAAAGAAAAAAAGAAACTGAGTGACAGATAAGACTGGCAGATATGTCCCCCTTCCCGCCCCCCAGGGATAAATGATGCTATATCCATTATTCCTATGGTACATGATAAAGCAAACAAATTTTGATTTGTTTTATGTTAATATTTTTGGTATTGTTAGGAGAAATGTTTTAATAAGAAGTTTTTTTACTAGTATAACATGGTATGTTTTTTTAAAGGGAGTGGAATTTTATAATTCATTGGGAAGTTGTATTTTTTGTGACATTTAGTGTTTGGATTGGTTAAGGGAGTTGTCTATTATGCTTATAATGGCAATATACAGTACTTTTGACTGTTAACTTCATTATTCTGATGAAGTCTCCATTGGCGGAGACGAAAGCGCTTAATTCTCAGTTTCATAATAAAGGAGTGTGAACCTGGAAGAGACTGGATCTTTTTTTCTACATTTTGGTGGAGTTTTTTGGTGTTTGGACTTTGAATTTAATTTTTATATATTGATGGAAGAGTTTTAATGACTTCTGTATAAAACAGATCATAATGAAGAATATGCCTCCTCCATCTGTTTCCATAAGTGAATTTTTTTGCATGATGTGGGAATCTACAGCTTGACTCATTGTAGCCTATCACTAAATATCTGTATCAACAGAGGATGGAAGCATGAGTTACCTCTCCCTTCATCAAAAATTAATTTTAAAATTGAATTTCCCTAGGCTTAGTATCACCCTTACTCTGGCCCTGTATTATTTAAAAAAACACATTACTTATACAGGGCTGATCTGGAATTTCTTTATCATTTACAGAATATTTCAAAACAATATTGTTTTTTCCTATTTTCAGCCCAGGATAAATCAAAAATACATCTGTGTTTTGACTTCTGTGTGTCATAAAAGAGTTTCTTAGCATGGAGAGGTACAGAAAATGGCCTATAGAGTGATTAACTTAGAAATCTTTCTCCCTTATCAATCCCATATATTTCATTTGTAGGCAAAAAACAGTGGAATAAGAAAAAATGATTACCCACCCCTCTTGAAGAGACAACAAGCAGATAGCTCTTCATTTATTGACTCACTCAACAGTTACTCTTATAACCTAATGAAGGTTCATAGGTTCATAGGTAGGTATTAGGCTATCTGCCCAAGGGCATTTATAAGCCTAGCCCGAGTGTGTCAGCTTTCGCCACCCCATTGATTAATTAATTGAGCCTCTGTCAAAAAGAGCCGGTGAAGTGATCCCAGGGGTGTATTTTCTATTACCCATCCACTCGTCAAGGTTTTTCTTGAAGAGTGTTAGTGAGGGGCTCTACCTAATGTAGTTAGGAATTTTGTTTCAAAGCATGGGGAGTCTCTGTGACAGGAATCTATCCCTCCAGCATGTTCTATTTATTGTTGTGGTGAGGTTTAGCTCACTACAGCGAGTGGCTCGCAGTGACTTGGATTTCTTTAGGTGGAGCATGTCCATCAATTCTGAGTTGGGCATGGCTTTGTAAGTCAGGCAGAGATCACCTCTGAGTAAGCGATATGACACTGAGTACAGCTGGAGTTTTCCCAGTTGGGCTGCATAGGACATATGTTTGAGGCCAGTAATCCTTTTGGTGAGGTACTTTGTGGTCTTTCCAGCTGTTGGAAGTGTCTTGTGAGGTACATCCCAAACGTGGCATTGTACTCTATGATGGATCTGATGAGTGACAAGTAGAGGGGCACTATAACCACTTTATTTCTAGATGCAAACCCTTTAGTAATTAGATGGGCTACATAGAAGGATTTCCTAACTACTTTGGCAATATGATTGTCAAAGGAGAGATTACTATCTACCTGGGTCCCCAGATCTCTTATTTCCTCTTCTGTATTAATGGGGCTGCCACCTATGTGGTAATTCATGGGTGTTGTATTTTTCCCAGTGGGGATGACTATGCATTTTTTTGGCATTTAGCTTGAGACCATGACTTTGATACCAGGTGTCTGTCACAGTAAGGCCCTTTTAGAGAATGTCCGTGTCAGCCGGAGAGTCAATTATGGCTCCCAGTTTGCAGTCATCAGCGAACTTGGTTAGCCATAGTCCTCCTGTGTTTGCCTGTACTTCTGAGAAGTATATGCCGAACAGTAGGGGTCCCAGGACCGAGCCTTGTGGGACACCACTTGTGACTGGTTTAGAGTCGGACCTGGAGCCCACTATTCTTACCATGTGAGTTCTGTCTGTAAGCCAGTTGCCAACCCATCTCGTGACGTAGGGGTTTATGTTCAGGCTGGTGAGTTTTTCTATAATTTCTGAGTGGGGAATGGTGTCAAAAGCATTGGTGAGGTCAAGGTAGACTGTGTGAACTACCTTCCCCTCATCTATGGCCTTGGTGACTGTCTCAAAGAAGTCAACCAGGTTTAGTAGGCATAATCTGCCCTTAACAAAGCCAACTGGGTCGGGTCAAGTGTTTGGAGGTTCCCAATGTCTTTGTTAATGAGTTCCATGATGATGCACTCCATAGCCTTGCAGATCAGGCTAGTCAGGCTTATGGGGCGATAGTTACCAGGGTCAGTTGTGGCCCCTCCTTTGTGGAGTGGAATAACCGTTGCTGTGCACTATTCTATGGGCATGAAGCCTGTGGAGAGGCTGAGGTTGAACAGTGTGTTTAGGTGGTGGGTTAGTTCGTTCTGTAGTTCATGCAAGACGCAGCCTGGGACATCATCTGACCCCACTGACGCTGTGCTTTTGGCTTTTGAAAAGGCTGTTTTCACCTGTGCATCTGTGATTTCTGGGACACTACACTTTTTCAGTATTGTTGTGGGCCCTTTTGGGGGTGAGAGGGGGGTGAAGTTTGCACTGAATCTATCTGCCAGGATGTTGGCAATATCAATGGGTTCAGTATATTTTGTGCTATTTTGCACTGGCTCAGAGCATATCTGTGAGTTGCCACTTAGATTCTTGACATAGCTAAAGAAGGCTTTGTGGTTATCTTTTGAATCCTTGGCTATTTTTCTTTCAAAGTTAGCCTTGGAGAATTTTATGAGGGACCTTAGTTTCTTACCGATACTGATCAGGGATGTCTTTCCTTCTTGGGATTTGCTTTTTTTCTGAACTAGTTTCCTCCTTCTATTGTATAGCCTTTTTATGGCAGGGGTCCACCAGACTGGTTTCCATCTCTTAGGGGAGTGTGTCTTGATTTTGCTAGGGATGGCACGATCCATGCATCCTTGTAGGTGCTCATAGAGTGCATTTGTAAAGGTTCCTGCATCTTGGACACTGTTATCCTTTAGCATGTGGTCTGTGAAACTTACCACCTCTGTCTTAAGTAAGGTGAAGTTTGCTATAGAAAAGTTTTTCACTGTGGTTTCCTTGGTTGGAGGTAGTGGTGTGGTGTGGACATCCAGAGTGATTAGTTTATGGTCTGATCTAACCAGTAACGGGTTGACCTCTGGTGTGGAACACCTGTCGCCCATGTTGGTGATGACCAGGTCCAATATGTTTTCACCTCTGGTAGGGGAGTTTACCAGCTGATCCAGGGCATTTGAGTTGATAAATTCCAGGAAGCGCTGGACCTGGGAGTTTGTACTTGAGTAGTTTTCCCAGCTAACAGTAGGGTAATTGAAATCGCCCAATATCAGGGTGTTTGTTAGGGCCTTCATGTTTTCCAATGTCTCCAGAAAGGTGGCATGGTGGTCCTGAGTCATAGTGGGTGATCTGTAGCAGGCCACAATTTGCATTTCAGATTTGCCTGATGTTAGTTGCACATGGATGATCTCGGAGGTATCATGCTGCGCCACTAACCTGGAGGTGTAGGTATCCTTGATGAATATGGATACACCACCTCCATTTGTCTTTCGGTCCATGTTCTGTGGCCAAAATGTGTGGTATGAGTTGTAGCCCAGTAGTGCTGGGGTGCTCTGTGGAGCCTTGAACCAGGTTTCAGTTACTGCACAGATGTCGATGTTCTCCATACTGAGGGGTGCTTTGAGCGCATGCATTTTGAGATTTAAACTCCTGGCGCTGAGTAGCATAACCCTCATTTTTTTATTTGTGTTGTTTACGGAGGTGGGTTTGACTTTTGAGCCTTGCCTAAAAAAGGCACTATAGGGGCAGCAAGAGCCAGTATTCGAAAGCCTAGGGGTGACAGGTGAAAGCCGTTTCTTGCAAAGCAACGAGATCTGTCGAGCATGTCATCCCAGGCTGACAGACACTGGATCCCCTTTGAATGATACCAGAAGCTTAGCCAGTTGTTGAAATTGATCATTTTTTCTTCATACCCGCCTGGGCTACATGATCAGAGAGCTCTTCCATGTTTCTTTTCATGTAGTCCAGGGAGGTACTTCTCAGGTCATTCACACCAGCATGAACAATGACAGAGTCATATTTGTACTTGTTCTGGAGTTACCTGAGTGCTTGTGTTATGTGGCAGGTTCTGGCTCCTGACAGGCAGCTAACAGTAACCTTCTCCTTGTCCAGCCTAGTGAGTGGGACATCAGTGTGCCTGACTATAGAGTCACCTATTACTAGTGTGTTAGGTATGTTATTTCGCCTTAAGGGCTGTGATTGTGAAGCACACTGATTTTGTGTTTTATGTGTTGTCTGGCTTGTGATGGGAGGTGCAGGTTTTTTGGGTGTCTGCTTTTCAGGTCTGTGATGCTTTTGCAGGTTTTTGTTTAGAGCCTCTGAGTATGATTTTGTGTATTTATGTGTATTTTTTGCCAGTGCTGGTTTAGTATGTCTGTGTGAGGCTGGACGTGTGGTGCAAGTGTTAACCTTCTCCTCATGACTGCCTGTTCCAGTCTTGGGTGGAGAGAGCTTAGCCTCCAATTTAGCTATATAATTAAATCTCTCGCATATGTTAATGTTTTTTGGTAGGAGGAGAGGGTTGTCTGTGTACATGAGGCAGTTGTAACACTGCCTCAGGATACCCAGGTTCACCAGCTAGACTGGAGAGTATAACTGAAATTGCCCTTTGGTTATGTCTGAATAATAGGGTGAGCTGCTTAGTCGCTTGGTTGGTGAGGGGTGAATAATGAGCCTTGCCCTGCTGGGCAATCAAGTGTCGGGGTATATTAGTGCTTGCTATTAGGTCTGAGCAAGTGCTGGGCTGTAGGATGCTTTTTAAGTTCTTAGGTTGAGAGTTGGACTACTTTCAAGTGAAAAACTGAAGAGGAGACTTGGTGGAGCCGGGATAAATTTAGCCCTAGCTAACCGGCGCTGCCCGGACGTGCAAAACCATGCAAACACGGTTTTTACAGCAGGGAAATGAAAGCGATAGAAATTAGGCCAAAATGGCCCACAAACTACTAACTTCTGGGCTGGAACCACTCCTCCAGGGACAGATGGCTGCTCAAATCTCCCTCTCTCACAGGTGAACAGAGAAACTCCCTCTATCCAAGTAAGGTATGGGCAACTCAGAAAATTGTAATAGCCCTGAATACAACACTAGCCTGAAAACTGGACTATACTAGCTTAGAAAGGTGGGAAACAAGGAATTTTTTTTTTTGAAAAGATAAGGCAAAAAACAGTAAAAAATACACTTAAAACAACTTTAAACGACTACAAACAGTAAAAAAATACACTTAAAACAGCTTTAGATGACTACAATCAATCAGAAAAGGCTTTTAAACAAATTACCCAATTAACCAGTAATAACATCTCAGAACTGAGCCCTGTTCCTGTAGTCTTCAATCAGACAAGCTCTAACTGCACACTCTTGCCACTGGGGTACAGGGGAACCTTCTCAAAAAAAAGAAGGCCTGGATTAGTGCTCAAGTTATACAAACAAAGCTAGATTCAGCAGGCCTGGATCTAGTCTATGCTACAGCAAACAAGGCACACCAACTTCAGTAAGAAACAGTTCAAATATGCAGGCACTATAAGCCTTTAACCAGAAATTCCCAGCTCAGAAGGGCAGAGTCCAGCTTCTCCTCCCACAAGAGTGCAGACCACGAACCTTCTTAATGTAAAATAACTGGCCAAAAGCCCAAGTGCTTAAACCAGAACTAATACACTTTTAGAATAACAGACACTGAGCTTTCAATCAGCAGTTCCCAACTTCGAAGGATGTAAGCTACCTGTCCTGCCACAACAGTGCAAACCACAAACCTTCTTAATGTAAAACAACTGGTCTGAAGCCCAAGTGCTTAAACCAAAAGGGTTAGAATGATAGTTACACCAAGCAGTAATAAATACAATTGAGTACTTTTAAGATGACGCAAAAGCAAAATAAAGTAGGAAGAAACACAAATACAGTAAAAGCAGATGAAAAAAGTGCAATTTTTTTTTTGAGTGAGCAAGGTTCATGAGGAAGCCAAAACCAACTGTGATTTTCAGTGGACATAAGGTATAGAAACTCATTTTGAGTGGGGGTACCAACATATCACAGGATGTGAACACACACACACACACACACACACACACACACACACACACACACACACACACACACACACACACACACAAATAAGCACATACACATGCACACATACCCACACATTTATGAGCAGTTTGAAGGATCTCCAACTCACTTACAGCATGTTTTTTGGATGTGAGAAGAAGCTGAGGCCCCCAACAAAAATCCCACACAGACACCATCAGAATATGTAGACTCCACACAGAATGTGAGCCAGCCAAGAAGCATACTGAAGAATAAAGTGCTGTGAGGCAGCACTGTTAACTGCTGTGATTCAGTGCTGCTCCAGTAGCTTATTATTGCACATTTTAATACTGACAGTCATATTGTCAGGCACACATTTTGCACATCTGATGCAGCTATTGTGGATGGCATAGTGGGTATCAGTTTACTTAATCTAACCTGGCTATATATTTCTTTGCATAAAGAGCTAAAGCAAGAAAGACTAGATGTTTATCATATTGATTACTGCTGTAGTAGCCATAACTCTATGGCTTATATAACACTAAGGATATAACAGCTAGCTTGCTTCCAAAGCTTTAAGTGCACCTTCCAGACAACCAAATTGTTAATCAGCTTGAGTAGAGATGAAGAAAAAGAGTGGTCTGGGTGTCAGGCTCTTCAGAGCTTTCTTGCTGCCAAAGAAAGTTCCTCTTGCAGGCTTTTGAGGATCAAAAGTTTGCTAACGCTGTTCCATTTCTGGGCAGGTAAGTTCCCTTCAGGGAACAAATTTTCCACTTTTAATTTTATGACAGAGACTGAAATTTTCCTGTGAAAATTATAATGTTAAGCCAGGAAAAGTGTTTTTGTAGATTAAAAAAGTGACTTTTAGTAACTTTTAAACAATAGCATTACTTTTTAATTTTGTGCAAAAAAAGTTGTTAAAACTAATTTAAAACCAGGTTTTCCTTGGCAAAATTTGTGTTCTTTTTCTGTTGAGGGCTGAGTTAGTGTTTAAAGTGCTTTTCACTGTGTTTTGGTGAAAATTTTTACTTTTTAATGTTTACCTGTTTAACTGACTACTGCCAGGCTTCCCTAGGAAACAAGCATAGTTTTCAGATTTACCATGGAACAACCTTCTGGTTCCTATGTTCTTCCTCCTTACAACCAAAATAAATAAATAAATAAAAATAAAATAATGAATAGACTTTGCCACTTCTGCAGGCTGAAAAAGTGCCTGAGCTAGTAGCGACTCTGCTGTGGCCATTTCTGGACCCTCAGACCATTCATCATTTTGCTTGGCTCCCTCTGGAGTAGTCCCTCCAGCCACCATGGACCTGGGATCAGGAACATCTTCTGTGTCAGTTGGAGTGCACTTGTCTGGCAAGGGACAATCACTCTTATTGGTCTAGGAAGAAGGAGTAGGGAATACCTCTCTGCCTAGCCAGCTTGCAGTGCCTGTCCCTAGGGAGGTGCTTCTTCTTCAGAAATTCTGGCTCAAAGGAAGCAAAAAGTTAGAAACATGCCTTCTTCTGTCTAAGTTACTTTGGACAGGAGTGATTTATTGGGCTTGACTCAGGATTTAGTTCAGGCTGTTGACCCTTCCACTTCTGCAGTTTCTGGTAAAAGAAGAAGGGATTCTTCATTTCCTGAGGAGGTTCAAGTTCAGGTTTCTGATTCTGATTCTGAGGAGAATGTGGCTTCTAACAGTTAATTTTAAAAATACTCTTTTCCAAAATAATTTCCAGAATAAATCATTTGTTTCATTGTGAATATAATTACATTCCACTGTTTCTTAAGAAATATTATGATTTACTGCAAATGGAATATCTTGACATATTCCAGTGCCTCCTGTTCTTCCAGCATTGAAGGATGTATTCATTGCAGCCTTAAACTTGCCTGACAGTCGACCTTCTTCCCTCAAGAAAGCAGATATATTGTATAACATTCTTCAGTCTTCTAAGTTTTCATATTCTAACCCCAGAACAGAACCAGCAGTGATTTTATTGGTAAACACAGCTGCTGCTTAACATCTGGTTAATGCTAATCCCCCATTCTGACAAAGCTGGGAAAGCCTTTGAAATATTTGGGAAGAAAATGTTCTTCTGCAATACTTATTTTTAGAATACTCACTTGTCAGACTCGTGTGTGGCTAACCACTCTTTCAAATGTACTTATGATTCAACTGCTGTCATTTCCATTGGAATTGTTATGATGAAATTTGATTGGTTGCATACTCAAAACCTTCTTGAGGATGTTAAAGCTGAAACTGTGAATTATCTCTTATTTAGACAAGTAGTTTTTTGACCATGTGCTGCAGAAGTTCTTAAAAGGTGTGATGAAAGAGGCAAGTTGATTCAGGGATTTTTCAGTCTTCCTTCTCCAAGTTTGTCAAGGGGTTTAATGCTAACTCTAAAACCTTAAAAGCAAAATAAATAGACAAAGCAAACTGTTGCTAAGCAGACCTTTAAAAAGCAATGACAGGGATGTTCTAAGAAGAAAGGCAGACCCCCCCCCAGAATAAAGGACAGTCTAACAAGTCTGAATGACTATCTCCAAAGGATCCCCACCCTGGCAGACCTTTAATCCTTCCCAAAAATCTGAATCTCCATTTTTCTTTTTGGCAACAGATACTTTCAGACAAATGGATTCTAAAAGGGATTCATCACAGATACAGACAGCAGTGGGAATCTTCCTCCTTTTCAAGGGATTCCTCCACACCTGCCAGGTCAATCTTCTCTCTTCCTTTCTACTGTTCAGCATATTCTGACTCAGCATGATATAACTGGTCCTCTCCTCCTCAGACAGGAGAAGGGCTTTATTCAAGAATGCTTTTGGTATCAAACCAGTTTGTGGTAGTGCCCAAGTTCAGAATGTTATCTCTTCAACAAAACTTGTCACCTTTCATTCCTCATTTGTTTTCTGGTGACCTTAGATTTAAAAAATGCTTTCCATCACATACCTATAGCTCCAGATTTCAGACAATTTTGAAGGATTTCTGTACCTGGAGCACACCTTCACTTCTCTGCATAACCCTTTAAGTTATTCACTGCTCCAAGGGTATTTACAAAGTGTGTACTCCAGTAAAAGCCTGCTGCAGACTGTAAGATGTTCAAAAATGTCCTTCTTTTGATGACTTGCTTATCTTTGCAGAGATTTTTTCTAAGCGTCAGAAATACCTCACCTGGGTGAGGGCTCTCCTGCACAAACTGGGGTTTCAGAAGAACATCCAAGTCTTCTTTAATTCCTTGTCACGTGATTTTCCTGGGGTCCTGGTACCTCTGTTCAAAGAGCTTTTCTTATCTAGATCTGTTCCTGAGCTTTTGCACTCAGACAATTGAATCAACAACGGAATTTCTAAAGATACTAGGTCTTTTTTTCTTAAACAAGAAACATCTTTATTAAATTATCATGTATGACACAAGCAATCACACATTTATATAAATAAAAACAAACCATATTGATATAATTTTAGTTGCAAACATTATACATCACAAACCATGTTGATATAATTGTAGTTGCAAACAATATACATCACTTTTAATCTATTCAGTCATTGGCAGTCAAACATTACATAGCTCATTCAAATCCTGCCTTATTTTAAACCTTGAACCAGTTCCTGAATATGAGCTAAAAATATATATTTATTGTTTGTTAAAAAAATGCACTATGGCTAAACATTTTTGTCTGATAATATTACAAGGACTTCATCAGAACCGTGTACTCACCAGTTACAACCATGTAAATATCAGTTAATACATGATGTCATCAATCCCTTAAGGAAACCCTTCTTAAAGCAAAACTGTCTTAAAAATTAAAGAACATGACAATGAAAAATAACAATAAAATCACAAATTCCTCAACTATATAATAACAAAATACTTAAAATTCATATAAAGCATGATTTATAATTTTAATTGCTTCACCCTTAGTACACTTTCAATGCAGACAGTTTCACTAAGCCCTGTTTACTTATTATCAGCATTAATCTGAGTTTCCAAGGTCCCCTCTTATATCCAAATATATATACACACATATAATAATAATAATAATAATAATAATAATAATAATAACAACAATAATAATAATAATAATAATAATGTGCATTAGGAAGAAATGCATGAATTTCCTGGTCACGATTTAAAATTTTGGATACTTGATTGTGTATATTTAGATATGAGCAGGAGTCTTGGAAACTCAGATTGAAAGTGCAAGAGTAGATATGGCAATGTTTTATGGGTGCTGATAAGTATCCAAGGCTTAATGAAACTGTATCTATTGAGAGTGTGCTAAGGAAGGAGCAGATCATGAATTATATGAATTTTAAGTATTTTTATTATATAGTTGAGGATTTTCTAATTTTATTGTTATTTTTTATAGAAATGTTCTTTTTTAAATTGTAAGACAGTTTTGCTTTAAGAAAGGTTTCCTTAAGGGATTGATGACACCATGTATTAATTGATATTTAAATGATTGTAATTGGTGAGTACACAGTTCTGATGAAGTCCTTGTAATATTTTTGGACAAAAGCACTTAATTATAGTGTACTTTGTTTCTTTTAACAAACAATAAATATGTGTTTTTAGTCCATATTCAGGATCTGGTTCTTGCTTTCTCATGTTGGTATTACAGTTCCTTTGTCATACTTTCTTCTGCTTCTTTTAAACCTTGTTCCTCCTCTGCATGTATTATTCCCACAGTTCCCATTTTTGCAATGTAATTTGCTCCTATCCAATGCCACTTGTTTTATCTCTGTTACTATGTTCACTACTTCTAGTAAAGTTGGTTTAGACTTTGATTTACATTTTCTAGTAACTGCCTTTTTGGCAGCTGCCATAATTAGACTCAGCAAGACCTTGCTATGTCTAGGCAACTCCAATTCTGTACCATAGTTGAAAAATTAATTCCCTTAGTTACACTAATTTACTCACCCAGTATCCCTGACAGAGCAGTCTGCGGGGAATCTTTAAAGTCTGCCAACTCATTATACTTCCAGAAAATATGCTCCCAGTTACCGCTTTCTTCCCCATCATACCTCCCACATTTGTAGTCTACCCAAGGACAAATTCTTAGACATTTACTTAGGGTATAAAAATACATATGTAAATATTTCCAAACAAAGATACTAAATCTTATAGACTTTGTTGCATATTTGGGAGACATACTTATATCCTCCCATTGTTTCTTTGTAAATTCTTTATCCAGTCTCTCTTCCCAATCCTTTCCAACCTCCCCTGATTGATTCTTATAGTTATCATGCAATATTTTGTATGCTCTACTACTTATTAATTTTTAATAGCAGCTTCTGTTCTAGATTCTACTAAAAACTCTACCAGTGCTGGTCTTTCACTTAGGATCCCCCTATTTCTTTCTTTTTTTCTATACTCTGATATCAATCCTTGATAGAGAAGGCAATCTCTGTCTTGCAGTCCAAATAAATGATTGGTCTTTTCCCATTCTATTACCTTTCCCTCTCTAATTATTTGCGCCAAATACATTGGTTCTTTTACTCGTTTTTTCCAATAAATCGCAGCCTCCTTTTGCCTGTTGTCTGTAACCCTAATTTCAGTCATACCTATCTGCAGAATCTCCTTTCTCCATTCCTATATTGTCCTAGTTCTTAGAATACTTTCTACTACTTTATAAACATAATATTCTGCATGGTTATTGTTATTCTTTTTAAAGATCTGCATCCAAATAATCCCAGTCTCTCCTTATTTCCTCAGCTTCCCCCCATTTCATCATGATCCCTTTCCACTTTGAATTATAGGTTTCTGCTTGTGCTATGTATAGGAGCCTTAACTGTGTAGCTCTGAAATACCCCTTCTAATTGGGTAATCCCAAACTTCCAGCTTATTCCACTTGACTCTTGCCACCCTCCCCTCCTAGATAAAATCCCTCAGCTCTTTATTAATTGCTATCCACAACTTTTCCTCTGGTTGACAAAAATATGCCTGACCTGTGTAAAAAAGTGAAGGCACTAAAAACATTTTAACTGCTTGTATCTTGCTAGCCATATCTATATAATGGAGCTTCCAATTTCTCATTGTTTGTATTATCTTTAGTTTAGTCTCTTCACATGTATCCTTAGCTGCCACACCAGAATCTTTTTTAATCCCTACTCCTAAGTACTTCATTTTATCATGTCCCAATAAATATGGATATTGCTGAACCAATTTGTGTGTGCGTACATAATTTATAACTATTGGCTTTGTTTTAGCTTCATTGATTTTGTATCCCAGCAAGTCAGGAACTGCCTCAAAATGTTGCACAACACTGAAATGTCCTTTTATTGTTTTATCAAATATAAATTATCATCTGCAAATAGAGCCAGCTTTACTTGACTATCATACCAATTATATCCTTGAGTTTCTGAGTCTCTTACTTTATTTGCCAGTGGTTCTAAATATAGTGCAAATAACAAAGGAGAAAGGACATGCCTGCCTGGTTCCTCTGCTCAAACAGAAATTATTAGAGAGGAACCCACTCATTTTAATTTTTGCCTTCGATCCCTCATATGTTCTCCAAATCAACCTTATAATTTTATCAGGGAATGCAAATGCTTCCACTGCACTGCTCATAAACTCCCAGCTTACGCTGTCAAATGTTTTCTCTGCATTAAGACCTATCAACAATGGTACTTTTTTACATTTGGCTTTCCTCTAGATCATCAGTGTTCTGTTAATGTCAAATGTTTGCCTCCCATCCACAAAACCACATTGATCTATGTCTAACAATTTTGGCATCAGCTTTGCTATTTTTTTAGCTATTATAGACATAAACACATTATAATCATGGTTTAGGATTGAAATGGGCCTGTATGAAGCTGAATCTCATGGGTCTTTACCTCTTCAGGTATTATAGCTACCACTACTCTCTTCCAGGAAGTTGGTTCTTCTCCTCCTCTTAAAAATGCTATTAAACAAAACCTTCCAGATCTTTATCAGTTTTTCCCCTCCTAGCTTCCAAACTTTCACAGGAATACCATCTTATTCCTGTTGATTGGTTATACATCACCATTTTTATCTCATCTTCTCCTATCCTATTAGTAATTGAGCCTGATTTATCTCTAACCTTAGCATATTTAATTCTTCCATAAACATTTCCATTTCTACATTTTCTTGATCTCCTTATTTCTCTGCATTATACGGACTTGCATAAAAGATCTGAAATATTTCTAGTATCTTTAAAGGATCTCTTTTTATATTCCCTGTTATATGCTCCCTAATCTTGGTGGCAACCCTTTCTAATTTCTATTGACTGAGTTGTTGCACTAAATTGTTTTCGTGCTCTGGCATTATTATCAAAAAACAGTTAATTAAAAGCAATCTTTCTAAACTCATACATATTATCAAGGTAATCCTTTATTTTCTGCTTAGCACTCTGCAAATGCTCCTTTTCTTGTTCTGTGAGATCCCCCCTATTCTGCAATATTCCCTGTAAATAATTCTTGGTGCTTCTTAACCATATCTCACTTTATTTTATTTCCACCCTATTTTTAAACTTCACTTTAGTTTTATCCCACTCCCCAACTATATTTTCAGAAGAAATTTCTGTCTTCTCTAATTAAACTCCTGAATACTTTCCACTATGCATTCCTTAAATTCTTCTCTTTTCAGCAGATAGGTGGGAAAGTGCCAGTGTCTCATTTTTATTTCATTACCCTGCATTTTTATTTTAGTTATTATTGGTGTGTGATCTGTAATAGTTACTGGATGTGTATCAAAACTTTCAATTAAATGCACATGTTCCTGTGAAATGTGAGTTCTGTCTAGCCTAGCCCAATTTTTGTATCTTTGGGGATAATATGTAATTCACTCAGAATTCCTACTACTGAATTCACATCTTCCATACCAAATATTTTCATAAATGTCTTCAAAAATTTACTCTCCTCTGTTATATTTTCCCTTCCAGGCTCCTAGACACATCCTCCCTGCTGAAAATCAAATTCCAGGCCCCACCTATGAGTAATGTTCCCTGCTGAAAGCTGATTATTTTTCTCAGAATTGTATTAAGCTCCATTATAGCAGTTTTAGGTGGAATATAAATACATGCCAGTGTAATTCTCCTCTCTTGCCAGTAGCACCTTAGTACTATGTATCTACCACTGTTTTTTATCCTTTTCTATCACTATTGGAGCTTCTCTTGCAATTAATGTAAGCACTCCCTCTTTTACTTTGTCCCAGGTATTCTGCTGAATAATCATCCTGAAAACCTTTCTTTATCAAATTCATGTTTGCTTCTTTTCAAAAGTGTCTCATGTAGCATATCTATTTGCACTCTATATTTTTAATATAATTCACTACTTTTTTGTATATATTTGTGAGACCATTAACATTTAAAAATAATATAGAAAGGCTCATTATGTTAAAATGTTATTATTCCCGGCTTTTATTTGAAACAGTTTTTTTTTTGTTAAGTATCTAGTTCAAGCTTTTGTGTTACATGCACACACTAATATTTGGCAGGTTGTCTTTTATACATTTATTTCTTGTCATGTCCATTTGAGCCTATGTCACATCTTATGAAACTTTTTGTTTTATTGAAAGCCCTCAAACAAAAAAACAAATACACCCCCAAAATTTATTAATTTAATATTAACGTGTAAAACTATGTATATCTTCAAATATTGAAGTTTTACCATCCTAATATGAACAATTGTCCCAAACTGACAGTCACACTGGCAGACTTAGGTTAATCTAAAAGGAAGGTTATTCATGCTAAGATGTGTTGTACAGCCTGTGCTTCTACTAAGTGATGTCTGGTTTGTCTTTATTGATCTCCCAGAATGAGAAACACTTGATTGCTTTCAGAAAGTATTATCTCCTGGCCATTGAAAGAAAGCCATTAAAAGAAATAAGTATTATGTTTTTTGCTCTTTATCAGATTGGAGACATGAAAACCAGATAAAGGGCTGCTTCTACAAGTGTTTATTTATTTGTTTGCCACAGGAAATCATTATTGTATTTAATGTTGTTTTGTATTTATTTGCTTTCTCTTAAAACATGTTGCTAGATAAAGCAAAGAGCCTTCATCCAGTCATTCCCCTATGTAAGAATGACAAAAAGCACATACTTTTTTTCTTGTATCATACTCTTTTCAACATGCTTTACTTCTTTTTTATTATACTGCAATGTCTACATTTCTTAAAACTGAACAAGGGGAAAGGGAAAAGAAGGGAAAAACAGGGGTACTTGTTTAGTTTAGTATCCCCATTACACTTGAAAATGACTGAGAAAAATGTATTTTATAGCATGCAGATATGCGCTATATGAATATTACTGTTAATAATTAAAAGTTTGTTTGACTTACAGTTAATTCCTTCCTTCCTTTCTCACCCTTCTCCTAAGTGTTGCTCCAAACATTAATAACACAAAGTAGGGCATATGGTTTAAAGTCCCCTACAAGTTTAACAAAGTCAAAAAAGTCCAATATTTCCAGGTTTTTTTGTTCTGTCATGTTTCACAAATATAATTAATGCTTTCTAATCCCACATTTATTTGTCAATTTCTGAGTTGCTTCTTTTATTCCTGTTTATCTCCATCTCCCAAATCCCATCTCTGCTTCCTTTCCAAAGTACTATCAGTTCTTCTAGTCAACTCTTGTAAATTTGCTATCTGCCAAGCATTTTCTGATGAAACACTAGAAAAACTTTCACTGGCACATTCTCCCTGTGTTCATTTTTACCAGAAGAACAAGAAGCAGAATCTCTTTCTGTTTCACAGCTCACATTTTTGGGCAAGCTTTTGTATTTCCCCCTTAGTGTGTTCTACATCAAAAATTATTTTGTCCCTCCAGGAAAGAATATTTTGTAGATAGATAAATACAGCGGTTTGAATCTCATGGCTGCTTCTCAACATTCCCTGATTATTGAAATAAATTTACTCCTCTTCTGCCTGGTGTACAGTGAGTAATCATTTTCTACAGCCTGTTGTCTCCCACTTTTAGTACTTTGTCCTTCTGCCATAGTTTTGTCAGAATCAACTCTTTCTGCTGGTAAGATTGCATCCTTACTATTAAAGGTCTAGGTTGCTTTCTCATGGCCAGGTTTGGAGCATACACACAATATGCCCTTTCAATTAACAACTCCTGCTGTGGAATACCAGTCCAGTTGCTTATTTGTGCTTTCATAAAATCAGTGCAGTCTGTTCCTCTCAGCTTCTCTGGTACAGTGGAATGTATCAGGTTTTCCCTACGTGCTCTGCACTCTGATTCTATTATTTTTTTAAACAACTCTTGAACAGTCACATATTCAGCCAGCCTTTTCTTCATTTTGACCTCCAATTTTTGCAGTTTTATCAGATCATCCTAATATCTGTTTAAAGCTTTTTCCATTTTATCTAGCCTTTTGTTACTTGACTTAATATACTCCATCAGTGTTTCATTTATTTTAATCAGCTCTGAGTACATTTGACTTATGTTTTCCTCAAGGTTACTGGAAGTCATGTCTTGCACTAAAGCTGGAGCTTGCACAGCTTTTTTTGCTGAACAGCTGCAGAATTATTCCAAGTCAGTGTATTTTCCTCACCTTTTATGGTTGCTTTTCTTTCAAGATCTTTGAATTTCTTTTTTGCTGATATCAAAGCACCACGCTTACTAGCCAGTTACTGAAATTTACCCCCAAAAATGAGTTAGCTGGCTCTCTCTTTTGAGTTTCTGTTTTCAGACTAGAAGATCTGAAATTAGGTTAATCAAAGTGCAGTCATCATAAAATTCTAGGATACTAGGTCTTATGCTATCTATGGTTCTCATAATTGCTGTAGCAAGACTCCTAGTGAGAAAAATTCAATGGTAGCTGAAATCAGTTTGGTCCCACCATCAACATTTCCTGACATTCTGGATTCCAGTTTTGGGGGTTGTGAAAAGGAAGATCCTTTGGTGGAGAGACAAATTTTATCTGAATTTGGTTCTCTCATTTTCCTTTCCAGCTCCAGCAAATTCTATTACAATAGTTGCACCACATTTTGACTGGGAAGCAGTTTCTATGGGGATACAAGTGCATAGTCTTTGAAATAGGAAACGCATACTAAAACACATAAATGTAAAAGACATGTTAGACTTATAAATGCTGTCAATGCTTTCAGTCATCTGAGTCCCCAAGACTATTACAAGTGTTTACAAACAACACCACAGTGATGTGGTACATAAGTATGGGGAATTAGAGCTTATCCTCTGTGAAGACTAGCCTTGGTAGCCTGAGATTTAGCTTTTCAGCAGAGTCTCACTTTACAGGCATCTTGCATATTGATCAAACCTGTGAGTCAGATAAGCTGAGCATGACCAGGACAGTCTCTCATAAATGGAAAATAAATCAGGGGAGCCAAACATGAATTAATACAGCTGTAGGGAAGACTTCAGATGGATCTTTTTGCCTCCACTCACAACAATTAGTTGGCAAGTTTCTGCTCCTGGACTCTGTACAAGAAGGCCTTGAAAACAGATACCTTTTATTTTCCTTGGACAGGAATGTTACTGTATGCTTTTCTGTCATTTCTGCTAATATCTAGGGTGATTCTGAAGATTCAGAAGGGTCTCCAAAGATTACTTTTGTGACTCCCTTCTGGCCCAGGCAACAGTGCATTTTATTGAAAATGGCTAAAGGCAATTACCACAAGCGTTTTCACAGTCTGGACCTACTCACACAGGACAATGATAAATCTTGACTCTAAACAACTGCAACTAACTGCATAGATGATAAATACCTTTTAGGCAGCTATTTTCTGAGGATGTGCAGCAGATATTAAAGGAGGCAATAAAGCCCAATTCAAGAAAATCATATATTAGAAAATGGAAAAGGTTTTCTAGTTGATGTCAAAACAATAATCATAACGCTTTTAAGGATAGTGTATCTCAGTTTCTATATTATTTCTGTGAGTTACTATCCACACAGCCTTTCTTAATCCTCCAGCATGTTTGCCCATGGATCCCCATCTTTCAAGGAATTCCCATCTGAAAATGTTTTTGAAAGGGGTATTGCATACTAAACCTCATAGAAAACAAGTTCTCCTCCTTGGATCTTAATTTTATCGTGGAAAATTAACTGCTGATCCATTTGAATTAACTCATCAGGCTGACTTGAGGTTCCTAACATGGAAAACCATTCAACAAAGTTATGAGAGTTGCAAGCTCTTATGGTAGATCAAACCTTTTTAATTTTCCACAAAGATAGGGTCCTTAGGGACTAATTCTTCAGTTATGCCTAAAGTGATATCTGAGTTTACTTTGAGTCAAATTATCCTTCTCCCTGTCTTCCTTCCAGAACCTAAAAATGAGGGAGATACTCCATAATTTGGATGTCCACAGAAAACTCAAATATTATCTTGAGAGAACTAAAACTTTTAGGAACTGATTTTCCTCTGGTAATGCCATTCATATTGTGGGGGATGATGATGATTGCACAATATTTCTACTAAATCTTCAGACAAGGCTTTGCCATACCACTTTAATTTGAAAGTGCCCAAGACTTCTGTTTTAAGTCTAAAATGCCTAAACTTCCTGCTTTACCACTTAATAAATTCATTAATTTAATTCTGTTTTCTATAACTCTGATCAATTCACCAGCAGTTCCTAGGATGCCATTGTGATTTTACTAGTTTTTTGACGTGTTTAATTTTCTAGGGCACCAGTTCATAGTTAATACATCTTTCACTGATATATTCCTTTCTAGAAGAATAAAAAAGTTATTTCTATCTCTATTGATAAGGACTATAATGCTTTTGAGAACTATGGAAAAATCATGATTCCTCATCTATGAGTGATAAATATCAGACAAACAGTATTATAACTTTGTACCAATGTTTAAACATGGCATTATTTGTGAACATTTTTGTGATTACTGCTTATTATTGGTTATTTTTGGGGACTGTATATGACAAAATTTCTTTTTAAACGTTTCACCTGTGTTATAGTAATTTTAATTGGTTCTGAAGATGTCAAACAGCATTTTATTAGACAAAAGTGCTCACCCTTTATATTAAAGTTTTCCTACTATTTGCTGCCTGGATGTTTGAGTCATTTATTCATATTTTATATTTACGGCCCAGTGTGAGATCAGTCATTCATTGTTTTTGGTTTTAGGTATTCCTGAACGGTAAGTAGGAATTGACAATTTGGGACCATCTGATGTATGTTCATAGGTGTCAGTTCTCACTACTGTAATAGTGAGGTTATACAATTATATGGTCATAAGGCATCAGGGAAATAATCCAATTTGACACAGGTAAAGTACTAAAAGTTAGATTGGTCATTATGTCTTTGCTTTACATGTTCAGAGTCCAAATTCTCCTCATTTCTGGTGGTATGAGAATGATAACACATACATTATATGTAGCAGGGAAGACAAAGTTGATTTTAAAAGTTCTAACCTGGAAAACACACCGTGGTTCTATCTTCTTAGGTAGCCCTTCTCTTATCCACTTCTTCAACTTCCTCTGAAGGGAAAAATGCTGATTCAACAGCAGTGGGAAAATTGAGATTCTCAACTTGAAATGTTTCTGGTTTTCAGCTTGGGGGATAAGAGACTGACTCCTAATAGTGACCTGATTTCTTGTGAAATTTAGAAAATTCTAAATGAAACTAAGAGATGCAAAACTAGAAAATGATGCATTCAAAATGGAAAAACATTTTTTGAATGAGTAAATATGTAGAACACAGATTCTTTTTATTGTTCATTGTCAAAACTGTTGGATTATATCAAGCATATATTTGAAGTTAAACCAGCCAGTGATCTTTTAAAGTACCCTTCATGAAAATCACTCTTCTCAGTGGCAGTTACTGCAGGAAGGAGAATCTCATATTTGTAAAATTTGATGTCCACATATAGTATTCTGCAATGAGAAGTTGGCATTAAAATGATTAATACTTTTATGATGGAGGAGATTTCTGCTGTCTCTGTGCCAGTCAGTTTAGCTGCCAGTGTTTTATCCTAATAATCAGAAATTCAGGAGAAGCTACAGTTGAGTAAGGTGCTTGCCATAATAGAGCATCTTCTAAGAGAGGTCACTACAAAAGTAAATCATAACATTTGGGTTTACCCATCTTATGTGTTCTATTCCATCTTTCTTTTTTCCTTTTTCTTTTTGTTGCCCTTAGTGGAAAATACAATTGCAGTAAACCACTATCCTTTAAACATATATGATATGGAATATTATTGCCCAGAACTTTCTTAACTTGTGGAAAGTCAAAGAATCTGTGAATTTACTAAAGTCACCTATTGTAATGTTAAGTATGTTCTCTAAAACTTAACAGTACACGCTATTGTGTATACATTATTTGCTGGTAAACTGTACTAGGAATGTGGTAATCTTAAGTATTTGTTTAACCTGTAGCTTAGATGTACAGTCATGTAGACAGTGGGACGATATCTGATTCTTCAGTGGTCTACTTTGCAATATAGGATGCTTTTTCTTTTAATTCCACAATAGGATGCCCAAATTTGGCAGGCAATGCACATATATGCTCTCCTATGTAGACAATGAGATATTGCTGCATTCCCTCCAAGTCCACTGTCAGCAGATGATTGACCAAGATAAATGGGACCTTTTGTGACTGTGCCAGTTGGGATATGATTGACATCAGTGCTGTCTGTGATGAAGGCAGGACTTACAAACAAGTGAGCTGCTGGGTCACTAACATGAGTAGTGCTGATAAAGCTCATGCTGCTCACCTGACAAAGAAGCTGAGGGCAAATGGAGGTGGCCCATCTCCTGAAGCACCATTAAAAGAGATAGAGTAGTATCTTATCTGTCTCTGACTGGGGGTCCTGATACCTCTACATTCTAGCACAAACAATGATTTTGTAATTCCTTAATCAAGCAGTTACTAGTTCAAACAGTAACTGTGTAATACTTTACTAAAGCAGTTATAATGAAAGTTTGTAAAATTTCCTTAGTGAGGTGGATGGAGGGTAGTCTTACTGTTACAGAGACCTCTCCTCAGATTTATACTGTTGTGCTAATTAACTTATACAAAAGTAATACTATCTTCAGGTAATTGTAAAAGTAGATCATAACATTTGGGTAGTTCATACAGTAACTGTGTAGTGAATCAGACATCCTCACATTCCCACTGTCTACATGGATGGCACAGTGGTACAATGGGAACATTTCTGCCTCACAACAAGAGATTCTCTGGTTCAATTCTTGTATGGGGTGCCTTCTGTGTGGAGTCTGCATGTTCTCCCTGCATTTGTATGGGTTTCCTCTGGATGTTCCATTCTCCTCCTTCATTACAAAGACATGCACCTGGAGTGTTTTTCCCCAAGCCTCCACTGAAAATTGGCTTTGTTCCAAGTTGGACTTTCTCGGTTAACAACTGTTAAATAAAAGCTAAAAATAAAAGTAAATAAAATAAGCAAGTAGCATTAACAAATCTATTGAATGTGGACAGTTAGATATAGGATGCTCTGTAGCAGCAGTCCTACCTCTTAAGGTAAGCCATCCTCGCCCTGGAGGAAGTACAGATCTGTGTAGTGACTGAGTCATGGTTTAAAATGGTGGAAAGTACTCCAGCTGTGCAGGGCTATAATGCTTTTCACACTAGCCACTGTCCGGGAGGAGAAGAAAAGGTGGAAGTATCTCAGTTTTTATTCAGTACAGACATATTGAAGCTGGTTAAGCAACATAATGCACTAGAGCTTCTTCGTGTACAAATCACCGTCAGAAAATTCCCGTACTCTATGATCCAAGAAATCCACACTACAGTCACACAATATACCATTTTCATCCAACTATAGACAGGAGAAAGCTGCCACTAATGCACAAGCACAGAGATTCCTGGACTTTCTCAATACAAATGCCCTGGAGCTATTAGTCAGATTACCCACTAGGGGAAATAACATTTCTGACCTTGTCTTTCTAATATGGGAGCATCTTGCACCATGCCTTGTGTATTTTTATCACTTGTTAGGTCTGACCATAATGCAGTCTCCTTCAAAATAAAATTAAATCCAGGGACCACTTCTGCCCCTTTTAAAAATTTCTTCAACACAAACTACTGACTCCTGAGTGATAAAATGCCAAGCTTTAATTCCCCATCAAGCCCAGTTAACTCTACTAAATAGGTGGGAACATATAGCAATAATCTATACCGGCATGTAAATAGCTGCGTAGATGTGGCTGTATCTGACAGAAACAAGTGAAGGGCATGCCTCAAAAACAACCCTCCATGTTAGAACTTTATTATCAATAAGCTTTAAATAAAAGGAAGAAGTTATTACCTAAAAGTAAGAAGAGCAATACACAGAATGATGAAGCCCTTGTCATTCAATTATACAAGTAAATTAGGTGGTTTATTTATTTATTTGTTTATTTGTTTGTTTGTTTGTTATTTTGTAGTTTGTTGACTGGGAAAGTCCATTGGGCCAAGATGAGCCCTTTTTCAATGGAGGTCTGGGCAGAAAACCTCCACAATAAAAGTATTTACAAAAATTTCAACAAGATATAGTATATACAATAATCAGCAAGAAATATTGCCAGGAGATAAACCAGTAACATCTCTTAAGAATATAGGTACAAACCTCTACAGTAAGTAATATAAGAGTTAATATAGTAAGTTCAAAACATAAATTCATTAACAGTTAGGCCATAATGTTAAACAAAAGTGTTGACTTACAAAAGCAGTTTAAAATTTCTAAAGAGAGAAGGTATGTTATGTCTGTGTTGCAGGTATCATTGCCAACCTAGACTGAGATATGCTAGATTAGTTGGAAGGAAGCTAGAAGGGGTGGGAGCAGGAGCAATCCCAGTTAGTGGAGAGGTATGAATGGAGCAAAAACTTGAAAGAGGAGTGATTTTTTGTAGTACGGATATGTGGAGGAAGTAGGTTCCATTTTCAAGCAAAGGAGAAAGATAGGAGAAGTTGCCCTGGGCTGCATGTAGACTTCTGTACTTCAAGGAGGTTTCGGTTATTAGATCTGAGAGTGCTATCAGGAATGTGCATAGTGAGGATGGAGGAGATGGAAGGACATTGTGATGGTTTGAAAATGAGTGTACAGGCAGTAGTGAGTTGAATGTAAGACAGATAGTTGGGGAGTTCCAGCCAGTTCAAGGAGTGTAAGGAGTCACAGTGGTGGGATGAGGATTTTGAGCTGGTAGCAAACTTGAAAATGTTATTGTAGCAGGATGCCAGTTTAGTTTTGAGGGTGGCTTGTAGATTGGAAAGGAGAAGAGCTCTGTACATGAGAGAGGGAAGGAGGTATGTGGTGGAGAGGGTAAGTTTAGTTGCAGAAGAGAGGAAGTGATTGCGTCGGTAGAATATTCCTAGTTTCTGGTGTTTTTTTATGTTGGTTTGGAGGTGAATGTCAAATTTTAATTGATCATCAATAATGACACCTAGCAGCTTATTTTGGGAGATTAATTTAATGGGGGGTTTGTTTAGGCTTACTATGGAAAAAGGTGTTTGAGTCTATTTTGGAATTCTTACAAGGAGAAAAGATCATAATTTTGGGTTTGGATGTGTGAAGAGCTAAGTGATTGTTGTGCATTCAAGTCTCAGTACTGTTGAAGTCAGTTTGTGTTATATGCAAAAGTTTAGGAAGGGATTCAGCAGAGCAGATGATGGTTGAGTCATCTGTGTATTGTACAAATTTGGCATTATTTATGCAGAGATGGAAGTCAGTTATGAAGATATTAAATAGAAGTGGGTCCAGGATAGATCCTTGGGGGACACTGGTCATTGAGTTAAGGTAGGGTGAGGTGCAGTTATTCCATTTGACAGCTTGCTGTCTATCTGAGAGTAAACTGGGGAGCCAATTTAGAGAGGAGGGAGAGAGATTAAATTGGTAGAGCTTAGATAAAAGTAGGCTATGGGAAATTGTATCAAAGGCCTTAGAAAGATCTAAGAGAGTAGCAAATATAATATTTCCAGAATATTGGGGATGATTAATATTTTTGAAAAAGGATAGTAGGGCTGTGGTGGTACTATGTTCAGGTCTGAATCCGTGTTGTGTAGGGGTAAGCGGGTGGTTATTTAGAAAGTAGGGTAAGAGTTGAAGGCGAATACATTTTTTTCAAGAAGTTTGTTGATAGGGGAGAGGATAGCTATAGTGCAGAGGTTTGGGATGTCAGTATTGCTACCACCTTTATGCAATGGAATGATGAAGGCTTTTTTCCAGAGAAGGGGTACATAGGATTCTTGGATTGAATGGTTAGTTAAAATACAGATAGGGAATACTATGCCATCTGCAACTAACTTGAGGAAGTTGGTAGGAAGGTTATCAGAGGCATTGGAGCATGGCTTTAGTTTTTGGAGGAGTTTTTTATTGTGGAGACTGGGATAGGTTTAAAGGAGAAGAGAGGGAGATGAGAAGTATGAGAGGTAGAGATAGAGGGGTTGTGGATAGGAGAAGTGGAAGGAGTGGTGGAGGTCTGAGGGAAAGAAGTGATGTGATTGACTATAGAATCTATGAAGAAGGAGTTGATGTGGTTTGGTGAGCTAGGATCAGGGAATGGGTTATCTTTTCTACCAGGGGTAAGGAGGGTAGAGATGCTTTTCCAAAACTTTTTGGGGTTAGATTTGTGGTTGTTTTTAAGCTTGGAGTAGTATGATTTATGGTCTGAAGTAATACATTTTTTAACTTTATTACAAAGTTGTTTGTATTCAATGAGGGGAGTTGGGTGTTTTATGTTTTTGGTAAAGTTTCCAAGATTTATCATAGGTATGCGTGAGTGTTAGTGTTTCTTTGGAGAGCCAAGGGGCAATGGTGGATTGTACTCTCTTAGTTCTAGGAGGGACAAGGCAATTTAAGAGGTTGATGAAGGTAGTGTTAAAGTATGTAATAGCATCATCAAGAGGCAGAGTTTTTAATGGGTTCCAGTTCATCTATTTTAAGGTATTGGAAAAGGACTGTGGGTTGAAGTTTTGGAGGTTGCAGGTTTGGATGTAGTTGTGCTGTAAGTGCAGAGATGAGGGACAGTGACGAATGAAGGCAGGAAGGTGATCGCTGAGGGTATCGGACAGAGTGCCACTGTCAGATATATTGTTGGGATGGGAGACTAATATCCAATCCAGAATGCTGCCTGGGGAGTTGTCTTTTTTAGGTCTAGTAGTAGAGTTAACTAGTTGAGAGAAGTTATATAGATTGATATTTTGACTGAATAGAGGCCCAGTTAATGTCTCCTAAGATAATTGTTTCGTTGGCAATATTAGTAGAAAAACAAGAAGGGATGTCTTCCAGAAGGGGGATATTATTTCTGGGTGGGATATATAGAGCGGCTATATGTATGTTTTTGTGATTTATTGACTTTTAAGAGGGCTAGGGTGATTTCAGTTGTACTGAATTTAGGTATATGATGAGTATAAGGATTTACTGTTAGGGAGGAGGAGAAAAGTAAATCTACTCCACCACCTTTCTTTTGAGGTCTGTCATTTCTTATGATTCTCTAGTTGGGGGGGGGGTGATGTAGGAGTCTTTCAGATGTGGTTTAAGCCAAGTTTCTGTGACTGCTACTATGTCAGGGAGATTATGAGCAAGCCAAGCGTGGAAGATTGGCAGTTTATTACATAGGCTTTGGGCATTGTTGGTGGTGAAAAGTAGAGATTTAGGGGGAGGAGAAACATGGGTAGGAATATGATTTGGGGTCTGGTTGACAGGCGGTCCTGGGTTGGGGTGAATGTAACCTGAAAGAAGGGTAGAGATAAGTTTGAGGATGTGGCTTAGGAGTTTTGTGGTAATAGTAGTATTGGGGTTGAGTGATAGGAGGAATGAGGCAAAGGAATTTTGAGGGGTGGGGTGGTGGTTTGGGTAGGTGAAGAGCTTTATGGTAGAGAGGAGAGAGACATTGGTTTGGCAGAGGTGAGGAGAAAGGTGGAGGATGTAGGAGGGATATCATTGAAGTGTATGGAGGTTGTGTGTAGGGGTGGGGAATAGATGCAGATAGGTAGACAGGTTAGGGGGACTAGAAGGTAGAGGGAGAGGGGAAGCAGTGTGTGGAGTATAAAATGTGTAGGTCTGGTGGACATGGTTATAGGATAGACATGGTTATAGCAATGAGGTATAGAGAAAAGTAGTAAATACACATAGGTTAAGTGGGGTAAGTTGTGTTATGAAAGGGAATATTACAGGAAAGGGTGGCTTAGTGGATGTGTAAGGGGAAGTGAAATAAGAGAGTGGTAAGGAGGGTGTGTACTGTGGCTTTAGGAAGTAAAATGTGATAGACTGTATTGAACCTACCAAAGCAAAGTCAAGGTGAAAATAGCCACCCAAGCAAAGAAAAATCTTAAGGCCTTTTTTAGTTATGTTCGTAATCACAGGAGCACAATGCAGCAATGAACTGAATGGATTGGAAATTGTGTCATCTACCCCAAAACCAAAGACATAGCTAACCTACTGGCTGAGAAATTCAGTTCAGACTTAACCCACCCCCCCTGTGTATCTCTCATGAAATATCTGGAACTGACTCATCACCAGCAATCACACAAGACCAATTCCTGATATTGCATCAATGGGTCCAGACAATATCTCAAGATGCATTTTAAATAGCACGAAGTATGATTTAGCAACACCCTAACAACACTGTTTAACCTTAGCCCCTCCATATGGGTTTTGTACCAGATGAATGGCAACAACAACACTTGATTCCCTTGCATAAGTGGGGACTTTCCATGGACCCCCAGTAAGCCTGACTAACCTCATATGCAAAGCCATGGAAAGAATTATCACGGAATTAATCAATAAGGATGTAGGGAATGTCCTCCAAACAATGGAACAATCTCAGTTTGGATTTGTCAAAGGCTGATCATGATTACTCAACCTAGTGGATTGTTTTGAAAAGGTCACCAAAGCAATGGATAAAGGTAAAATAGTTTATACCACCTACTTCAATCTGGTTAAGGCTTTTGACACAATCTCCCATACAGGCATAGTAGAAAAGCTTAATAAGCTTAGAATAAACCTTTTGTAACACTTTGGATTGCCAAATCGCTCACAGATAGTATGCAGGGGATCAAAATAGGTAAGGCTGCCTTCACAAAAAGTCCAGTCACCAGTGGATTCAGGGTTTGGTGCTGGGATCTCTTATGTTCAAAATCTTCTTTTCAGAAGTAAAAAACAATACCAACAGCCTCTGCTTAACTAAGTGTGCATATGGCTGCGAGTTAGGAGCCATGATTGAACCTCCAAAAGACTCAGCTATACTACAGGAAGACTTGTCTTAAACAAATAACTGGTGGTAGACTCGTGGACTAATGCTAAATGACAAACATTGCATTATTTTCTCCTCTGGAAAGTTGACTCATACAGAGAACTACCTCAGTGGCAACACACCTTTAAGAGTTGATCCAGTACTTAGGGATTTGAGAACTTATATGGACAGTGGCGTAACTTTTGACCATCACATGTTCACTGTGGTAAGGAAGTCCTTCAATATTATGCAACTCATAAACAAGGGGATTGCTTCTATATCTAGCTTTGTCATTGCCCCCCCCCCTTTACTTTAGTTGACACTGGACCAATTATTGAGTACAAAGCCTCTTTTGGCATTTATCTGTCCAGGTACAGGCAACAACTGGAACACCTGCAGAGACACCTTACAAGAAGGATACAAGGCATAAACAATATGTCCTATGTGGACTGCCTCAAAGTCTTCGCTACAGTTGATGTCTTTCAGACTACTAAAAAGGTGACTTGTGTCTAGCATATATGGCATCCTATGATTCATTACTGATGGTTTTCACATCCACAAGTAAAATGGCATCAGAAATACCTGATCCAGGGATCTAAACCTCTTCTGCAATATTAAGAGAATAGCTCAGAGGGACAGGTATACCTCGCAGAGCATACACTGATATGGAACAGATTCCCTATCCTTGCAAAACAAAGCTCATCCCTGACAACATTCAAGTGTAACTTGCATCAGTGGAAAGGAAATAGGAAATTTACCCCATGATGCCCCCAGTACTACCAATGGATAGTTATATCCCCTAAATGCTTTATCCCAACATGAGCTCCCCACCAAATATCTATGTGTTGCTCTAGTAATTATCAGTAGAATCTTCTTCTTCTTTCGGCTGCTCCCGTTAGGGGTCGCCACAGCAGATCAACTGTTTCCATTTCTTCCTGTCCTCTGCATCTTGCTCTGTCACACCAACCACCTGCATGTCCTCTCTCACCACATCCATAAACCTTATCTTAGGCCTTCCTCTTTTCCTGTTACCTGGCAGCTTCATCCTTAGCATCTTTTTCCCAATATACTCTGCATCCCTCCTCAGCACATGTCCAGACCAATGTAATCTTGCCTCTATGGCTTTGTCTCCAAACCTTCCAACCTGGGCTGACCCTCTAATATACTTATTCCTAATCCTGTCCATCCTCGTCACACCCAGTGACAATTTTAATATCTTCAACTCTGCCACGTCAAGCTCTGACTCCTGCCTTATTGTCAATGCCACTGTCTCCAACCCGTATAACATAGCTGGTCTCACTACCCTCTTGTAGACCTTCCCTTTCACTCTTACTGGTACTTGTCTGTCACAAATCACTCCTGACACTCTTCTCCACCCACTCCATCCTGCATGTACTCTCTTCTTCACCTCTCTTCCACACTCACTATTACTCTGAACTGTTGATCCCAAGTACTTAAACTCATTCACCTTCGCCACCTCTACTCCCTGCATCCTCACCATTCCTCTGTCCTCCCTCTCATTCACACACATATATTCTGTCTTAGTCTTGCTGACCTTCATTCCTCTTCTCTCTAGAGCATATCTCCACCTCTCCAGGGTCTCCTCCACCTGTTCCCTACTCTCACTACAGATCACAATGTCATCTGCAAACATCATAGTCCACGGGGACTCCTGTCTGATCTCGTCTGTCAACCTGTCCATCACCATTGCAAATAAGAAAGGGCTCAGAGATGATCCTTGATGTAATCCCACCTCCACCTTAAATGCATCCGTCACTCCCACCGCAGACCTCATCGCTGTCACACTACCCTCGTACATATCCTGTACCACTCTTACATACTTCTCTGACACTCCCGACTTCCTCATACAATACCACAACTCCTCTCTAGACACCCTGTCATATGCTTTCTCTAAATCCACAAAGACACAATGCAACTCCTTCTGACCTTCTCTGTACTTCTCCATCAACACTCTCAGAGCAAACATCGCATCTGTAGTGCTCTTTCCCAGCATGAAACTATACTGCTGATCACTAATCATCACGTCCCTTCTTAACCTTGCTTTCACTACTCTTTCCCATAACTTCATGCTGTGACTGATCAGTTTAATCCTTCTGTAGTTACTACAGCTCTGCACATCACCCTTATTCTTAAAAACCGGTACCAAAACACTTTTTCTCCATTCCTCAGGCATCCTCTCACTTTCCAAGATTTCATTAAACAATCTAGTTAAAAGCTCCACTGCCATTTCACCTAAACACCTCCATGCTTCCACAGGTATGTCATCCGGACCAACAGCCTTTCAGTTCTTCATCCTCTTCATAGCTATCCTTACTTCCTCCTTGCTGATCCAATGCACTTCATGATTCACTATACGCACATCATCCAACCTTCTCTCCCTCTCATTCTCTTCATTCATCAACCCCTCAAAGTACTAGTAATTATCAGTAGAATAATATATAAATATAGATCTTAGAAAGGGTTGGGTGAAGCTAAACTCCAATGAAACATGTTTATTTTAAGCATGAAATGGGATAATTGGCTAGTCTTAAAATAGCCCACAGGAGCACTTAGTCGAGTACTACTCTATGAGCCTATAATGATAGAAGAGTGAAATGAAAAATTGAAGGTACGTGGGATGAGCTGAGAACAGACAAGACAGTGATCATAGCAGCAAAGGAGATAAATCAGAATAAGCTAAAAACTGAGACAGAAGGAAAATTAGTGGAAAAGGTTAACAGCTTCAAGTATCTGGGAGGTGTTGTCAAAGAAAGGGGAAAAGGGGAAATCTAAACGAGGAGTTCAAAGATCGAGTAAGAGAATGGTAAAAAGCTGAAAATAATATGCAAAAACAATGGGATGATCAGTGCTTTTGTGTGGCACAGAAACCTGGCAATGAAGGCCGAGTAGCTCAGGAAGCTAGAGGTGATGGATGCACTATGCTTGAGATGGGTAGTATGATCCACATTGTGGGCCAAACCAGTAGCATAGCTAGGGCTATGCAAAAGGGACAACTACCCCAAGATGCAAAGTGCTTGAGGGCACTATACAATCGGCTATTCATCATCCCAATTGCTTTTAAAAGTTGGTGCTGCATTTGCGGTCAAGCCTGAGCGCTGTAGTGTTCTGTGTGTGGTCTGAATGTAGTAACTGATTGCTACATTGCAACAAACAGTTTGCTATAGTTTAAATGTAATTTTTTTTTAAACTGAGTGTTATAGCATTCTGTGCAGAATATAAACTACACTTCTAGCAAGCAATTTGCTACAGTTTAAAAGAGAACATTTTTTAAATTAAAACTTGAGCACCCTTATGCTTCATGCTGTTTGCTACAGTTTAAATGTGAAAAAATGTATTTTATTTATTTATTTTTATTTATTTTACATTTGTTGACTGGGATAGTCCGACTGGATACATGTCCATTTTCAGTGGAGGCCCGGGGAGAAAAGCTCCAAAGGTGGTTACATATGCATTCATCACAATGTACAGATAGAACAAGAGTAATAACAACATAGTTGAAATAAAACGCACTTTACAGAGTCAGTTAATTTATACAGTTTCACAATCTTCTATTCAGACTTAACAAGCAAAAGACTGTAGAGTACCATTTACAACAACAACATAATCTTTTTTTTAAACTAAAATCTGAATGTTGTATTGCTCTCTGCAGAGTATAAACTGTAACAGCTGTTTGCTACC